>NC_081828.1:206580977-206895977 GCF_030867095.1 Alligator mississippiensis
CTGCATGCACAGCAGAGCCACCATGCTGAGACACACTGCACCCCAGCCAGTCACAAAGCACAGAGCAGCTGGCTGGGGCACAGTGTGCCATGAGACAGGGGAGCAGGCAGCCCTGGGCTGGCTGCTCCCCTGTCTCCACATGCCACTCTCCAGCTGGCTGGGGCATAGGGTGCCTCAGTGCAGGGGCTTCCTGCCAGCTAGCCCCGCACTGAGGAACCCTGCGCTCAGTCAGTCCCCTCCGGTCCAGCACGTGGAGCCTGGCCAGGAGCCTAGAGGAACTGGGCACAGCTCGTAACAAAGGGCACACGGAGGGGTGTGCACTGTAGCACAAAGTAGCGGCACAAGTTTGTGCCGCTACTATGTGCCACTGCAAGCACATGCCCTTGCTCGCCTGGATGCAGCCTTAGAGAATATGTCTTGGCATGACTCAGAGTAAAATAAAATCCATTTTGTTTACTCTGTAATTTGTTACAAAGCATATGTAAAATATTACTGTTCAGAATTTATGTTTTGCCAATGGCTGCCTAGGAGCAGTGATGTATTGTACTGAGTCGCATTTCCAACACGCTGCATATTGCTACCAATAGCTATCAAAATTGAAGACTGGGGGTGAAAAACGGGCCCCACTGAAGTCAATAGCAAAAATCCCACTCACTTCAGTGGGGCCATGATTTCAATGTGGGTCTTTCACACTATGTTTGGCAATTGAGTCATGTGATAAAGAAATCAGATGTGCTCTGTAAATGTTATGTCCCCCTGAAGTCTCTGGGCCAGCCACATTTCAGTTTCCTTCCTGGGGAAAAAGGACTGAAGTTCCTAAACAAAGTCTTCTTTTCTGGGGTCTTATTTAATACTAGCAAAATGCCCGTCAAGAATGGAGCAGCCATGGTGTGGGGGCACAGGAAATGCCTACCAGCCGTTTGGCATGGGCAGCAGCCTTGGTGTGTGGCGTGGTGCAGGTCATGGTGCAGGGAGCACCCACTGCTGCCTGCATAGTATGGAAAGCAGCCCTGGCATATGGCGCAGGGCGTTTGGCGGGGCATGGTGCATGGCAGCACAAAGTAGGTGGAGGTGCATGGCCAGAGGGCGTGGCACAAAGAGTGGTCTCAGGGTGTGGCAGACGGCGCGTGGGGGGAGTGGCATGTGACTGTGTGGGGGGTGCAGCGCATGGCTACAGGGCGTGGTGTGGGAAGCAGCCAGGGTGGGGGGAGCATCCACTGGCTGCGGCTGTGTTGCATGGAGCACAACCTTGGGGTGTGGTGCAGCTCGCAGGGGGCATGGCACACGGGGAGGGAGTGGGCAGGGGATGTGCCCCACCCCACGGCCGCATGCTACAGTGACTGCCTGCAGGCACCCCCTACACCCACTTCCCACACGGCACCCTGTTGCCGCACACCATGACCCCACTGTCACACCCCTCCCACGTGTCCTGCATGCTTCCCACATGCAGCCACCCAACACTTCCCATGCAGGAGGGAGTGGACCACGGGGGTGGGGGTCATGGCATGCAGTCACAGGGTTCTGTGCAGGGAGCAGGTGCAACTGCCCATCCCACTTTGCAGCTGCGTGTTGCAGCTGGTGGCCACGCATCCATGTGCCACGCCCCGCCCTTGCATGCCCTGCGCTCCCCATGCCCACAGCCAGCAGGCATTCCCTGCGTGGAGGGGCATGGCTTGAGGTTGCATGGGTAGAGCATGCAGTGCAGCCACAGGGTGCCACACAGGGAGCAGGTGGGGGAGCACACCCTGACCTGCAGCCGGCCGTTGCTGCGCACAGCACCCTGTGGTTGTGCGCCACCCCTCCCCACCCCCGTGTGCCACATTCCACACCCCCCACACAGCCGCAAGCCATGGCCCCACCCCAGGACTTTCCCCACGCCACTTCCCACAACAGGGAGCACACCTTCACCCTGACCACCTCCACCTCTATGTCTGTCTGTCCTTAGGCTTCAGGACATGCATGCACAGGTGGCCCGGAGTGTTATGAACAGACAGACACACAGCCAGAAGTGCCATGGCTTTTATTTTATTAGAATAGTATCGCTAACACCAAAATATGTCTTAACACTTATATGGCAAATCTTTTTCTCCCATGCCTTCTCCTCTCGTGGCTTCCTCCGTTTGTTCCAAAGCCTTTAACACACTTCAGTGGAGTGAAGAGAGCAGAACGCCGATTGAAAAGGAATAGGTGGGCAGTCCTCACCTGGTATAAACACTCATCGTTCCATTGACTTCAATTATCACATTTTACACCGCCTGATGATCTGTGTGTGAAGAGTGAAATAACAGGGGGTTGATGTAGTTGGAAAGGTTTGAAAACTGTAAAGGTGGAAAGCAAAGAAACGACTGTGGCTGGAAAGGGATGCAAAATAAAAGCAGGTTTTGAGAATGAGAGACAATGGCACGTTTCAATGAAAGGGACAGAAGCACAAAGGAGAGGAGGGATGGACTGAGGGAGGGATCTAGGCAGGTCAGGAGTGTTCAACAATTCTCATCAAATGTTGTTTTCCCAATGGGTTTCCTGGGATGAAAACATAACCTTTCCCCTGTTACGTAGGCCACAGTGTGTAGTAAAGAAGCTCTCACCTTTCCCCTGAAATCAGTTAAGAAAGAAGTTAGAATGAATGAAAAAGGACATGGGACCACTCCCTCCTTCATTGTAAACCTGTCCAGTTTCTTTCCCCACTACAACGTATTAAATGGGAAAGACCTGTTAGATCCCTGAGTCCATCTACCATAAGAACAGGAGTTAATAGCTCACCACCACCACTACTACCACCTCCAGCACCACTAAAGAATATGCCAAATGTCAAACTGACCTTGTATTAAGTAGTTAAATGAACAGTGCAAAAGGGCAGGTTCTCTACTAGTGTCTAAGGTTGCTTAATAAATATAAAAAATTAACATCTGGTCTCTCAAACAAATCAGAGCTTTATTTCTGTGATGCTGATAGCACCCACTGGCCCAAGAAACAAGAGTCCTGAGTTCTGTCCCCAAAGCCGGATTCGCACGACCAACTGGCGGGTTGTTCCTTGCCAAGACATTTTTTGAGGAATTATAAAAATCCTTCTTAGAGAGGGGAATTATATATGTGGTGCTTAGGCAAAACAGTTGTGCCATTTATAAATATAATTACTTTTGCCATTCCTTCATGGAAAAGAATCTCCTAGTAAGGGGAAATTAATACAATAGAGGAAATTATTTATGTGTACTCACTAGGATCCTAAATGGAGAAGAGGGCCAATTGAAACTGTGTGCAATGAAAAGCATGAGGAAATGCAAAAGTGAGATTAATAACTTAAGATGTGGAGTCATGTCCACTTTGGCACTTCTTTCCCAGTAGACGAGCAGCCCTTCCTTCAGCTCCGTGTTTTTATTTTAATGTTTTTCAGTCGATATGAGGACATGCTCGTGCTCTTGTCTGCCATGACTGCAGGAGACCTTGAGCACAGCAAAACAGGTGCCATTCTTCGGTGGGGAAAGGAACAGGATGTGGCTTGCAGGTGCTCCCTCTCCTGCAGTGAACAGGGACATGAGTGTAAGACAGACCCAAGGAAGTGATTCTACCAGCCCGGTTCACACACACTGATGGGGTGGGGGGCAGCAGCAAAGGAAGGGTCCTAACCCATCTCCTACCTTCCCTTCCCTGCTCCAGTTCCCCTCTGCACGGCCCATTTACTCAGACTGATTTCTTATTTTTTATTTTTGCCTCTAGTTATTCTACTTGGACTTGTTAGGAAGATTTTTCTACCCAGCATTTTTATTCTTAAAGATATTAATGATTTAATGCATATGGTCTGCCTTTATTTTTATAAAGCTGTAAGATACCATGGTGATGACTGCTGTCTAAGAACGTAAATAGAAAAGAAGAGAATAGCTGAGATGTCAATAAAACAGCTATAGGTGTGTGTGTGGGGGGGGGTTAACAACAAAAGAAACGTATCTTAAGTGCATGGTTTTTTGCTGTATGTAAGAAGTGCTGAGGTCCCATGGAAAATAGATGATCGTTATGGTAAAAACACTACTCTGGATGAGGTTTTGAAGAGAGAAACATTTCTTTTGTTGTATTTCTCCCTTGTTTTAAGCAGGCCTCTCCGATCAATTATGTGAAAATTAGATTGATTATCCTTGCTCGTCTAATGATGCAGACTTGCTGCTTTGACTGATTGGAGAGGGATGGGGAGGAGGGAGATAAGACGCAGCAGCCACACGCATCTCCTTGCCATGCCACCTTGTTTCTAGTAGGCAATGACCGTCGCTTAAAACAGCCTTGCAAATTTGTGCGCACACTTTTTAGTGCAAAGGCGAAGCCCGCTCGCCCTTCCCCGGGCTGCGCCTCACCCCAGCACGGGGCTTTACAGACCGCACCCCCAGCCAAGGCACGGGAACCGCTGCAAAGCTCGCAAGGTGGATTGAAAAGCAAGACGGGCGAGGATGGAAAAGAAACGCGTCTCTGCCTCTCTCGAAAAACCAGTCTTCAGCTCTTTGGGTTTCGTCCTTTCGGTCCTTGCCTGGTTTTACAGGCAGTGGGTTTCTCAAAACAGTGAGAAGCAACAAAAAAGCATTGTGACTGCTGCTGACACTGGGGTGGGAGACGATGCCTGCGACCAGCCCGCCTCCTCCGGCTGTCCCCACGCCCGGAGGCCCAGGGTAGGGCGTGGGGACAGCCGAGGGCAGCGCCGCAGCGCGTTGCAATGCTGTGCGGTGTGTGCGCGGGGCCCGGCGGGCGAGGGCCCTTTAACTCAAGCCGTGGGCAGGGAGAGCCTAGCAGCAACCCGGCGGGGTTTCCTCTCCTGCCCCGCCCTGGCCCGGATCCCTCCACGCGAAGTAGTGCCGCCCCCCCCCCACTCTCCCCTTCCCCGGCCCGGCCCGGCCATGCAGGGCTGCACCGCCGCGGGCTGCAGGGGAGGGAGCGGGCAGCCCCGCTGGGAGCCCCAGGGAGGGGGCCTATGTTTCCATGCCACAAATCCTGTCTAAATATTAGACTAAGCCCGTGCCTGCCCAGCGCCCCGCGGGGGAGGGGAGCCCCTGGCTCGGCAAGCAGCTTGACCTAGTTTGTCCTAAAGTGGATTTGACAGGTTGGTCGGCAGCTCGGCTCGGCTCAGCTCAGCTCCCCCTTCCTGGTACCTCTCGCCGAGCTGCCAGTCCCCACTCCAGATTTCCTCCCCACCCTTTCCTCCTCGGCTCCCTCTCTCCTTTCTCCGCCTGTTCCCCCGAAAGCTCCCCCAAGGCAAGGCAGGAGGGGGGGGGAAAGAAAAGAAAAAAGCCAGGGTTTCTAGCAAACTGGTCACCAGTCAACAAGAGCAAAACCTGCCCTGGGGAAGCGCTCTTGCTTAAGGATAAAAATGAGAGGATAATGGCCATGTTGGCTCGGCTGTAATTAAGGTTGTGTGAGGACTTTCATTTAAAAACCTGCTTTCTTCAAGGGTCTGGGGCTTGGAGAAGAGCATTTGCTGGAGGCAGAAAGATAACAGGGGTCTCACCCGGAGGAGTACGTGCAACCGTGTCCCTACGTAACATCACATGCCTTGACACCAGCTTCGTTTACAAGTAGAGAGAGCTGTTTTGCCGTGGGGGAGTCGGTGAAGCAGGGCCGCGTTCTGTCTGCACGCTAAAAACACAGGGTGTCACGTCCCCATAGACTGTGCATGGCAAAAACGGAGCGAGGGGGGCGTTCTGCTTTGACTCCCATGAATCAAGTGAAAGCCCCAAGGCAGGTGGGATTTGACCCCTAATTGGCACCCGTCTTCTGGGCTGACACTACCCTTTCCGCGCTGTAGTCCTAAAAGCAGGCACAATCAGCTTGGGATGAGAGGTTTGTGCTTTGTGAGGTTGGCAGCATGTAAAAATACTAGTAGTAGTAATAACAGATGTATTATCATGGTACCAAGGAGCCTTTGCTGTGGACCAGGACCTCATTGGGGCAGCCACTGCACAGGACAGAACAGAAGCTCCCTGTTCTGCGTGTGTACAAACGGTATATACATACAGGCAGACCAAACCCCCAGCCCCAGGCCAGACCCGTATTGTTTCTACTACGCATTTATTAATGCACAGTGGTAACTATGCATTTCATTTAGTATTTGTATAGCCAAGTACTAAATAAATACACAGTAACCAGAGTTCCTGCACAGTAGCGCCAGCGAACACCTTTTTAGTGCGGTAGCCTAATAATACTGCGCAGTAATATATTAGCACTGTCCCTGCAGTGACGCACTACTGCGCAGCGTTATTAGGTACCGTGTAGTTAGCACCTCATGTAGACACACCCAGGGCATTGAAAAATAACACCTCAGTCTTGCAAACACAAGCAACTATTTGAGCAAGTCAAATCTGTTTGTATGTTTGCAGGAAGAAGGCCCTAGCTAAGGAGCAGGCTTTTCTCTGGGGGCATGGTCAGGGTGGCCATCCACTATCAGGTTTTTTTTCTACTGTCAATGTTTTTTTCCCAGCATGCGCATATCAGCAGACCCAGCCCAGACAGAATTTGGCCCAAGGGATATGCCGGTTTCAAACACTCCTAAGGTTTTACCCAAAGGATTGGCTTTTGAATATTTGGGGGGAGAAAAAAAATGTTAAAATTGTAGCAGCACATAAAAGGTTCTTATATTTCTTGACCGCTAAACCTCCCAGAAATACATCATCACTAAAAAACAGAAGATTAAAACTATGTTTTAATACAATTCTGGCCAGGGCACAAATTAGTAGAAGCTAGGGAAATCGAGAAGAATAGTACCCCATCCTTATCTTGTGCCAGTGTGCCTTTTCTATTGTGCTCCACAATAGAATGAAGTTCTGAATTCATTTTAAAGTTCACATTCATGCTAACAAATAACAGAACAGAATACAGTCATAATTAAAGGACATCTATGATGGCCTGGCCACCTGGCCCAGGCAGACAATGCACACAAATCCAAACCTCTCCTAGGCCGTGTACTGGAGAATAGGAAAAGAAATGCCCAAGAAAAGGAAATGCTGTTGTCCAAGACAGCTTGTCTAGGACATTCTTTAGGCACAGCAGATCAAGTGCAACCTACCAGCTAATTCTTCTGTGATGTTAACCAGGGATACAAAAGAAGGGCGCGCCAAGGTGAGGGAAGGTGGCAACCTTTTTGAACAGCTGTGACATACCACTTGGCCAGAAAAACATACAAAGGCAAAGGATGCAGGAGCAGCTAACAACAGACCAACTCACACCTTGACCGGTGCTGCAAATGATGTGACAAAAGGGGCTTATTGTGTGTAGTCCCACCTGCACACCAACCCTGCCAGCTCCACCGCCCTCCCACGGCAACAGCGCCCTCCATCGTGTGGCATTCATAGTGTTTAGCTGTCATGAACATAATGTGACATAACAGAGCCCACGTTAAGGTTCTGTAAATGTCTTTGTTATAAAAAATGATTATTTCATTTGGGAGAATTTGCAGCTTGTTCCTGCAAATGACTGGGCACAAGAGAACTTTTAAGCCTATGAATAGTCCTATTGCCTCTTATGGAACTGTTTAAACATATCTAGTAACTAACCTACTTAACTAAGTGTTCACAGGATCAGAGCCCTTGTTTGGAATGAGATTTTTACTTCATTTTAAAACAAAGATCAGCTAATATTGGTGAGAAATAGGAGGGCTTCAGGGTAAGTGGTTTGTACAGTTATTAACATTTTAAGTGGCTTGTACAGCAGATAAAGTGTAAAAGCCGTAACCTGAAATGCTACTAAAGCCTTATCTAAACAAAAATTAGCTATGCAGATAGAGTCATGAAGATCTAATTCCTATGTTATTCTGATAGGAGTGGGGATTTTTTCCCCAGTTTAGTTTATATTGCTTGGGAAGGGATTTAAACCAAAACATTGTACTCTACCACCATAAGTGTCTCCATATGGGGAATTAAACTAATATAATTTTTCTATTGTTTTTGCTCACAAAGGACTTTCTCAGGTAGAATCAAGTGTGAATGGTGGGTTATTAGCAGATGTTAAACATGTGCTCACTGATCCACACTCAAAGTCTAAGGTAGACAAGGCACATTGCCTTTAACATGTTTTAAACTGGTCAAGTTAAAGCCTACAAGGATGCTTCACCCCGGCTATACTGTTACACGACTAGTTTAGCTCATGCTAAACTACACACATCCTTGTCTATACTGGACTTCTAGAATGTGTCTGTTAGCATGTGCTAGCTAGCATGTACTAAGTACATAAAATGGGAGCCTGGCATTTGCATATTATAATCCTGCCTCCAACCCCACCAGATGAACTGCCGCCACACCGGACCCAGAGGGGACCGCCTGAACCCCTCCTCTGCACCGGATGGACTTCACTTCGAGAGGATTCTTCAGCAATGGACGACCCCGCTCCACCCGAAGAGGACCCCCGCGATGAGACTCTCTACGGACTGAGACACTTTCGTTGAACCACTTCCTCCACAATTGCGGACCATTGTAATGGGCTCATGTGTATCTATCTTCT
The DNA here is from genome assembly GCF_030867095.1 of Alligator mississippiensis. NCBI lineage: Eukaryota > Metazoa > Chordata > Crocodylia > Alligatoridae > Alligator > Alligator mississippiensis. The sequence continues at coordinate 206,589,444 of NC_081828.1, forward strand.
TTCTCTCTCAGCATCACAAACCCTCCCCACCCCCCCTTCCCCTTCCCCTTCCCCCCCCACCGCCACCCCCCCGGCTTAGTTGGCTAACATTGTATTTTCTGTAACCTAGTTGCGTTCCCCTCCTCACCCCCATCCCTCTAATGTTAGTCCCTCGCTCGGGCAATATGTATTTGCCTACCGGCCTTGTCATCTTTTTTGGATTCACAATCCTAAACATTTATTAATTCATATTCAGAGGAAATGTAAACCTGAAGCAAAAGAAAAGCTATTCAGGAATAGTTTACAAAAATAGCTGTTCTTGAGTAATCCCACAGATAGGCCAGCCTGATGTACTTGGGGTCCTGAACACTTAACATACTTAGTCCTGTCTCGATATGCAAAAGGTTTGTTTCTCAGTAGAGTTAGTTTAATGCGACTGAAAAGCTTTCATTAAATGCTCATTAAGACGCAGATTAAGTTGCCTGAAGATGTGTTAGTTGGGCTATTCTCCCTGCTAAGCTTTACTTTTTATTAGACTGGCACCTGTAAAAGACGGAGGCTGTTGTCTACACTGGGATTTTTAAATTTGTTAACACCTAGCACGCTTTAAATCCTGACCAGGGGAAGGTCTTTATGACAATTTCTGGGGTGCGGATACATACCCAAATGAGCCAAAATGAAACCTACATAATTCATTAGATATATGTTAGTGAACAATCATTGCCTTGATTTGGATTTGAACCAGTGTAACAAAAAAGAAGGTATCTATATCTCATTAACAGCTCCTTGAGTCATTGTAGTCCTCATTATTTTTGTTACCCAGGATTGTTTTTAGAGGTATAATGATACAACGGTATTTACACACCAGTTCTCATTTTCCTTTAATGGTTTCCATAACAAGATCATTTTCCCTAACTGGCTGATTTAAGACAGCATCCCATCTTCAAGCTCACTCTTGTTTTGGCAGCTCATTGTATATGAGTCTATCACTTTGTCACAGAGCACATCAAGATGAGTTTAGATGTTTTTAAGTAAAAAATTGCAAAATATGCCTTGTTCAGATTGTCACACCAGGGTCTGTTACAGGCTGAAACCAACTGTGCAAGCACTAGAAACATTGCTGGAAGTTGGAGTTTATATCTTCAATTTGCAGTTGTAAGGGAGTCCTGCCTTGAAGGGCAAAAAGGAGTGTGTTTTTTTTTTCAGTGTTCTCAGCTCAGTCACATTAGCTGAACAGGAATTAAGTATGCCCAACCCTTGGTTACATCCAGCCTAAACTAAACCTGCTACAAAAGGTTTGTTCTGACATGGAGACGACCCATATTAGGCCAAACAGACGAATAACAGACAAATAGACAAATGATATTAGCTAGATTAGGCTAAATCTGCCTTTGGAAAGTTTTGCTGGTAGAGCTATAATGATACACAGTACCTGCAAAATACTCCTAGGGCGGACACAGCTTATCACTGGAAAAACCGTGCCCTGGTTGGTATAGCTGAGTCCAGCCTCCCCTCCCGCCAGTCCTGCAGCGGCACTGGCCAAAGCATGTTTTGTGCCGGCACAACTGCCACAACGTATCTTTTACCAGCATTAGACCCGAGACCGCGTTGTCCTCCTCATACCCCTAACAGTCATGCCAGGAAAAAACTTCAGTGTGGACCTGGCCTTTTGAGAAAGTGATAGTGGAAACAAGACACTGTAATTTTTCCTTCGATGCAACTAGTGGGGGTAAAACCTTGGTGGCACTTGTCCCGTTCACCTAGCCCACATTAAAAACTACCTGTGCCTTGTCCTCACCGGGATTTTACGTGGAGATAACCACAGCAGTGTTTTGGGGGGGGACGACACTGTTTTTGTTGTGATGGAGACATAACCCGTAACTCAAGCATCTAAAAACTGAACTACAGGTGTTAAATTATATCAGTGCTGATATTGAGTGAATAACCACTTAATGACATGAAAAGTAGGTAAGTCAGTCAAGCTAATGTCATCGAAAAAAATAAAATAAAACTTTTTTCCTAGCATGGGCAAGACCTAACCACTCAAGTTACCTTGTTTGAAGCCGAATTAGCCGACTGGCCGGGAGCTGATGGGAGAGGCTAAGAATACAAAGGTTTAACTGGAGAGACTGCTTTTCAATCAATTTGGGTTTAGATTAGTATCCAGGAGAGGGCCAAAGAACGCCCACTTTTTTCCCCCTCTATCCTCTTGGCCAGACCCGGCCCTAAAGCGGTACATTTAAAAAAAATGAGAACAAAACACCTCTCTGCAAAAGTCAGGCCCTCGATGGTAATGTTCCGCGGGTCTCCCGGGTCCGGGCATCGGCTGGGGCTTTCAGTGGCTCCCCCGGAGAGGCCGGGCAAAGCCCTTGGGCAGCTTGAGAGGGAGCGGGGGAAGCCGGGGTTGGTCGCCTCTCTGCTCCGGCAGCTCGCGTCCCCACCCCCGGCAGCGTCACGTCGGGACGCGGGGCTGGCTGCACTGTGGCGGGGAAGGGGGAGCCGGGCCGGGGCGGCGAGGCGAGGCGAGGCGAGGCGAGGCCTGGATGCGGTGGCGCCGACGGCAGGCATCGCCGCGGCGGCCCCACGCGCGCCCCGGGAGGCCGGCGGGTGCCGCGTGCGCCCCGTCGGGGCTGTCAAAACTTCCTCCCCGCCCTGCCCGGCTCCTCCCCGGCCCGGGGGCTCCGCCAGGGGGCAGGGCGCGGGATGAAGCGGCCGCCGCAGCCGGGCAGCGCCGCAGCCTGAGTCCGTGCGGGGCTGTGCCGGGTGCGGTGCGGGGCGCCCGGCGATGCTCGGCGGAGGAGGAGGCGGCGGCGGAGGCGGAGGTGAAGCGCAGAGGCGCTGCGGGAGCAGGAGGAGCGTCGGGATCCGCGCTGCTGCCGCCGCCGCCGCCGCCGCCAGCCTGGTCGTCCCCCGCGCCCGCCCGCCCCGCGCGTCCCGCTGACGGGCGGCATGGCCGAGCCGCGCGCCCTCGCCGCCGCCGCCGCCGCCGCGCCGCCCCCGCCGCCAGAGCCCTCGCCCGAGCCCTCGCCGCCGCCGCCCGAGCCCGGAGCTCCCCCCGCCGCCGCCGCGGCAGCCGCAGACAAAAGACCTCGGGGCCGGCCTCGCAAAGATGGCGCTTCCCCTTTCCAGAGAGCCAGAAAGAAGTAAGTTGCGCGCCGCGGCCCCCGCGCCCCGCCGGGCCCCGCTCCCTCCCCGCCGCGCTTCGGGGGCGGTCGCCCGCCCGCCCCCGCTCCCCGCCCCCGCCAGCCGCGCGGCGCGGGGCAGCGCCGGGCCCCGCTCCTGCCCGGGGGTGACGACAGGGACACGTCACAGCTGGGTATGACGTCGCGCGGAGCAGGAAGCGGGGCAGAGTCGGTGTCGGGGGGGCACTTGACTCGGCCCCTCGCAGGTCTGGGGCCACAGACTGCGCGGGGAGCAAGGGAGCGGTGGGGGGGGGGTGTCCCATGCCATCCAGTAGCAGGAGGGAATATTTCTTCCCTCATCTTTCCAGGGTGTGGGGTTGAGTCCTCCCGAGTCGATAAGTCCAGGCAGAAGTCTTTTGAGTTTTGCACCGGTCCCTGGAGAACCGTTTGGGGTTTGGGGGCTCGCGTCTTGGCGTAGCTTTTCGTCCCTTTTCAGTCTCTGCTTTGTCAAAGCGACGCTAATTTCCCCATAGCGAGAATTTCACGGAGGTGCCCTGTTGTTGCTCCCGCCGTCCGGCACCGACCCACTCGTGTGCCTCACGCTTGGGTGTGAACCTTGCAGTTTCGTGTAGACGTGTAAATTCCCAGTGTCGTACGCAGGACGCGTGAGGTGACTTGGTTGATAAAACTGAAAAATAGTTTGAGGTGAAACTCTGAATGCTGCACGCTTGGTCTGAACGCTGCACACGCTGTGCCTACCGCTACAGGCTATAAACACGTGAAATAACTCATTTTAAGAACAGCGTTATTTGGGGACATAGTTTGTTCTTCTACGCCAGACTGAGATTGTTTCCACGCTTCATGAAAGCGGAGCCTCAGTGTAATTTCTTTTTCACTTAAATTTCTGCTCTTAGAGAGAGGCTTTCAAATCGGGCTGGGGTAATTTAGACTTGTTCTTCCAAAAATGACTACCTTTAACATGAGCATTAATGTAGAGCACGGCTGTGCCAGTGCCTGAGAGCTGGAAGCAAAATGAGCAAAAAAACAAAAGTGAAAGCTGAACTTAATTGGCCTCATAATTCTCAAGTAGTGTATGAATGAAATGCAAAAACAAACGGTGTTTTGTTTTTCCCTATATCCATCCTTCTCTGTGGTTTGATCCTGCAGGATTGCGGCCTCAGATATAACCCCGCAAGTAACCACCTTTTCTAAAAATAGGATTTTGTTGTTGGTCATCATGATCCCCTGTGTATAACTGAGTAGATGACTGTTGGGCTCTTCTAAGCACCTGTGTTTCTGGGAGGAAAGATGTCTCTTTCTGAAGTAGCTTAGTTTTAGTGTTTCAACCTGCGCAGTATCGTTTAACGTTAAGATCAGCCCGGTGCAAGCAAAACAAAAAAATGAGTGAAAATGAAGTTTCTGCCGGCTTTTGTCCAAGTGTGTAGATCCTCTTCTCTCTCAGGCTTCCTAGTTGGATTAATATGCCTCATATAAACTAGATAAAAGAGCATATGTTCAAGCATTTTCTGTACCATAACCACATGTCTAAATGACTATCAGCCAATCGGATCGTTCACCCGCTTTATCCCATTATAGAAAATGTTCCAGGGACGGTTTAGTCGGATGCATAAGTGTATGATATTAAAAAAGCATAGCCGAACTAAACACATTTCTGAGTTAAGGGTGACAGCCTTGGAGATTGGTATTTGAAAACCAGTGTAGCTTAGTATAGTTCACCTCCTCACAGACCATATCTTTAAATGGATTATTAAGATAGTCTTCTGTTTGCCTGTAAAATTTCCCTCTGCGAGGTGCTCATAACCCTCAACTTGTCCTGAAACCTCACAAAAGTAGGCCCTTTTTTTTTTTTTAAAGGACTACAGACATTGCCAAGCTGGCAGACACCTATTTAATTCCGTCTAGCCTGGCATCATGCCCCTGGCAGCAGCAGTACCTGATTCTTCCCAGAAAGGCCGTGTATCCCCATAATGCACTGAGACAGTCGAACAGTTTCTGTGCAAGGAACACGGGAGGTTGCCTGTATGTGGTGAAGAGAGAATCAGCTTACACCGTGCTACAGGCAAGAGTCAGTGGTGCCAGTGCCCGGAGAATGGCTGTCTGTAGAGCAGTAATCCAGGCCACCCTTTTTTTGGTTATAGCATCAGAGGCAATGGCAGAAGTAGCCCTGTTGCCCTGTCAGTGCTGTTGATTCAGGACTATGTCGGGTGAATAGATGATGATGATTTGTATTACAGTTGTGTCTAGAGGCCCGGATTTGCTCTGCTGTGTTAGATGCTGCACAAACATAACACAAATATGGTTCCCACCTGAAAGACTACAATCTAAATTTAAAATGCGACAACAGGTGGATGCAACAATTATATGGGGGGGAGCACAAGGGAAAGGTGATGCTTATGAATGGAACAAGAGGAATAAGCAGTAGTCGCAGTGTCGTAGCTGCCACAGTCAGGAGTGATAAGTGTTTGTAGGGATTGCGGGAGAGGTAGGCTTTAAGGAAAGCTTAAAAGGAGATAATGTTGTGGCCTTGAGTCTTCCCACGTGGATTGCCTTTCGTGCATATGGCATGATGGTGCCTGTCTACAAATGTGACAAATGGACCATCAAAGGCAGCTTTGTGGAGGGGCTGGAGTCTGAGGGATGAAAAGTAAAATGGGACTAGGCTAGGAAAGAAAGGCCTTAAAAGTGAAGGCAAATATCTTCCATTTGATCCGGTAAAAAAAGGAGGAGCTCGTGGAGGTGTGCAATGAGAAGCATGAGAAGCTCAGTCACGAATAGGAAGACCATATTTCTATCAAACTTTTGAATAGATGGCAGGATTGCATTAGTAAAGGCCGGAGCGGAGGGGATTGCAGAATGACAGAACCTGGAAAAAAGTGGCAGAAGGTAGTGAAGGGTGACAGGGGGATGCAAAGCGGGCACAGAGGCACGGGAGCACCCCCTCCTTTAGTCCTGAGCAGCAGTCAAGGACATGTTATGTCCTTGAAGGTGGTAAGAATTGCCCCCCTTCCTTTCCCCTCTGTGACACATCCTGTCCCTTCTCATTTCCTCCCCTCCCCCATCCACTGCTGCTGCTGCTGCCTTCACTGTCCCTGTTGACCCAGGGACAGGGGGGGACTCCACTGTGCCCCGTCCCTCCCCAGCCAGTCTGGTGGGCCAGGCTCAGCTGAGGACAGCAGCAAGGGTGGGCAGTTTCCTCCTCCCTGTTCAGTCCCCCTGGGTGTCCTTGCCAGTCTGGGAGCAGGTGCGGGGAGGGGGGAGGGGGAGGGAGCTAGCCTGCTGCCACCACTGCTGCAGCTGCTGTGCCTGGCAGATTTTGGCTCCCTGCATAGCCTGCCTGGAGTATAGCAGAAGTGGCTCTGGAGCCTCCCCCTCCCTACTCCCAAGGAATTGGGGACAGTGGTGGGGGTAGGGGAGGAAGATGATTACCTGATTGGGAGACTTAAATAAAAAAAAGTCCCCTGCTGCTGCTGCTGTTGCTGCTGTTCCTGCTGCAGGGTATACCTACTCTGCAGGGAAGGAGCTGGGAGCAGTGCTGGTGGCAGCTCCTGCATCCCCCTTTACAAAGTCCTGGATTTGCTCATGAAAGGTAGCATCTTCTTGGACACTCTTAGATAGAGATACATGTCAGATGGCTAAACCAGTTAGTCTCTAAGGTGCCACCATGCACTACATTCTGCCTGATTTCAGACTAACACAGCTGACCGCCTCTGTGGAAAAGAATGCAAGTGGTATGAATGGTGGAGAAAAGGCTGAATCCGACAGATCTTATACAGGAGAAATTGGCAATGTTCAGATACTGTTTTTACAAATGGGTTTTAGGAGAGGACTGAGTTGAAGATGTTGCCCAGTTTATGGGTCTGAGTGGCAGGGATGTGCTTAGAAAGAGGAAAGAATGGGACAATTTGGGGAGAAGGATTAAGGGCTTGGTTTGGCCATGTTAAGGCTGAGTTAACCACTGAATATCCATAAGCTTGTATCAGAGCAGTACTGGCAGGTACAGTGCATTTTTTTTAATTACGTTTTAAACTATAAAGCCTTGTTAATTTCATCACACTGTAATTAGCACAGAAATGTTGGTCTCTTGCCACCTAGTTAAAATTTAGCAGCAGAGACCTGTAGTGATGTGTCATTAATTATGGTCACAATCGTAACAACTCCATAACTAAGCTTTTGTCCAGACTTCTATTCTAGCCTTTGTTTCCAAGGCTTACCAATCTTTTAGTGGGTGTAATCTCATTTTTATTTAATTTAATTTTATTTTTTTTTTTTTGCACGCTGGTATTCTTTAAAACAAGGTAAGAAATTCACTTTTTCACAGAACTTGCAAATTCTCATGAAAAATCTTTTTGTATGCTGCTCAGTTCAACATATTTAAAGTTTAAATGTCCTTGAATGTTTCACTACATGTTCTAGCTCGTTTCAGCAGCAGTAAGTTTTTGCAAGTTTCCAGACTTTAGACATGCAAATAGTTTTACAGACACGTACATTTGGAGTATTTGTAAGGACGTAATTATTTTAAGAATTGTTATCATTAGTTTGAGTGCACCCACTTTGGAATGAGCCAGCATTTACAGATAGCCACATTTACTTCAGACAAGCCTTCATACAATTATTTAGTTATGTTTCTTTGGTTCTTCCTCTTTCCCCTACCTGCTGCCATGGTCATACCATTGCTTTCCCTTGCCTCTGTGTGCTCTTTATTCATTTGCAAATGCTCATTTTTAACACCATAAACATGTTTTTAAAAACAAGTAGGCCAAAAATATATACTTAAAGTAAATTGGAGTAGAGAATGGGGAAAGGCACAACTTCTCCTAGCAGGAGTGGAGTCCTTACATGGCTGGACTTTGTACAGCCATTTTCTAGCTGAATTAAGTTACTAAGCTTTTGATTCTCAGTTATGAGTACAATTTTGTGATGAGTGAATACTAGAATTGTTATACATATTTGAGTTTTGTAACTATTTTATTTCATGGACAGAGTTATTAGGCTATTGATCAGTGTGTGTGTTTAGCATGTGTGCACACGTGCATGGGAATTGGGTGCAAAGCTTGGAGTCAGATTTGTTTATGTAACCTTAACTCATAATTTCCATAGCTTAAAAACAACCAACACTTTCAAATGATGCCTGTTATGAGATCTCCAATGTTGCAAATAGCTGTATTAGCCGTTTGTTTATTAATGTTTTGCATACTGTACGGTGAAGTTTGGTAGTACCTTCCATCTGTGGGTCTGCAGACGTTACTGAATTAGTCATCAGAACACGGTGAACAAGGGGCATGTTATCCCCATTGGGCGCATGGGGAGGCTGTGCCACAGGTAGGAATAGAAATAAAACCAGTCACTTTTAATTTTTTTCCCTGGTGTTTTGAGGCCTCTGGCACATTACACTTAAGATGTTACCTGGCCACACACAAATTAATGGCGTGATACAACAAGGAGTAGGCCACAACGTTACTACATGTTTTTTGTGTAATAACTTTGTGGCTGGTTCCTATTATGGTGTTTATTGAATGTGTGGCCAGGCTGGGGCTCCCAGCTGCAGTGTGCACCCCCATGGGAGGTTGCTATTTGCTGGTGCAAGGGGAGCTCTGGATCGTAATCTGGGGCTCCCCCTGCAGCGGCAATAAGGCCACATGTGGCATGGCAGGAAGTGTGATTGTGGGTATCATGTATCAGATCCTGTGGTGCCTATACTTGCATGTCTGCCAGGGGCCTGAGGGAGCCACAGGACTATTATTCTACAACATGTTTTATGGTAGGGGAGGTTCGTTAGGATTAAGATTGGAGGCTTCTCCAAATTATAAACCGAAGGATTATGTGCCTCAGCCTTGCTGAGCTTTTGCGGATGTTACTTTAGCAAAATATGTTAAGGTGGGTTTACTAAGATTAGGAAATATCAATAATTGAAACTACACAACTACACTTCAGAATAAACCAAGAATATTTTGTGCTCCAGCACACTCGCCTTTTCATTGTTTTTGTTCACATGCTCACTCACTCGACTTGGTGATATGCAGTGGGGTCTCGGAGTCATTGAGTAAGAGTCTCCCCTGCTTCAGTAATCTGCGCTATTGAAATCTGACATCGCACTTTGAACTTTTTCCTTGGTAGGTATTAAAGGAATATTACAAAGCATCACTGTTTGTACTACAGTACAGAGGTTGCTTAGTTCATCAGATGATGTAATCAATTGGTTTGGGTATTTGCTGCCATGGTAATTCTGAAAGTAAGTTTTAATACCATGGGTACTTCCTTGCAAAACAAAACAAGATAAAGTAGAAATCATCTTAAAATTCAGGACAATCATTGATTTGAAAGACAAAGAGCATGTAGAATGCACTCCGTTGCCTGAAACATGGGTTCTTTTTAAAATGCTGGGCAAGTGTTAGATGTTAAAGTTCCCAAGGACCTCTTGTCAGACCTTTATACAGCATTAAGTCCTATATATATATATTGGCTTGTTAGCTTAAAACATTCGTAACATTGTATATAAATGGTGTACTATGTTTTATTACTGAGTAGAGTCTAGGCTTTTGAGAACAAAGATAATTGACTCTGCTTTCATAGGTGAAACAGAATGACTTAATAGCAAGCATAGCTCAAATCAGCTCAGAATATGCAAAAAGCAAGAATATTAATAACTCTTCTTTAATTCAGGAAGTATTTTAAAACTAAAGCCAAACTATTGCCAGTTTCCCCAAAATAACAAACAAGCGCTGATGTGCAGTATACTTATTAAGATCTAATTTTTGTTGGTGAAGAACCACCTGCTATTCTTTAAAATGGTAATGAAAGTTTTGATAACGTTTGTTGTTTCCTTAAGGCAAAAAGTAACTAGCCTGATGCCTTAATTAGGCTGAAAACAGAAGAAATCAGAATTAAGCAATTTACTTTTTTCTTGATTTAATCTATCTTGCCTATTTACATCTTACCAATCTCTGTGGTATCTGAGCACTGTACAACATTGTAACAAAAAAAGCTAATTTTCATAAATTTATTGTACTTGCTTTATTCCTTCCTGTCCCTTGCCACTTGCTTCTGTGCACCTTCTCTGTCTTTCTGTGCTTTGGTTGTTGTCTTTTTCCCTCCACCCTTCTAACAGTGAGGTCTTCTAAATTCTTCTATTTATTTTCTGTCTGGTCCACTATCACTGTGATGTGCCCTCCTGCTGACAAGGGCTTCCCCCCCATAACCTGTCTGTTCTAGTCTCTCTGACCCGCAGAGGAAGAGGGTCTATGTATAGCATTCTCTTTCATGCTTGGGCCTCAAGGCTTTGACTGTGCAAACACAGAATATGCATAATTTTACTCATATGAGTAAACTTAAAAGCTTAAATGTTTGCAGTATTGGATCTTAGGTGTCTGCCCACTTTTTAAAAGGGTGTTCCACCTCCACCCCCCAAAACAGGGGGCTGTTAATCACAGGTAGGAGAATAATGTTGATTTGCCTAGATACATCATAGTAAATACAACGGAGCCTTGTCTCCAAGAGGATTTTACAGTTACATAGTAAATACATGTGGGATATCCAGCTGTGGGAGAAAAAAGTAGGCAGTGGACATAGTCTAGGGCTCCAGTATTGCAAATGCTTAAGCACAGGCGTAACTTTATTCATATGAATAACCTCATTGCATTCCTGTGAGTAAAGTTAATAATGCACATGCTTAAATGTGTTTGTAACCAATGTCTTAGGACAAGGCCACGGGCTTTTTCCTGTAAGGTGTGTTTTTTTTCACAAACGATAATATCGTATTGACTCTTTCTCTCGCATCCTAGTAGAAACAAGTCTCTAGTTTTTATCATAAAGTAAGAACTATGCAATCAACACTGTACTTAACTTTGTCTAGCTGCCTCACAATAAAACTGCAGAGCCTTGTCTCTGTTTTGATTTCACACTAGGCTAGCTATCATATGGTAGTTATCCATTTAAAAAATGTGCCTTTTTGGCAATGAAGATATGGCCTCTGTGCTGCTTGTACAGCTGTCCTCCTCCCACCAAAGCCAGAGACTGTACTTAATTTCAGACTGCTTTTGTCTGGGAGGTGCAGTTAAAACAGAATGAAGCGGTTCATCTATTAAGTAGTGTTTCATGTAGGGGGTGCACGGTTGTACTGGCTACTAGGAGAATTCTAGGTGAAGCGCAGGCTGTTGTGTTTGACCTATACGTCCCTATTTGTTTGGGGACCTGTTTTATTGGAACAATGCCTTCCACCCTCTAGGTGATTCCATGGCAGATGTGATCATCTGTGGTGCTCAGATTTCCATCCCTCTGGTCAAAATGTGACAGCTGGCAGCATGACATTTTAGGGGCAGGGAAAGCAATATTGGAAGCTGTACTGAAGGCTGTAATGTAACAATTAGGGAGGTTTTACTATTGAGGATTTGTTATGTGTAGTTATAAGTTGATTTATTGTAGATTCATGTTTCCTTTTGCAAAAGTTTGGGGTTTAAAGAGGAGCAACTGCAAATATACTTACATTCAATGAATAATATTTATTTCTGTTACACCACCATACCAGTTTAAGGCTGAAAGAGAGCTTGAGAGATTGTACTGTCCATTCCCCTGCACTGTGGCAGGATAAATATACCTAGTCTATCCCTGACATAAGTTTGTCTAATTTGAGTTTGGAAAAATCTCCTCCAATAAAGGAGATTTTACATCCTGCTTAAACACCCTGTTCTGCTTCTTCACTACCCACATAGTTAGAAAGTGTCTTCATTTGCAGAAAACCTTTCTTGTCCTACCCATAGAGGATATAGGAAATAATTGATTACTATCCTCTTGAACAACTTTCTACATCTTGGAAGATACTACTGTGTTCCTCCTTTAGACTTTTCTTTTTCTAGACTAAACAAACTCAGTCCCTTCAACTGTTCTTCAGTGATCAAGCTTTCTAAACCTCTTATTATTCTTGTTTCTTTCCTCTGGACTCTCTCCAGCTTGCCTACATGTTTCTTAAACAAGTACGGTGACTGAAGCTGGACCCAGTACTCGGGAAGAGGCCGCACCAGCACCAAGTAGAACAGAATAATTACCTTCTGTGTCTTACACACAACGTTCCTGCTAATACATTCCAGAATGAGAGTTGCCTTTTTTGCAACAACATCACATTGTTGAACCCTATTCAATATATGATCCACTCTAACTCCCAGATCCTCTTCTGCAGTTCTGCTGCCTAGTCAGTTATTTCCCATTTTATAAGCGTGCATTTGATCTCTCTTTCCCAAGTGCACCAGCGTGTCCTTGTCTCCACTGAATTTCATCTTGCTGACTTTGGACCATTTCTCCAATTTATCGAGATCATTTTGAATTCTGATCCTGTTCTCCGGAGTGCTTGTGACCCCTCCCAGCTCCGTCTCGTTGGCAAATTCTATAACTGTAGTCCATTTCCTCATCCAAGTTGTTAATGAGAATACTGAATGAAACCTGGCCCAGGACAGTTTCTGGCAGGACCTCACATGAAATGGCCTCTCAGTTGGACAGAAAATCATTATTAACTACTTTCTGAGTGCAGTTTCTTAACCAGTTGTTGCACCCATTTTAGGGTAATTTTACCTGGATCCTATTTCACAGAAGGGACCCTAAGGGTCATCTAGTTCAACTCCCTGAACAAGTGCATGATTTGCTGTTCTTAAACCATGTCTTAATTTGCTTGTGAGAATGTCAGAGGGGAACAGTGTCAAAAGCCTTACAGAAGTCAAGATATGCCACATCTGTTGCATTCTTCTTATTTGCTAGGCAACCGTACTGTCGAAAAAGGAGAGATTCTTGCATTTGACAAAACTTGTTTTTAACAAATCCAGGATGGCTTTTTTTTTTAATTGCCTTATTATTCTGAAGCTTCTTATTCATTGATCGTTTTAATACTTTGTTTCATTACCTTTTTGGGTATTGAAGCTAGGCTGACTAGTCTGTAATTCCCTGGATCCTACTTTATACTTTTTTTAAACATTGGTTTTGTATCTGCCCTTCCCCAGTCTTGTAAGAGCTTCCCTTTTCTCTCTTCGTTGGTGAAGATGATTGCTGATGTGTCCAGGATTGTTTCAGCTAGTTCCTTAAGTATTCTAGGCTGGGTTTCATCATGCCCTGCCAATTTAGATGTATCTAATTTAGCTGAATATTCCTTAATCTGCTAAAATTAATTGTGCTAGGGTTCTGGTCACAATTAACTTGTTTTATGAAAACTGAGGCACAGAAAAGCATTGAATACTTCGGGTATTCTCTGTATCATCTGTTACTGTATCAATATCATCTACTTTTTGCTCTCCTTTCTCAATAAGTAATATACCTATATTTCCCTTCCTCTTTCTCTTCTCTCTAAAGTATTTATAGAACTTCCCTTGTTGCCTTTATGCCTCATGCTAGTTGTAACTCATTTTACACCTAATTTTTATCCCTATGTGCTTGTGCTGTTCCCTTAAACTCAGTTATATATCCTTGTCACCACTTTTGTCTGATTTCTTTTTCATTTTCAGATCCTAAAAGCAGCCATGTTGATCTCGTACAATGCTTCCTGTCTCTCTCCCACACCAGGATAGTTTGCCATTGCGCCTTCCATATCATCTCTTTCACAAGTGCCAGCTCTCCTGTGCTCCTTTATTCCTTACATTATCTCCCCAAGAGACCCTACCTGCCAGTTTGCTGAAGTGTGATTCTTTTGAAGGCCATTATACTTGCTCTGCTCTTTTTGCTGCTTCTTTTCCTTAGAATCGTGAACTTTCTGTGTGTTACCACTTTCACCTAAATTACCTTCCACATTTTAGATCTTCAGCCAGTTCTTCCCTGTTTGTCGGAATCTAATCTAAAATAGCTGCTCCCCTAGTAACTTCCTCTAGTTTCTGAAATAATTTTCCCCTCAACCCATTTCAAGAATTTGTTTGGCTGTTTGTGTCTTGCTTTTCCAACAGATATCCTGGCAATTCAAGTTGCCTGTTACCCTGATCTTCTGGGTGCTCCTATTATTGCTCCAAAAGCCCTGTTCACGGTCTCCTTTAGCTTGAGTGGGTGCAGCTGCCTCTCCTTTTGCTGGGTTCTTCCTGGTTCTCTATTTCCTACTTCCCATTCCCTCTATCTCTTATAACCTTTCCCATCCCCATTTTCTTTTCTTTTTTTCCTCCTTTTTTTTTTTTTTCTGTCCACTCCCTCCTATTAGCAGTGTTGCCAGTTCATGATATTTGGTATTCTTCTCAGACCATTCTCCAGGAAATTGTGTGATTGCACAGAAATCTTACCTTTTCTTTAACAAAAAGAAAAATGGTTCTTGTTCTCATATTTGCATGGAGAGGTTTGAAAACGGGAACCTGAGAGCTCTAAGAATTAGAATGTAAAAAAAAAAAATCCCCAAAGCTTAACTTCTTTCTAAAATCACCTGAGTTTTGAGCCTATATCCTCATAACTCCTTGTGGCCTACTTCATATTTGCACATCTGGAGCTGGCAGTACGGCCACAGCGTGCTAGCAGTCTGCCTGCTTACCCAGTTTTCGAGCAGGAGGAGAATGAAACCAACACAGCCCTCAGTTCTGCTTTCATCCTGCTGGAGAAACACTGTGCAAGAGTTAATGCTTCTCTAGCCCACAGGGCATATGCGTGGGAGGGAGAGCTCATAGCAGCATAGCTCCTCAGGGAGCCGTGCTCCAAGGGTGGGGGGCGGGGTAGCCAGTCCAGAAAGCATCGGGAGGTTCCAGCTCTCAGCGCTGCTCCAAGATCTGTGTGGCTGCAGTCTGACTTCCCTGCTTAGCACTCCACGCAATTTCCAGGTTTGCTGCAAAGTAATAGATGACTTCTTGATAGGAGAATAGAAGGGAGACATGAGGATTTTTAACTTTTAGGGTGTCTGTCAGGTTTTTCTGCCAGTGTATCGCAGGGAAAACTGTACAAGATACTTGAGCCCAAAAATGAGGGGAAGAAATCTAGAAAATGCACTGATCTGTAGGTAGGATTGTCTCTAAATAAAATAGTTCCCTCACATCTACCATATGGCATTAAGAGGCAGATTGTGGCTGCCCTTTGTCCTAGTGCATAAATTGGGGTGACAGTTCAAAGAGCCTTCTCCCTCTTCCCGTATGCTCTTAAACAGGAGCCAGGTACAGTGTTAGTTCCTTTCATTCAGTTGAGCTAAGTACAGACAGGCAAAAAGCCTGAGGCTGAATTGATTCAGTCTTTGCAGGTTAGTCTCAATTGCGGAGATTAAACTGAGAAACAAGTGAACAGACATTCACTTTTATTACGGGAAATGCAGCCACATGGCTCAGGCCAAAAGCTGGGGGTGCTAGCCAGCATGGGCTGTGTGTTCGCTTCCTCTTTCTGCTGCCCCTGAGGTCTCTGGGATTCGCATTCCAGAATCACAGCAGCAGGACTCTACAGGGTTGCTTATTACTACTTCTTCCTGCTTCCAGCTGCCTCTGGGACTTGTAGTCCACAGTCGCAGCCAGCCATAAGTTTTAGCAGCAGGGCAGCTCTGTACTTGGGGGAAGGTGGGCTTAACCCTGTTTCCTGGACACAGACCCCAGCCAGGGTTTGCATGGGTGGGGGCAATTCCTGCCTCTTCCTGTCCTCATCCCTGCCTGCACGCCCCCCACCCCCCGCCAACCCTTCTCTGCTGGAGCAGACCGCACAGCACAGCACAGCCCAGGGCTGCAAAACATGCTGGGATGTGGCACCGGGGGGGGGCAGTGATTTAACTTGAACCAGGAAGGGGTCTAGGACAGAAGTTTCATAAACTGGCTTGACCCAAATCAGTTAAGTCTGATACAGCATTCAACCAGGTTTTTCTTAAGCCACTTTCAGCATTTTGAAACTGGTTTATGTGCACATAGGTTTTGTTCTGTTACAGGCTTAAACCAGTTTCTGATGACTTAAGCTAGTTTATGCATAACTTCTGTCCCTGGCCTTGCAGTGCAGACGTAGCTGTGAGCTACACCTTGGAGACAGACGTGGCTATACAGGTGAGAAGAAGGTATGGCTCTTAGATGTTAGGTAATAGGACTGCATTGGCCCTAGTGTCCGCCTGAATTATAACTCTGGCTTAAATTATTGTACATGTTAAATCATTAGTGCCTGTTGTACAACATTTCATCTGTCTCAAAGCTTTGAGCTCAATTACAAGATCAGTACATTGATATTTTATAAAAATGGGAGACAAAAAGAGACATGTTCACAAAAAGAGAATTTTTTTTGCAGTCAGTCTAAAACAGGATTTTACTTGTTTTAATAAGAATGGCACCAAGTCTTGGCGCACTGATTCAAGCATGCTTTCTCCGCCTAGTGTGGTCCCCTCAGGTAGGGCCTGAGGTACACATTTCTCAGTGCTGTTCTCCCAGTGTATTAGTATTGTTTTATATCCCTTGTGTTGACAAACAGGGAACAACAGTTCCTAGGCTATCAATCAGGTATTTTTAATTAATAGAATAAATCATAAGTAGAATCATTTGTAAAGGCAACTGACAATATTTTAAAAATCTGATATACTTTTCATAGTTTGTGCTGCCTGTCTTCATTTTACTTGAACTGGGCTTTATCTTGGTGAAAAGTATGTGTGGTAATGGGGGAGAGGGAAGGGAGGGTTCACTTGTGTTCACTCAAATTAAAGTCCTTTTCTGGACTGGGATTTAAGATGTTATATTAGTACATGTTAACTGACATGTTGTAAAAGTCTAGGGTAGACTAGACATATTGCCCTTAATATCCATAAACTGGTTGAGTTAAAGCCTAGACTAGTAGCTTTCAACCTTTTTAGACTCTCTCAGTATGCGTCAGCAGTGAGTTGGATGACTGTTTTAGTCCAGGCTATCTAACCGTGCACTGAGGCCCGGTGGTGAATTCTGGTGATGAATTTGTCTCCCAGCCCTGGAACTTCCTGTGTGGAAGTCCTTCCAAGTGAGTTGGACTGCCTGTGGATTGTATGGGCCTCCGTGCATCACTCTTATTCCAAAATTATAGTTTCTGTATTTTCAGATGTTTATATAGATACCTTGGTAGTCTATTCTGTTCAGACTTTTAGCCTTCCTGTTCTTTCAGATTTGCAAGGGAAAAACATCTCCAAGGCTTTACTGCAGTGGTTCTCAACATTGTTAGCTTCAAAGCACACTTCATTAGACCATGCCAGCTCTTAGTTTTCACTCACTTGGGGTGGGGAGGGGGGGGTTGGCTTTCTCTTTTTTCGTAACTATAGAACTTCTTTTTTTTTCTGTTGCAAAGAGCGCAGGAAGACCACAACAGGGCAGACTGTTTTTAACACTATAGATTCCTGTATGAACTCTCTTGTGATTTATGTTTGCCTGCCTAGCAGGGCTGACATTGTGTGGCAGCCCACGGCACCCTTGAAAGGATTGCAGGCACCCTGGTTGAGAAATCACTGGTGTAGCACTAACTCATCCAATGGGACATGGGCTGAGTTGCTGCTTTATTTTGCTTGCTTTGACAAAAGTTGTAGGAGGCGTTTTGTTAGACCGCCTTGCAACTCCACTTGACATTCTACTCTAGAGGAAGTCATTGGGCAGGCTAGCACATTAAATTATCTGGCCGGGTTGTAAACCAGTGGTTCTCAACTGTTTTAAATTCAGGTCACTCCTCCATAACTGCTTTTAATTTGGCGTCACCCCAGTTGAGAACCGGTATTGTGTTGACTCAGTGTGCCTCAGTGGTTCTCAACACGGGTGATGCTTCCACCAAAGCCAGGTGGAACCACCCTGCATACAACCTGTATAGCTGTATATACACCCCTATATAGCTTCTGTCTTGAGGAGGAGCAGAGGGTGGGCAGGGAGGGGAAGGGTCAAACCAGGAAGGGCAGCAGCAGGCCCAAGAGCTCCTCCGTCCTTTAAGCTTATGCAGCCATACGTGAGGTTTGTGGGGCGGTTCCACCTGACTGCTGTGGCAGCCTGGTTAAAAACACTTTTGTAGACTAAGCTTTGCCTGGCTCTGATTGGGCGCATCTACACATGCATTAACGCACTTTAGTTAATGCACATTAAACTAGTACCTCCATTATGAGGTACTAGGAAAATGTGTATCAGCCTGCCTTAATGTACGTTAACTAAAGGGCATGCTTTTTAAGTGACACTTAATGCACATTAGCCTATTTTCATGCATATTAAGTTAAAAGCACGGGGTGCCTGTACACGAGCACAGGGGCTGCTCCGATGTGCTGTCAATACAGCATGTCAGGGCAGACTCAATTAATTGAGTCTGCTGGAGCATGGTAATTGTCGTGCTTCAGAAGCCTTCAGTGTCTTGTGTATCAGTGTCCCCATGCTTCAAAATGGTGGTAGGGGCATTGGAAGTAAAGCTTGTTGACAGCTTTAGTTCAAGCACTCCTGCTGCCATTTTGAAGCATGGGGATGCTGATACGTGAGACACTGGTGCTTTTAATTTGAGCAGCTCTTGGAGTCACTCTAATTAAAGCACTACCACCCCCAACCTCGAGCATGTGTAAAAGCCCATGGTTTTTTAAGTGATACTTTAATGTGCATTACAATAGGCTAATGCACATTAACGTGCACCTGTAGACGCATCCATTGTGACCAACTAACACAGCAATTAACCCTTTGTTGTAAGTAGTGTACAGAAGGTTTTCATCCACCTTGTATTTACTTGATTGAGCTCATGAACTCCCTCTACCAGTCTTGGGGAGATGAGACTAGTAAGTGAAAGAGTCTATTTTTCAGGTCCTCGTGCAGTGTTACACTGTTCTGATTCTTCAGATGTTAAGCTGTTTTCTGTTAAAGCTTTTAAAAACCATGGAAACATTTATTTTACCACTTGGTTTTCCTAAGCAATGGGTGCCCTGATCTGTATATTGGTCTGATTTGGGGCATGAGATATTTAGGACAGAGGCCTTGTCATTGCAGTTATGTGCAGCACTGAAATACAGAGCTGTGTAAACAACCAAGTTTTCTTTCTACTAAATTGTAAAGTATGTTGGGACCTAAACTTTCTGACTGTCCCTTATTTCTCTGTCGCAGTTAGGAGCCAGCCTGCAGCCCACAAGCAGGAGACATGCAGCCAGCGTGCCCCTGCAGCCACCTCTCCCACCATTACATGGCAGGAGAGGGACTGGAGAGGGGCACTGGTGCAGCCTCTAACCCAGGGGTGGGCAATTATTTCAGGCGGAGGGCCGCTTACTGAGTTTTGGCAAGCCATTGAGGGCCACACGACAGGCAGCCAGGGGCAGATAAATATGAATTTTCTTAATTTGGGCGGTGCCCTGTGGGCCGCATCTGGCCCCCAGGCCGCATTTTGCCCAGTGCTGCTCTAACCAGAAACAGACAGATTTTCAACATTACCTTCCTTTCTCAGCTTTTACAGCATTTGGGGTGTTTAATATCAGATGGCACCTGTATTTCCATTTCAGTGGAATATTTTTCTGTATTTTTGTGATGGGGAAAATATGGCTTGCCAGACTTTTTGTGGAAAAAACTTGTTTTGTTATCACCCTTCCCTTCCTCTCAATCCTCTAGTATCCAGTCCATTTGTCATCAGTCTCTCTGTGGTTCGACATACACTTGAAAAGTGCTCCAGTGTGGACAGTAATTAAGAGAAATGGTTCCCGCGTCACCGTTCCGTCTCATTCCCCTCAAATGGCGATGAAAAATGTTTAGCAAAGTTGTTTTCAACAGCCAGAAAAAAACAGGAGCAGACCCCATGTTCTGCTGCATTGCCCCATTACACTTTTTGTAGCAATGTTGAAAATAATCTTAGGGACATGGCCAGTCCCCATTCAACACCAGTTGAGCGGGCTCCAGCTGTTGGCATCTATTGTCAGCAGAGGTCTAATTGCGCAGGAGGTTTTAGACTTTCTCTTTTCCTCAGCTTGCTCCTTCTTTTCCCTTGTTTTTTAAACCCCTTCTTACACTTATTTTTCCCCCTCTTCCCCCACTTTCTGTTGCATCAAGTAACTATTTAATTAGCATTCTGCATGATGTGATCCTACACAGTGGAGATTCCTCACAATAACACCAGCAGCAGTGTAAAACTGCCATAGATAACGTGATCCTTGTCCCTTCTCAGTGTGCCTATGGGAGGGCATTACTGCAGGTGACACAACCCTGGTCATCTACAAATAATACCAGGTAGGATTCCTTTCTGCAGTCTGGTGAACAATTTCAAGCTTTGCAGTGTTTGAAAAGCTCTGACAGTCGCACTACCTAAGCATAATGGCGTGTGTAGTACAGGCAGCTTTATCTTTCATTGGACTTGGTTGACTCAACTGAAATAATAAGCAGTACTTTTAACCAGAAATTCTTTGCAACTCCACTGTTGTCACTAGGATCACAGGAGCCAAAGATGGGACAAAACTTGGTCCTTTATATTTAGAGTTACTGACGTTACTGTGCCTGCCTAGCATTACTGTTTCAGATTGTCTGTTTGCTAATAGCATGCTTGCTAGATATGAATCCAAACTTAATGGCTTTAAAGCAGATTCATAATATTCTCTTAACATGCATATGTTGTTAATACATTAAATGAATTCCTGGCTAAGGGATACTGTCAACCCATCTTGGGCTAAAAAAGTGGGCCCCGATCCCTTTCTACTTCAGCATTTTCATTCATTGCATCTCATTTGAAATTGAGATAATTGATTCTCAATTTGATCATTGCATCATCCTGGGGTGCCTTGAGATCCTTTTAAGGATGCTGCAGGGTGCCACAAAATGTTAGCACTGTACAGTTAACAAGATGAAACCCAGAGATTACAAATAGAAATCCATAGTGTTAAAAACTTTCTGCCCTCTTGTCCTTTTTCTGACTTAAAAAACAAAAAATTAATTTTTTTGCAAGAGAAAAATTGCTGCATTGATTTTCTGTACTCAAGAGGAAAATGCTAGCTTTTAGTTTTCACAAGGGGTGTCTTGAGTGTAAGGAAGGGTGCATTGATAACTACGAGTTTAGACAGCAGTGTCTTTGGGACAGGACTGCATTTTCCTATGTCTAAAGAAACAGCTCCTGACTGAGACTCGCCATTAGGTATTTCACTTAACCCTCCGCCCTGGAACTACAGACATTGTGTTCTTCTCCAGTAGTGTCACCATATTTTAAATGTAAAATGTCATTTAAGAAACCTGAGTACTAAATAATAGTTATAATATTAAAAATCTAGGTCGAAGAGTTGTTAAATGTAAATAAGGAAAAAGAGGGTACTGTTTAATAAAATTTGAAAATAAATTTAAGTTTATGGGTTTATTTCCTCTTCTTTCTGTCTTGTCTGATCTTTTATCCTCTCTTTCATTTCAATCCTTTCATTCGTGTCTTTGGTTCCTATTGTATTTCTATACATCTTCTTTCTCCCTTCTTCAGGGTTCAGGTAGTGAGCAGGTGAAGGAAGGTAGTATCAGACTTTTTACCATGAGAACTTTATTGACAATGCCAGCTGTTGAGTAACATTTGACGAGTGGCTCGGTCATGAGCTTCTGAATCACAAAATTGTCCAATGGTTTCATGAGCTTGGGCTGCAGGGATTAGCCCACTGTATTGAAGGATCTGAGTCTATTCAGTGGTAGGTGGGGTTGCTGAAGTGCTTCTGTAGTTGAGTCAAGCAGGGTGGGCACCTTGGAGACTAAGTGATCAGTATGGAGGAGTGCAAACCGTCTTGTGCACAACTGATGCTGATGTCACTTTGAAAAATGGCAGCTTGGCTGGGTAGGATGGGGACGGGACAAACATCTCAAAATGCCTTGAGGGTGGCCTACCAATGTGCTCTCTCTGAACATGTCTAATACTGGTGAAAAGACGAGTTGCAACCACTGTATGTGGTTGGAGGTTATACCCCGGCAAAAAAGTAAAGGGTGAGGGAGGGGTTATGTTCATATTTGGCAAATGATATAGGGCAAAATCAAGAGGAAAAATGAATGGTTTGGCTTTTTTTTCCCTTCAAACTGAACTCTTTTTGTAACAGGTGCCATAAACAGATTTTTACTGTGGTGTTCAACATATACGACCTGTGGATGCACGGAAAACAATGAGAAATGGTCACTAACTCAAAGAGTTAATAACACGAAGTAAGGGCCTGATCTTGTGGACTGTTTTAGTTTTGTACAGCCTTTACTGCCTTATATATTTCAGCTGATTTCCATAAGATTATATACAAGTAACATATGTGCTTAGAAGGGTTTCAAGATCAGGCTCCTGCAGGAAAAAAATGTTTTTAAAAACACCTCTGCTTTCAATCAGTCAATTTAAATACAATATTGAGAATCATTTCAACAATCACATCTGCCCTCAATCTCCCTCCTGATTTTGGAGCATTACAATACTATTTTCTTAGTTTAATTGGCTTTCCCCATACACAACATGTTGTCATTTGCACAAAGTGCAAAAAGAAAGAAGAGAGAACGTGTCTTATTTTTCCATTCTAGTGATCTCTAGCTTAAGCTGTAGCCTCAGAAGACAAAATGTTTTCAAGTGAAAATATGATGCTCAAGTTAGTGGTGTTTCTGCGCCCTTCCCTCAGTGCATGCTCTGTAAGGCTTCACTGTTAGTGAGTCATCCTCTGGAGTTAGTTGGATGACAGTTTCAGTATGGGCTACATAACCATATACTGAGCCCTATATCTCATGATGAATTTGTCTCCCAATCCAGGATCTTCCTACGTGGAAGTCCTTTTAAGTCAGTTGGGCTGCCTGTGGACTTTGCGGGCATCTGCGCATGAATCTCATCCCAAAACCGCAGTCTGCGTACCTTCAGATATTTATAAAGATGTCTCGATAGTAAAACCTTTTTATTCAATCCTCTTTCTGTGCCTTCAGATTTGTGGGGGGAAATGTCTCCAAGGCTTTAACACAGTGATTTTCAGTGCTTTTTAGAGTCAGGATCCCCTTGTTAGACCTAAGGGCTCTGAGAAAATGCCAAGTCTTTAGTTTTTTCACTTGTTTTTCTGACTATGGAAAATTAATAGAACACTTTTTTTGTTGCCAAATTGCTTAGAAAGAGCCCAACAGATCAGAATGTTTTTAACACTCCAGATTCCTATTTGAAATCTCTGGGTTTATTTTGTGAATCGTGTTTGTACACCTAAGAGTGGTAGCATTGCATAGCAGCCTGCCTCACCCTTAAGAGGACCTCAAGGCACCCCAAGGGTACACAGCACCTGATTGAGACTCGCCACTAGGTATTTCACTTAACCCTCCGCCCTGGAACTACAGACATTGTGTACTTCTCCAGTAGTGTCACCATATTTTAAAATAGAATTTCTCAGGTGATTATTCTTGAGTTAATCAGTTAAGTGTTGGCTACTTCTTTAATAACTTCAGTTGAAATAGTTAGGATGCAGGCTAATAGGCTATGTCACATACTGCCAAAAGCAGGGTGAGGGGGGGGTGTGTGTGTGTGGCTTGTTTAGTGAGACAGAAATAACATCTGATAGTTTTCTCACCTGTAAAATCCTAGTGTAGACAAGGCAGAGGCAGCTTTTAGTACAAAATAAGTAGGTGATGTCAACACTGTTGCACCGACCATGGTTGACCTTGTCTAGCTGTGTTGCAGCAAAACTTCAGTCTCGTCTCTACTAAGATTTTTACAGCAAGAAGACTAATGTGTGTTAGTTGCCTTCCTGTAAGAACGCACCTTTTTGGCAGGGAAGGTGTACCCTTACGTGTCTGAAGTTGTTAGCTGGTCCTGTTCCAGCCAATATGATGTACATGTTTGTCTAGGGAAAAAGTTGTATTTTAGCATGTTTGCTAAAGGTGATATTTTAACACGTTGGGGGAAACTTTAGGCTTTACCTTGACTAGCCTGCATGTGCTAAAACGGCAACTTGCTTTATTTGTGCTGCTATTTTAACACTTGTCAGTTAACATATGTTAGCCGATGTGTTTAAAACATACCTTTTTTCCTAGTGAAGAAAAAGCCTCCCCAAGCTGTCTTGGTGCTTTTCAGTCATGGTAAACTTGGGCTTTGTTGTCACGGCAAACAGAGAAATGTGGTTTTCACAATAGTGATAGGTATCTCCATGTGAAATTCTGGTGGAGACGTCAGTGTTTACTTCTAGCTAGTCCCTATTAGCATTATGTGCCCATCTGGGGTTGACCTCAGCTAGCTACATTCAGCTAGAAAGTAGAAATGATCCACGTCTGGTCTCTGCTAGGATGTTACAGTGAGGGAGCTTCACAGGTTGTCTCACAGAAGGCAGGACACGGTGGCAACTTCAGACTAACCTCTCTCTACACTGCCTGGCAGTGAAACTACAGGGTAACTCAGTAGTTGGCAAGCTTTCTAGCCTGTAGGCCGGAGCGACCCAGCTTGGGTCACAGGGTGAGTAAAGGGGTACACGGGTGCTCCTGCTTCTCTCTGCAGCAGCACAGGGATAGCGCCTGCAGCCAAAGCCCTGTGTTTGCAGGCCGGATCCAGTCTGCGGGGTGTAGATTGCCAGCTCCTGGTCTAACTAATTTGAGCTAATGGAGTTGAAAAAACACAGCATTTCTGTTTATCAAGGCCAGGCTTCCTATTTTGCTTTAAGAGTGGTTTATTTTAGTTCATTTAAAATGATTAAGATCAGCTTTAAACCCTGCCAAAATAAGAGTTCACACGGTGGGTTGCTGTGTTGGCTTGTCTGCACCTAGGAATTTAGCACGAGGGCAGCGGAGCAGTTCGTTTGGTATACATCTTGATGGGGACAGTTTTATCCCAGAATAATGCCTTGATCTTCTGCTTTGAAAATAAGACTGAACATCTTATTCTCCCACTAAACTAAATACATTTTAACAAGTAGGTTAAACATTTGTATTTCTGAACGAGTGTCCACTGGGGAACCAAAGCAATCTATGGAATAATTTATTTTGATAATGTTTTAAAAGTATAAGCAAGCCCACTGCACCTTCTGTGTTTAGATCAGGATGTGGGCATACAATAGAGGGTCTTCTCCCCAATTTAGCTACATCAGTTTGGAAAGAGTTTCATCGAGTTCAGCTGCATTGATATCAAGCAGGCCTGGGCAACTTCTGAAGCAGCCAGGGACCACGTCCCCCCACCTCCCCCCGGCTACCAAGGTTGTATTAAACCTGGTCTCAAGTTGCAGCAACAGAGGTTGAATTTGGATACGAGGAAAAACTCTCTCACTGGGAGGATAATAAAGGACTGGAACAGGTTACCCAGAGAGGTGGTGGACTCCCCCTTCCTCGGAGGTGTTTTAGACCTAGGTAGACAAAGCCTTGGCTGGGCTGCTCTTAGTTGGGGCCGTTCCTGCTCTGAGCAGGGGGTTGGAGAGGACTCCCTTCCAGCCCTCATTTTCCGTGATGCTGTGCCCTAGCCCCCGCCCTACTACACGCTCCCCCGGGGGAGGCAGGGGGAGCCTCGGGGTTGTGGCCGAGGCGGCAGCGGGAGGAAGGAGGGGTGGGGGTGGGGGTGGGGGGAGCAGCCCTGCCGCGAGCCGCTCTGAAACCCCGGCGCGTCCGGCACCCCTGGCTCCAGCCCGGCTCTCCCCAGCCGGCTCGCTCCGTCTTGCAAACCCGGGGCTGCTCCGTCGCGCCGGCTTGCAGGACGCCGCCGCAGCCCCGGTGCGGGGCCGCCGCCGCCTCGGGCGCGGAGAACAAAGCGGGGCCGGGGCCGGGCGGGGTTGCGCTGCGGGCTGCACGGGGCGGCTCTGCCCGGCTCCCTCCCGCGGCGGGCGGGGACCTGGCTCCGGCTCCGGCGGATCCAGGCCGCACCTTGGCTGCGGCCGCGCGAGTCGGATCTACTTTTTCTCCCCTGCCTTTTTTTTTTTTTTTGCTTAATTTTTTTTTCTTGGGTTTTTTTTTTTTTTTTTTTTTGCTTTTGCTTTTTTTTTTTTTTTTCTCCCCCTCCCTCCTCCGGGGCTGGGGCTGGAGAGTTGAAGCGGAGCGGAGCGGAGCGGAGCCGCCATGGGCGCTGCGGCCGGGCTGGCCTAGGAGGACGCGGGGCCGAGGATCCGGATGATGGCCGGGCGGCGCTTGCCGGGGCCGGGGGCGCGGAGGCCGGCCCGTCCGCCCGCCGCCGGGCGCCTGTGAGCGGGGCCGAGCGCAGCGCAGCGCGGTGAGTAGCTCCGGCCTCAACTTCTTTGTAGCCCGGTGCCAGCGCCCGCCCGCCGCCAGCCCCGGGGCCGCGCGCGGCGGGGGAGCGGAGCGGAGCGGAGCGGAGCAGGGCGGCCGGTGTCTTCCTGGCAGTGCCCGGCGCGGGGGCCTCGCTCCTCGTGCCCGAGAAGCATTTGCTATAATGAAGAGTTTTAATCGGAGTGGGCGGGGGGGGTGCGTTGTTCACATCGACCCTGCTGGGTGTTTAACCCGTCTTCGAGGAGGATTGGCGATGGCTGAGCAAGGAGCAGATGGGTGGGAAGTTAAAGGATGGGTTATGTAAGCGGCTGCCGAACTTGAGCAAACACTGCGAGGGAGCAGGGTGATGGTTTAATGCCGAGCTTTTCGAAAACACCGAGCCCGTCATGCATCGGCTGCCTATTGTATCCTTCAAGGACTGCTTTCCTCATGTAACTAATGCTGGATACTGTCACCCCCCCAGCGAAACATTTGTCAGGGATGTAGCCACGTTCGTCGTATGCTTGAAAAACATTCGTAAACTTAGGCTAGTTTTTATTTTTGCCTTTGTTGATTCTGTGGTGTGGCACGTTTTATTTTGTTTTGTTTTTGCATCGCTTCCAAAGGGATCTTTTAAAGCCCCATCTGCTAGTACTGAAATAGTCTCGTCTTATTATGTCTCTTCCAAGACACAAAAGACGAGTGGGTCAATATTGCTCTTGCAAAACTAAGGCGAGCCTGTGGCGTTCTGACAGGACCCGTAAGCATAATGCACGCTCAAAATTACACAATAGTAACAAAAAAATATATATATATTTTTTTAAAGAAGATATATCTGTGTTCATTGTTCATTGTGATGCAGTAAATACTTCATGCTCTCTCCAGGCACAATAAAACACGCTTACTTTAGGAAAAAACCATAGCTCACTGCTTGCTTAGGGCAAATATTTTTAGCCCCCTATACTTGCAAAACAAATGTAGACAGAAGACAAGATCTACTTTTTATCAACAAAGCACTAACATGAGGCAGCTGGGTCCATGCTAACCGTTCATTAATGTCTCATTAAAGAGCACCGTGCATTTTATTTGTAATGTTTTGAAAGCATTTGATGCATGCCCCTGTTAATACATCGGTCATAAACATCCTCTCCGTCTGATAGTGTGCTTTGAGTCTATTGAGTATCCACAGTTTTTAATTTTACATAACAGGCTTGAGAACTGACTGGGTTATACTAAAAACTTGATGCCTTTCTATGCTCTCTATTATATGAAAGTAGTAGCAGAGGATTGTGTTTACAGTATAAATCTAGGTATTCTTCATCCAAAAGATCATTTATGCGTTTCTGTAGGTACCGTCATTTGTATCTCGTCAGACTGTTCTAGGTTGACACGTTATAATAATGAAACCCGACTTCCTTCTTCTCCAGCCCCAACCGAGAATGAGTTATGGAGAAAATGTTCACATTTCTTCTCATTGTTCTTGCGTTCTAGCCCTTTATATTTTTATTTTCTGCAATAGCAGAACGTGATCCCAGTGTACAAGCTTGCTTAGCATGTGATTATACACCACATGCTCCTGCAGACAATTTTCTTAAAGGTGAAACTGCAAATCAAAAATGATAAATAATGTATGGATTTCTGTGTTGCTCTCTGCTGTCTCCTGGCCAGGCTGTAGGCACTGTTCAGCACAGACATCTTTTCAAAACAGCATTGCCAACCGGGGATCTGTCTGTTCAGGTTTAAAAGAAGAATCCTCTTCCCCAGTCCTTGCCTCTCGCTGCCTTCCTGGTTTTTGTAGTTTTAATCCTTGCCCCCTCCCCCAACCCGTTTTTTTTTCTTTTTCATGTTTTTTTCCCCCCCTTCAGACTTCCTATCGAATATTCAGCCCAACAACCAAAGGAACTAACAGTGCATGGGGAAATAGTGAAACCAGCTGTCCAGTGTGTTAGCAAATGCACTGTGTGAATGCATGAAGAAATAGACTATTTTTTTTCTCTAAGTTATTTCAGCTTTAGTTATCATAAAGGCTCCTGGTAACAGGAGTGGGTCCTGTAGATCGGAGGGAAGCATTTTTTTTTTTTAAACAAGTTGACAGTGGGCCTTTAGCTCGGCTTTTATAATTCTGTCTTTCCTCTGTGAAATCCCTTTGGCATGTTTTGGTTCACTGGCAGTATCCCAGAACGTGATATCACAGATATCAGATGTCTCGTTGCAATTCATGGCATTTGCTATGTCACAGTAGTGCATTCTGGGATACCTCCAGTGAACCAGGAAATGGCATTAGCAGCGTGGAATGGCAGGAAAAGTATCATGGTCGAGTGGTAGGGATGTAGTAACGAAGGTCAAGTAAGAGATTTCAGGTTTATGTTTTTTATCTGGTGATCCTAAGGGATTGTAAATAAGGCTAGTTATACTTTATTACTCTGTCGACATTCAGAGTATTTGCTTACACAGCCTGATTTAGGTTTCCAGGGTTGGGCTTTTTAGATTGGAAACGGATACTAAAGTAAGTTGCAAAACATTATTGTTTAATTACATCATGGTAAAACAAACATGCTTTGTTTAGGTTCCGTTGCGAAGAAATGTCTTTGTTTCTTGAAAACAATTGCATTAAGCATGCAGGAATATCAAAACTATATGTTACCTTATGTAGGACTTTTTTTTTTTCTTCATGAGTACATGTAACATCCTTAATAGGAGATTGTATGTTGTGTGTGTGTGTGGAGGATATTTATGGAGGATATTTGATCTCCTCCAGTACCAATGCCTTACAAGTTAGTTGAAGTAAGGTGGTTCTTTCCAGATTTTCTTCATCTCTTATATAGTCCTCCTCTTGTATGTGATTCCCACGTACATATTATGAACTAAGTGGAGGGTAGTGCTAATGGTACATTTTACATTTATTATTTCTAGAAAATGCAATGATTTATAATCCAAGTTGACAAATATTTTAAATTTTTAAGACAGTAGAAAAAATAAAATGAAATATTTTGAATAATATCACTTAATGGGGCCCCAGAGAAAGTGAAGGCTTGCTTTTTCAAGCTGGACACCCATTTTGATAGATGTGATTTCATTTCAGCAAAGTATTCTTTGTTTTAAACAGCGCTAAGATAAAAGTTAAGTCAAAAAGTCTAGGTGCTTCTTAAATGGTAGGGCATTGTTATATTTGAAGGAATTCAATATACCAAGGAAGACAGAGGCAAGAAAATATATATTTTTATGGATAAAATGTTATTCAGATTAGACCTTTTTGATGTTTTATGAATGTGTCTTGTTTGTTTTTTGTCAAGTGTGAACAGTGAGCTTGCCCTACTGCTGCCCCAAGGATGTTGAAGATACAGCCTGCAGGGGCTTCTGGAGGGGCCAGGAATTTGGGGGTGGGAGGGGAGAGATGAGCAGGAGTGTGGCTCACCATCAAAATCTGGTATACAGAGCCCCATTGAGGATTTGTTTTAGTGGCGAGAAGCTAGGCAATGGCTATGTTAATCCCCATAGCTCTGAGCCAGCACACCACCACTCCTGTCCCACTGCCAGAGGTGGATCTGGCTCTTGAAGAGCCCCATGGCCTGCACCTGGCCCAAGGGGCCAAAGGAGTGTCAAATCCCTGCACTAGCTCATTTAAGCCAGTATCTTGATTCAAAGACCCTACAGAGGAGGGTACAAGAAACTCTGACAGGGAAACATATGGCATAGATTTTTATGAAATTGGTATTAGAGGTGAGTTTTTGCCATTAAGCAGGAGGGCTTCCTTCCAGACTTGTAACCATTTTAACTTGTGTAACTAGATGTTCTCATTTTGTGGAGGCAGTGCTGCAGAAGTTAGACCCTTGGAGTGCTTTAATTGAAATAAGGGTAGAAAGATGGCAGACTTTTTGGAGGCCTTATCAAGCACAAGGGACAGTGTGAATGAACAGGTAGAGCAGAAAGCATGGAAGAAGAAATGTGTAAGGAGACCTGAGCAGCCATACATTTGGGGACTATGTGATGTGAAAGTGAAGGTTAAAAATGCAGGTTTGGTAGGTGGTACGGCAAGTTGCCAGCATGCTCATAAAATGAAGGCATGGATTGAAAATCAGGCAGTACTTTAAACATTATCAGTTTTCTTGTTGCAGACTTCATTGTAGCTGTAAAATAACTACCTGAAGCTTCATTGTTTGTTAGACTGAGTGAAGTATCAAGCCAGTGTATTTTTGTGGGAAGTCGTGTATTGGTTTGGTCAAGAGTAGAGAATCGAAAAATCATAGACATGTAAAAAAATAAGGCAGATAGGAGATTGGGGATGAGAAGGGCAGCCTTTAGTGCCTTTATTTCACCTCAATCCGGTTTAGCAGAGTTGTTCGTCTCCAAGCAATTTCTCTTTTCAAGTGCATTTAACCTCCTCTCCCCTCCATTTGGCTCTTGTCCCTTTCCATTTTCTCCTCATTAAAAAGATCTTGGGTTTTAATTAAGGAGACAGTTGTAAAGGTAACTTCAGTTAGAACTTCAAAAACCGAGCATTAGATTTTTAAGTCCAGCTCTGAGAGAGGGGATATCGTATTAAGCAGTGGTGGTGAGTTTCAGAACTCAAGACTCAAGCCTTAAATCAAGGATTTTTTAAAAGTGCTTTTGTAAGGACTAGGATACAGGCTTTTGGAAATACCTCCCTAAAACTGGGCTGGGTGAAGATGACAGGTTTTGAACTTTTTTAATACTCTTTTTAACTTTTGTACCAGTCTTGAACTTTCTGTAAAAAGCACTATAACAACTCTTTAATTGTTCACCCTCATCCTATATCTATTTGAAGGGATGGGGTTTAGTTGCTAGCATTGGGGTGATGTTCCAGTCTGAAGAGGGGTACCTGAAGAAGAGTACTTTGTGTTGATAGTCTATGTAAAATCTCTCCCAACCTTGCATTGGTCCAATATTAAGGTATCACCTCCCAAAATACTTTTGCTTCCCATTTAACCGCTAGCCATTTTCAAGCCGCTGTCTTTATCAGATTCAGTTTTAATAAAGAATCTATCTGTCCAATAGCTCTGACAATCAGTGGTTTAGAAATTGAATTCCGTTACTTCTGTAACTTAACTATAGAAATGTTTGCATCCAAGGGCCATATCCTTATATTAACGGTAAAACTTTACAGATGTAGTCATTTCTGTTATCTCTCTTTGAGCATTTGAAACTTTCTGAAATCTGTTAGAACGTTACGTTAATGTGGTGTTAGGTAGTTCTTGGAAGTGTCAGAAATGATGAGGGAAGTGGTGCTCCCAAGAACTGACTGTAGAGAAGACTCTTGGAATCCAAGTACAGAACTGTCCCCTTTTTTTTCATTGCAAAGTAAGGCTGGAAGGGACCTCAGGAGGTCATGTAGTCCAACCCCCTGCCTGAGGCAGGATCATCCTTGTCCAAACCACCCCAGCATATCCTTGTCTAATCTATTGCTAAAGCTACACAGGCAACCCCATTGCAGAACCACAAAGCATAGCACCCTAACTTGTCACAGGTGGGGGTGGCAATGATGGCCAGTGTCCTGCTGCTGCAAGGGTTGTCAAAATGTACTCGAGAGATCCAAAGGAGAAGGCCATGCCCCCTGCCACAGAGGAAGGCAAAAACTTCCACACACTGTACCAGACTGACCATGGGGTAATCTGACCCTCAGACGTGGCAGTCGGTCTGACCCTGAGCAGAGAGGAAGATCCTCTAACCAGGAACCCCCAGGCTTTAGTGCCCGCAAGAGCGCTGGCACACCTCATTCAAAATCCCCAGCCTTAACTGTGGCCAACCCCCAGTGCTTCTGAGGAAGAGGGAAAAAATACCCCAAACCCTGATATATGTAACAACGGGAGGGGAAAAAATCCTTTTGGGCCCCATGTTGCAACCAGTAAAACCCAGAAGCATAGGAATACCCACAGAGGCTCATAAAATACTCCTAGATATCCCTGACTAACGGTTCTCCAACATCTTTTGAACATCTCCAATGATGGTGATTCTACCACTTCCCTAGGCTGTCTATTCCACTGCCTCACCGTTCTCGCACCTTTTCTTATTGGTGGATAATTTTACAATATTCTCTGTACCCAGGTTTACCAAGACTACCTAAGTATTTTTACTGCTGTTGCAGCTAAACCTCAAATGAGGAACTTTTCATGAAATTAATTAAGATAACAAAATATTCTGTAATTCACAAAAATCCTGATTCAAAGACAACTGAAGTCATTGGGAATACTCGAAGTAGTAAATGGTCACCAGCATGAGTAAAAATAGGGCAGTCTAGCTCTTTTCCCCTTTATTGTGTTTTGAATAACAAAATGTGGCTTTAAAATATTAGTCCTTTTTAATTATTATATATGACCAAACATGACTAATAATGGATGCCTAGTTATATAAATTGACATTGCCAGCTTGTTGCTCTTCAGGCAGGTCTCTGCAAGTTGGGAAGATAACTTCACTGAATTGTACTATATGCAACCATACTGCAGTTTAGTTGGCTTAATTGGAGTTTCCAGGATGTAATTAGTCACAGACTTTGGCCCAAGGGGTCTGTGTCAGCCTTGTGATGTTAATTTTTATTCCTTGTGTTTCAGGTATTAACGAAAATCACAGTTGCATTGTGTGTACAGACTAAACTGTTTCTGTAGTTAGCAAGGACTTTCTGCTTCTAGGAGTTGTTCAGTGTTGACCTAATTTGGTATCAACAGTCCAATTCTCATGCTATAGACAGTTCCATCAAAAATCCAGTTATCACAAGCACTATCTTTCCAAGTTAAATCTTAGCAGACTGTTGGAGAACTGTGGTTTTGGAGATGATGTGCACATCCCATCCTCAGCATTGATTCTAGCTCCTTTACCAGAGTTTCGGGCCAAGAAATGGGTTCAGGGAAGCTTCTCCCCTGGGTTCCTTAAGTAAAATGCATGGATTTACAGATTAGGAATTAGAGACTTTTCTGGAAAAAGATATGTCTTACACACCCCTCCCTTCCCCCCCAACATACACACTATGTAATAGAAAACTAATAGGCTGAGTCGCTCCTTTGCCAGACTTTTCGATGGAGAAGTGTTCATCTTCTGACATTTGTGCAATTTCCTGAGCTAAAAGGATTTGCAAGGAACTTGAAAACTGTTGTATTTCAGTACATGAACATAGTTCTCGATGACTATAATGAAGCAGTTTTTCCAGCGCTCTAGATAGTAGAACCTTTATCCCACTTAGGAAAATCCAAATTAAACATTTTCTTTTTTTTCTGAGACTAGTAGTAATCTTTGCAAGAAAAAGTCAGTGCTGGCTATGATAGTCTCCATAATTTGATGTAGTAATGCAGGGGTTGTCAACCAGGGGTACTTGTACCCCTAGGGATACTGGGGATGGCACTAGGGGGTATGCACGGGTGGGCAGGGACGGAGTGTCACCACGCAGCATCCCGCGCTGCCACGCAGGCATCACCCACCCGGCCAGACGTGGGGGGTGGGGGAAGCTCGCACGTGGTGGCTGCTGCCGCTTCACATCTGGCCGTTCACCGCCCCCACCCCTCCCCGCTTGGCCACGTGCTCTCCCTCTGCCCCTCCTGCTCAGCGGCTGGGGGTACACTGCTCTGCATCCAGCCACGGGGGGTACAGTGATGCAAAAAGGTTGAAAACCCCTGTTGTAATGAGTTCTTTATCTTGTTACTATGGGGAAGTATTTCATTCCAAGATTGTTTAGCCCAGAAATTTGGTAGTACTTAATTTTCAACCACTTGCAGCCCTAGTTAAAACAACAAACAAACCAAAAAAAACCGTTTCTATGGAAGGTTAGACTTATGTTAGAATAGCTGTCTACTAGAACTGGATCTTATTGCAAGTTCATAGATGGAAGCAAAACATCAGTTAGCTTTTTCCAAAGGCATGGCACATATCATGGCATATGATATACTTGAATTATTTTCCAAGTCGAGTAATTTGGAATCCACTGGAAGAATGAATTCATAGGAAGCAGAAGTTGCTCTGTACATTTTTAAACAAAAACTTAGATTTTGCTGAAATGAAAGGGGGGTGTGTGTGTGTGTGTGTGTGTGTGTGTATATAGATTAGGATGTATATGTATATATGTGAGGGACAGCTTCTTGATCCCAAGGTTATTTTTCACCTATGAATTATGACCATTTGGCCAGTGGACAAAGACCGAGTGTCACCTGCCATGATCCTTTAAGTCCAGTGTTAGCAGAGGTCCAAACTAACAAGCTGTCTCCTGAAGGACAATGAACAATCACAGACTTCTCACTGGGGAAAAGAGTTTTGTTCTTCAAAACTGTGGCACCCTGCCTGAGAATCACTGCTGTAAGTAAAGGATATGCAGAGTGTTGTATAAAGTCTTCTTTCTGGCTTTCCCACTGGTACATTGCCGAATTAGACAGCTTGATACTTGTTGCTATGGTGGGTAAAAGAGATTTAACGAGAGATGCTTCTGAGACTTGCTTGGTGGTAGCTCCTGGTCTGAAAACATGTAAGATGCTGGAAAGTGTGCGTTCCTAGTGGGGAAAGAGAGATTCCTTATCTGGGATAACAAACCATTGCATTTGTGGCCATGTTCAGAAATGAGTTAGTTTTAAGGAATAAAACTGAACTGAATGGTTGAAGAGATGGAAAGTAAGAGAAAGTATTTTTACGCAGATGCTTCTTTTGAGTTTGGTCCAGGCCAGTAATGAAATGAAATCTGCTACCACCAGATGGCTGTGTAGCCCCCTTTGTGAAACTAATGTCAGTCTGCTATCCAGGGGACAAATGTCTTCATCACTAAAACCACCAACACAATTGGCATCCTTGTATCGACAACTTGGTCTGCGTATTGGTATCTGTAATTTGGTCTTTGTATTGGTATCCTCTGTCTACAGGTGAAGGACTGGATGGGCGCTAATGCCAGACTGTCCTGTCAAGCTTTAGGTCAGAGTTAAGGCATTTGGTAGAGGAGGTGTGTGGAATGATTTGCTTTACAGCTGCTTGTTTTGTAGCCAGGAGAGTGAGACTGAAATCTTCGTTCTGGCAACTTTTGCAAATACTTAATTCAGAGAGATATTTTTCCTAATTTTTATAGCAATTGAAAGTGAATAAACCACAATAATTTTTATTGCTTTTGGGAAATGTTGATCAGTTAAAGCAAATTGCCAAGAGATTTTTAAAGCCCTGAATTCTTATCTGTATACAAATATAGCAGTCCAGTCCATTTAGCATTAGGTTGGTCTGTGGCAGTAAAAGTTATTGGAATTTTGCTGAATTATGACCAAACATCTGAAAACCATACATTAAAGAATTTCTTCAGCACTCAAATAATGTTTCTTAAAGGGATAACCGAGAAGAATGATTTCCAGTCTTTCCTGCAGCAACTTAACATTACTTAAGAAATGTTTAAATTATTTCATTCAACATAGTTTGGCAAACTAATTAATGGTACATTTGTTATTATAACAGGCTTGGAAGTGTCCTGTGTGGAACATAAAATGAATTTTCAGTTTAGCTAGGTTTGCATATAGCATGGTTAAGACTATTTTTATTAGGGGCCATATTGGAACATTTGTTGGAAACAAGCATAAAATTATTGTGTGTCGAAGAAATGCCATTCAAGTTTATTTTTCGTGTGTGTGTGTCTTAATTAATACATTCGTATATTTTGTTGCAGTATGCTAGAACATTTTGTGCAAGAAGTAACAGTAGGTTGAAGCTTGGTAGCTGAAGATCTGTAAGGATGCCAGTTGACTTTTTTTCCATGAAAACTCCATATACAAAACAGGATGAGTTGTCCCTGGGGAGTTCTGAAAGGTTGGCATCCCTCAATTTTTGTCTGTAGTTTTGTCTGTGCCATATAGGGGAACTAGTATTGTTATAAAATAATATTTTAAAAAAGTATTTAAATAACTAACTGAAACCTTTTTGGAAGGAGTAGCAGATGACGGAACAAGGAGCAACGGTCTCGAGCTGCAGCAGGGGTAGTTTAGGTCAGATATTAGGAAGAATTTTCTCACTAGGAGGGTAGTAAAGCACTGAAACAGGTTGCCCAGAGAGGTGGGGGACTCTCCATCCTTGGAGGTTTTTAAGACCTGGCTAGACAAAACCTTGACTGGGATGATCTAGTTGGAGACAGTCCTGCTTTGAGCAGGGAGTTGGACTAGATGTGACCTCCTGCGGTCCCTTCCAACCCTAATTTTTTGTGATTCTATTTTAAATTTTCTCTTCATAAATTTGTTTTTGCGAACATTTAAAAATTTTTTTCTGGATTGGTAAACTGAAAATCTTCCCCAAAGCAACTACCATATTTGCTGGCATATGACACGCTCACAAATAAAACGCACACCTTGTTCTTGGAAAGCAGAATGTAGAAAGAAAGAATCCTCTGTAGTTGTGGCTGGATGGGTGGCATTAGAGTAAGGTTTCCTGGGAACATGGAGCGTCCAGGGTGCGCGGCATCCCAGGAGACCGTCTGCATGAGGCAGCTAGCAACTAACTCCCTGCCACACCAGGAAGTTCCTGCTGCCAAAGAACTGATACCACACATCCTGGATGCTGTTCCCAGGAGGACTTGCTCTAGTTAGGCCCCAGACCTTTGCAAAGGCAGTAGCTAGACTGATAAAGAACTTGCAGTAAAGACCTAAATTTCCTATAAATAGTGTTGTTTCCATATCTCAAGACTCCTGAAGATACTACCAGCAGCTCCCTTGCTGCTTCAGGCGCAAGCTACAGCGCTTAGCCAATAGCTACAACTATGCAAGGGTTAACACAGCACCCGCCCCTTCAGATTGCTGAGCCAGAACAGCAACACCCATCTTGGCAGATGCCGTGCCATGTCTCCAGGTTTGCTGCTTTTCCTGTGAAGAAAACTACTTCTTCACTTAATACACATGCGTCAGTTTTGGGGGCCTGATTTTGCAGAAAAGGTCCATGTTATGTGAGAAAATACAGTCTATTGACACTGCATTGACAGTCATGTTAGTATCTGTATATTAAGGGTTTGCTTGTTTTTGGAGATTGATTTTTTTTTTTTTTTGGTCATCTAGTCCCAACCCCCTGCTCAAAGCAGGACCATCCCCAACTTGATCATGCCAGCCAAGGCTTTGTCTAGCTGGGTCTTAAAAACCTTCAAGGATGGAGAGTCCACCACCTCTCTGGGTAACTGTCCCAGTGCTTTAGTATCCTCCTAGTGAGAGTTTTCCTAATATCTAACCTAATGTGTGTGTGCATGTATATAATAACTATATGTGTCTATATGTACGTGTGTATATGTGTGTGTATATGTATTAGGGCTGTGCGAAATTTCACCAGCTGTTTCTACTTGACACCGTTTTGACTAATTTTGAGCTCAAAATAGTGAAATTGAATCGAAAAGAAGGGCTTTGAAACAGCCTTGAAACAAAACGAGGCTAGTTGAAATGTTTCGAGTTTCGAAGCAGCCAGGTGATGGGAGATGGGGGAGAACCAGGGCTGTGCTCCCAGCGGCTCCGCAGCCCCATGTGGCTCAGCTGGCAGCGCAGCCCTGGCTCTCCCGCCCCACACGGCCCGGCTGCCAGAAGCCGATCACAGCTCAGGGGAAGGGAACTGAGCCTGGGTTCAGTTCCCCTCCCCAGCACTGTGATTGGGCTGGGGAAGGGAACTGAGCCTGGGTTCAGTTCCCCTCCCCAGCACTGTGATTGGGCTGGGGAAGGGAACTCAGCCTGATCGCTCAGTTCCCATCCCCAGCCTGATCATAGCACTGGGGAGGGAAACTGAGGCATTGGGCTCAGTTCCCTTCCCCAGCTCCCTGGTCCCAGGCAGCAGCACCTGGCTTCCCTCCCTCATCTGACAGGTAGATCAGGGGCCCGCATCCCCGGGAAGACTGGCACAGCCCCCACAGTCCTCCTGGGGCTGCAAGCCCCCATCTGCCTGCCGTATGAGAGAAGCTGTTTCAAGCTTCCCCATTATAGGGTGTGGGCGAAACATTGTCACTGTTTCAATGAAGCAAACCAGAACAGCAGTTTCAAATCAAAATGAAATTTGAAACGAAACGCTGTTCTGTCGAAACCTCGAAACTCAAGTTGAAGTGGAACGGTGCTGTTTTGCACAGCCCTAATATGTATGTATGTATGTATAAAATGTATGATTGTGTATCTTAAAAAAATATGTAATCAGAGTTTCCTTAATGTATTACTATTTCTCCTGCAAAAGCTATCCTTTCTTTAAGATACGATTAGAATTTAGGTTTAGGAGTTAGCAGAAATACTGGCTTAATTTTGCTCGACTGAAACAAGACCAGTATTTTAGACTTGTAGTGCCCATATATAAGAGTCATGTTTCCTTTAAAGTACATTTTCTTTTAATAGTTAAATAGAAAAGCTCATCAGCCTTAGTATTTTCTGTTGCTCATCTTGAGTAATGAGTACCTTTTTTTTAAAAGCCTTAGCTTATATGTCTGCATTAAAAGACCATTAGGAGGCATGTAACAGTTTCGTCTCTTCACTCAAAGAAGACTGCTATATAAAAGATCTAGAAACCTGACCTAATGTTTAAGATTTGATCTATAAACTTCAATAGCAGATGTTCATAAGTAACATCAGTCCATTAATGAAACCCTGCATGGTGATTCCACTGACAACATGAACAAAGAAATTCAGTTCGTATAATGTTAAAGTAGATAGTAGCAAATTTAATTTTTGTGCTTGCTGAAATACATGGACACAAGTATATTTTGCTTAGAGTTTGTGGAAGCTTATGAAGCATTGTCTATTTCTTTCCTTAACTATGCAATAGTAATTAAAAAAAAAAATTGTTGTTGAAACAGGATGACATTTTTAGTGATTTACCTTTCCTTTGCAGTAGGGAGCTGATAGATTTAGTCAAGTTGAACATTTGAATTTTCAGACCTGCCTGTTTGTTTGTTTGGCCTGAGACCAAACATGAGAAATTTCAAAGGATAGTTTTTTCAAAAGGTGTTTTTTATTCTTCCAAATTGCTCTTCTAACCATGTAGCTCAAAAATGTCCTGAGTCATTTGGGCTTTTCAGTTTCGTATCTCTCAGAGAGGAATAGTTGAAATAAAGGCAACTTGAAGGTATAGCTGGTTAGGTATTCTAGTCTGTGTGAATCTTGTGTGATAAACTTAGGTCCTGATGGATTTTAGTTGTGTAATTACTAAATCGTATAAGACTAAGACTGTGACTTTAAAAGGTTTTAATTAATTGTGAAGCTGTTTAACGTATACATTTATTACAGTAGTTCATATTTTAAAAATGTGAATTTTCTGCATCGTTGTGAGCATATGCTGACTTTCAGTGGTGTTACCTCCTGTATCTAGTCTCTTCAAACCAGAAATATCCTCATGGGCTAAGTACAGACAGTCAACAAAGCCCAAGGCTGAATCAATTCAATCTTTGCAGGTTAGTTTAAGCTGCACAGATTGAACCAATAAGCAAGTGAACACATATTCACTTTTGATTCTGGAAATGCAGCCAAGGCCAGGAGGCACTAAAGCACACCTTCTTGCTTGTCTAGAGCAGATAGCTTGGGCCAAGGCTAGCCCGTCCACCCTGTGAGGGGTGATTTGCAACGGAGGCACAAAATATCCTGAGGCTCTGGGGGATTGTGAGTTACCTTGAATCTGGAGGGGATCTGGGACAGAAGTTCAATAGTTGCTTTTGTTTTTAAGATCAGTGAAACACTCAAAGTCTCCATTTAAGTTGATGGTAGATGCAGCTTCTCTGCACTTCTGAAAATCAGGCTGGAGAAGGCCAATCATACGTGTCTGCCGAGCATACATGCACATGTGTATCTTTTGTTCTAAGTTTAAAGTACCCATATTCTATTAATTGTACAATTTACTCAGATCTTTTTGAAGTGATTAAAGGGAAGAGCTTCGAGCTTAAATATTGTACATCCTACTACAAAATGTTGCTCAATGGTGTTTAGATGAAAAGCATTTCCCTCAAGGCACCCTACTGTGTTTCCTTCACTCCAGGAGCCAAAGGCTGGGGTGGAGGGGGAACCTGCTGCTTTGTTAGAAGAGAACTTACACATTTATTTTGCTGCTTATAGGCTAAAGTACTAGAATTAAGACATGGAAGAAAACAATCTGAGTCTGAATGCAAATGTTTCAAGGTTTGAGGCCATTATTGTTGCACTGGGAAATCCTGGGTTTCATTTATAGCTTTTCTTAAAGGAGTTTTGAATTAAAGTAGGAGTGTCACATCCTCTATTTGGATCCAAACTGTGGGGCCCCTTGTAGGTTGGACCTAGATGCACCTCCAGTGGCAGTGGTGGTACAGGGGTTAACACAGCCATGACTCTTGCCCCTGAAATGCATCCCCAATGGGGCTCTGTACCTTTGGGATTCAGTGGCAGGACCCACTCCTGAATTCCCAGCCCCTCCAAGAGCCCTTCAGGTTGGATGAAATGGCTCCAGCCTATGATGTGTAACTTTGACACACCTGAGTTAAAGGATTCATACTGACCTGATTGCTGATATGCAGCTTGGAGAGCAGTGTCTGGCTGGTAAGTCTGTTGGGGTGGGAAGAGGCATGAGGGAGGGGGCAGATTGTGGCCCCCAGAGTGAGGGAGGGAGTGGGGCTGGAGCAGGGACAGGCACTGCACAGCTGGGGTGGGGTGGGGCGCAGGATGGAGTCGCGGACTCCCTTGTCCAAGGAAGTCTGGGGGGGGACAGTTCCCACTGCTGCAGTCACCCTGGGGGTGGTATGGTGGGGCATGTGCCCTCCAGATCTGTGCATGGGGCGAGGGCAAGCTGCCTTCTGCGGGCTCAGGGCAAGGAGCTGCACCAGCTTTTTCCTAGTCAGGGGGGCTGGGCCAGGGCTGCACTTGGGGCAGGTGGTGGCAGCATCGGGAGAGGGGTCTATGGGGGGAGCTATAGCCACCCCAAAATTTGCCGCAGCCCGAGCCCAGCCCCCCAGCCTGGAAGAGTCTGGTGCCACCCCTGGTCTTGAGTCTGCAATAGGCAGCCTGCCTTCATCCTGCACACAGATCCAGAGGGCACATGACCCCCATGCCTCCCCTTTGGGTGTCTGCAGCAGCACAAGTCACCCTGCACCTCCCAGACAAGCCACCTGTGGCTCTGCCCCACCCCGGCTGGGCAGGATCTGCCCCAGCTCCAACCCCACTTCTTCCCTCACTGTAGATGCCTCGATCTGCTCCCCCACATGCTCCTTCCCAATCATTGGTGACATGATTGGCCACATCAGTCCAAAAAAAAAGAAGATGGCCAATAATGTCAATTTTCCTTTCATCAGTGCTGATACAATATGGACTGATATATTGGTGCACCTCTACCCACCAGGTCTCAGATTCAAATAACATTTTGGCGTGGCCGTGTCATTTGCCTCTGAGACCCCACTAAAAGGTTGTTGTAGGACCCAGGCTGAGTTTCTGATGTTCTTTAAGAGCATAGGTAAATGTTATGGCAAATCCTCACAGCACGAGTCTTTAGGGGCATCTTGCCTCACTACAGGCAAGATGCCTCAAGGTTGTTTAAAAGAAACGCAACTTAAAATGTTTAAATTGTCCTTTTAAATTAAAAATCCACTTACATTTAAAAATTAATGTAGCTTTTTTACTTTATTTCCCATTTTCCTAATCTAAAATGAGTTTAAATGGATGTTTTATCCTTCTCAATTTCCTAATTGCTAGTAGAATTTTAGGTTTCAAATGGAAATGTAGTTTGCCTGAGGAGTTTCAGTACTTTAAATGGCTCACCTTTTTCCCATGCTAAAAAAACCCCATGAGACTGGGTCTTTCTTACCATCCTTATGGAGTAAAAAACTTGTATACAAAACTGATAAGCAAATAGATCACAGCTTTATTCATAGCCAATAGGGCTGTGCACAACTTTGGTAGCCGATTCGATTCGGAGATTTGGCCTGATTTGGGGGCCAAATCTCTGAATCCAAATCGAATCAGGAGATCCGTTAAAAGATCTGTGCTAGTAAGTAGGGGGTGGGGGGCTGGAGGAGGGGTGAGGGGACCATGGGGGGCCCCGGCCTGGCCCCACCCCTTGCCCACTCCCCCAGCTCCCCCCCATGGCTGCCCCACCTGGCCCCAGTGTCCCGGCACTTTAAAAAAACAAAGCAAACAAAAAAAGCTGGCAATAAGTAGTGGCAATCAAGGCCTCTGGGGGCTCATGATCGCCCCCCTTTCCCACCTGGCACCCGTGTGGCAGCTGACGCATCGCATAGGCGCAGCACAGCTTGGCAAAGCACCACACACTGTCCTCGAACTGGGGCGGCTCCAGCAGTCACCTGGAGCCCAGCAGCGCTCAGCCTGAGGGGCTCCAGCTCCCGGCCAGCGCGTTGTGGCACCCTGCTGAGCCATGCTGCACCCATGGGATGCTACAGCTGCCGCGCGGGTGCCAGGAGGGGGGGCCAATCCCCGCTGCCCCCGTGTGGGGGGCTCTGCCATGAGCCCCCAGAAGCCCCGATCGCTGCAGCCAGTGGGTGCGGGGCTTTTTGTTTGTTTGTTTGATTGTTTTAAGTGGCGAGACACTGGGGCCAGGTGGGGCAGCCATGTGGGGGAGCTGGGGCCCCACTCACCGCTACGATGCCCATGCTGCTGCCACTGCTGCCACCGCTTGTTCGATTTTGGAGCAGATTCAGCTGCCAAATCTCCAAATCCTAATTGGCCGAATCGAATCGGGACAGTAATTCAAATCACTGTCCCTCCGAATTGCCCAAATCGAATACTTGCTGCTTCACATAGGCCTAATAGCCAGCCCTCCAGACTGAAGTATTTTGACCAGCCTATGCTCCTACAAAAGGGTTTCCAGGTTAAAGTCAGTGGGACTTGTGTTTCTAAGTCACGGAGGTGCTTTTAAAAATTCCCATCTTTTAAGTACTTAAATTTTGGCTCTTGTACTTTTTTAAAGGTTGGCCTGTATAAAATATTTTGGTAATCTATAGAAAATAAGTATTACTGGTAATGCAGGTATATTTATTGTAGCATTTTCTACTTGAGTTACAAGTGGATATAGTATATTCCCCATTTAGCATCTAATGTTGACCCATGGCAGTCTTGCTTGAAAAGCTAATACAAATTGAGACGTTGTTCCAGTGAGTTTGGAACTGCTCTTATCTAAGCCTTTGTGGAATGAAAACTGGCTGAAAGGTAGTATTGAAGAGGGGCCAGATGGCTTGTGGAGGACCACAGGGATCAGGGTTAGGCTCAGTCTTATTTAATGTTGTCATTAATGAGCTGGAAGAAGGAAGAAGCAGTAAGCTAATGATATTCACAGACAGTGGTAAATTAACTGCATTTGCTAAGGCTAGGAGTGAGAGACACAATACAAAGGAACGTAGGAAGCTTAGATGATGTATGT
This sequence comes from Alligator mississippiensis, assembly GCF_030867095.1. Lineage (NCBI taxonomy): Eukaryota > Metazoa > Chordata > Crocodylia > Alligatoridae > Alligator > Alligator mississippiensis. The sequence continues at coordinate 206,632,837 of NC_081828.1, forward strand.
ATAGAAAACTGAAAGAAAGGGGCTTAATTTGGAAAAATGGAAACTACTGAGCCTGTGACTGGAAAGGACTCAAAATGTCACCTTCTCTAGGGTTGTGAGACTCCTAGGATACAGTAAAGCTGGAAGGTACTGATGGAGGATATCGAACCCTGTTGACCAAGTTTATCTTAATCGGTGTTTCTGTTCCTTATCTGTAAATATGGACTCTACCTCAGAAGGGTTTTTTTGAAGATTAAGTTACCACTGTTTGGGATGTAGACAGATACTGGGGTGATGAGCACAATGGAAAGTCCCACAAGGAAAGTAATGATTTGCTAGTCACCATGTGTATTACCATTTTTCCAAAGTTTAAGTTATATGCATTTGATTGCGTTGTGAAAAAGACTTTGAAAATGTGTTGCAGGTCAAGTTCAATAGGAAAAATGCAACATGTTCAGCAATGTCAGCTTTTATACTTAAAAAATATTAAACTTCCTATTTTTGGAGGGTAAGTAAATGGGTGACTTTGTGTTATAGGAACTTTAAAAACAAAATTACACTGGAAGGAGGCGGCAAAGGGTTTTCACAAAATACTACCCTCTGTAAAGAGTCTTTTTATTTCACAGTGGATGAAAGCATCTAACAATGATCATTATCCTAAAAAAAAAAAAAATTATGTACTGTTGAACTGGCCTGAATGAAACCTCAGCTGCTAAACAGGCACAGACATACAGACTAGACTAGCAGCATTTACCAGCTGTGTGTAAGAGCTACATTGGACGTAAAGGGATTTCACATTTTATTATGTGGGAGGGATGATGTCAGTTTGGTTGATTATGCCCCTTTCAAGCTGCTGTGATAATTACCTGCTTGTTACCAGAAGTGTCGAACCCATTTTCAGTTCTTGTTTGCTTTTGCTGTCATGCCCTAATTGCTCCATAATTTTGTCCCTGCCAATTACTACCTTGGTGTTGGATTTTACAGTGAAGAAGTTGTAAGAAGTGATAAAGTCATTGTTTTAGACTTCACAATTTCAACAGAATATTCTGTTACCCATTTCCTGGTGTATTATGTTACTTAGTGCTCAGTTCTGCAAGGTGGTGATGATATAAATTGGGAGCTAGAAGGCCCTCAGGCCTTTGAGAAAGTAGGCCCCTTGATGAGCTGGTTGTTATAGTATGAGACTCAAAGGACTATGAAAAATTAAGAGATGTGGATCTCCATGTGTTAAGTTTTCAAAAACTGTATAAAATATATGTAACAAATCTGTAAGGGTATACATACTTCTGTTGATCATCTCTGCCATTTGTCCTCCTCCTAGCTACCCGAGTCAAACTTGATTAAAACGCACATAGCTGGTCACGTTTAGTACTGTAGTGAGTTTTGTGCACAGGTAACTGTATAGATGTAATATACTTTGAGTTTGCCCTTTGACTTAATATTGCATGACAGTCCGGCTTAAAAAGAGTAGCACAGCGGTATCAGTAGCGTATACATTAAATGAATTAAGAGCTGTCTAAGTGAGTGAGGTATCACTGTTGACTAGGGGTATTTCTAGTGGGGTTCTGCAGTTTAGGGGGCCTTCATCACGCAGTACTTTCAGTACTGCTCTAGAGGTAAGAAACCACTGCTAATTAAATTTGTCATGCTGAAAACTTTGGCAGAAAGAAAAATGATGAGGACAGGGCAATCCTGCAGTGTAATATGGATTGCCTGGTAAATTTGGGCTTGGTCAAAGAAAATGTATTGTAATTCAGCCAGAAGCTAAGTAAAGCACAGCAAAAAGGAATAGATTTAGACTGGAGAAATGTATCTGGAAAGTGGTGAATGCAAGGATCTAGAAGGCATGGTGGACAAGTAGCTCTGAATGACATCCCAGTGCAGTAGTGACAAAAAAAGATTAAAGAAATCCTTGGATAATTAGAAGTAGTGAGTGGAAGTGTATCATACTTTTACTTCTATATATGTCACGGGGTGAGACCAGCACATGAATAGTGTAAAGACTTATTGTATCTGCATTAGAGATACTGAAACATTGGAGAAGGTACAGAAAAAGAAGCATAAAAATTATCTCAGGGTTGGATAAATTTAAGTCTTAAAAGTCAGAAGAGGAAGGTATAACAAGAACCAGTGGGTGGAAGCTGACGCCAGACAAACTCAAACTGAAATAAGATGCACATTTTTTAACAGTGAGGATTGATGGCCATTGAAACAAACTGTAAGGGAATGTGGTTGATTCTCTCTTGATTATTTCAAATTGGGACTGAATGCCTTTCTGAAAGATGCATTGTACAAATTGTTAGGTAAACCTTAGGATCAGTGAGCTGGAAAAGGTTAACCTCAGTTGTTGGATGGTTCTTTGGCCTTATCCGTTATGAATCCATGTACGTTCTGTTTCTTTCTGATATAGTTTGGGGGCAGTTTTAATATATGGTGTGTTAAACGCTGAACTTGTCAGAGAGGGTCTAACAAAAGAGAACGTCTCTCTTTGTTAGGGTGTTTTTCATAAGTTGCAAAGAATATTTCAATTTTACTGAATGTTACATCAGTAATTATTAGTACATTGTTCACAGAATACAAAGGTCTGCAAAGTGGAAAATAGGATTAGCGTACCATTAATACAGTAATTTCCTCATTTTGCAGCTCTGGTATTATATGGATGAAATTTTCAATATGGAAAACATAGCTAAGAAAAGCATCCACCTTTGCAATAGAAATACTGAAATAGAATAATAGATAACCAAGCAATGAGCTAGAACCCAGGCTGGCTTATCGTCATGCCGGGCTGTTCCCTGGTGCAAACTGGAGCAGCATGGTGGAGCCAGTGTAGATTAGAGCCCTGCACCATTCCCTTGACTTGTGCCCCCGATATATGGAGCTGAGAGTAACACTTTTTTTTCCCTTTTTCCTAGTGGTTTTTACAAGATCTGCTCTACCAGCGCTTTGTCACCTAGTTGTCACCTGAGGGGTTTGGTCATAAAATAGCTTTATTGGTGCTTTAAACCATTCAACTGGCATAAAGCTGCTTATATAAGCCTGTATATCTTTTTAAGAAAATCTTAAAAATGCAAGCAAATTGTAAAAAGTATAAATATAGCTGTGTTAGTGCAGACATTTGAGCTTGATGTATGGAAAATATTAAATCAGACATTGTTATGCAAACCATTTCAGTTTTAACACGAGTCTCATTAATGTTGTTTTCTTCCCAAAAGCCGTTGAAGAGGGGGGAAAAAATTACCACACCAGTGATTATTGAAAGAACTTTGACCAAAGATATAAAAACTTCAGCATGATAATTTAACTGTGGACAGGTCAGGAAAGATATTTTAGTTTTTGCCTTTTTTGATTTTAAAATACTTATGTTTCCATGTTGCTTGCACAATTCTCTGTGACAGTGGTGGATGGAAACATCTTAAAACATGAGTTAAAATAGAGTAGTTTAATTTGAAAACTTTTAGAAAAATGTTTAATTTGTTTGAAGAACTTGATTCAGGGTCTTCAGATAACTCTTCCAGAAGAGTCTCAGCACCTTAGATTTTTTTTTCCAACAATTTAATCAAAATTCTTCAATACTAAGTTCCAATTTTGTATGTCTTAAAACAGAAATTCAAAATAGAGAATTTTTTTAAAGGAATTTATCATGATTTCCACTGAATCATCTTTCAGTAAATACAATGCTCAGTTTAGCTTTAAATGGTGGTATTAATGAAATTTGATAGCGGGAATGTCCATTAATCATCATTTTAGAGGGCCTCTGCTGTAGTGGTTGCAATTAACAGCATTCACTGGATACTCCCCCTTCCCATGCGACATGGATATGAATCCTTATAACCTACGTGATGCAGGCCAAGAAATAGATCATTCCTTTGCCTGCACACTCGTAGGCCACACCCTCAATACAGCTGACAAAGAAGAATGTGCAGGGGATGATCAAACGAGGTTTTTTCCAGCACCGATAGCACACATCCATCAAGTCACTTACGTTCATTGAGCCTTGAGTGCATCTTCAGAGACATATACAGGAATAATATGTAAAAAATGTATAATGCTGTGCATGTAATCTGTAAATTGGAATGGGAGGAGAAAATATCCTGAAATAGGCTGTAGTGCACCCAAATATAAAGAGAAAAAATTACGATATCCCAATTGACAATGATTTAGCAGGAGCCTAAATAAGGGAAGTATAATCTAACAACTCCCATGAATGCTCTCTCAGAAGATCTTCCTAATAGCTTTGCACAGTATTAAAAATAGACACATCTACAATTGGCAGCCGTCGGAGTAGTATCTCAAAAGGTCAGAAACATCCTCTTCAGGGACAGGATGGGGGGTTGCCCACAAAGGCTGACACATTTGTGTGTGTAAAGTTGTGCGATTATATTTAAGGGCATGCATTAGTTGCCCACATGTTCTATCGTGGCTTTGAGTTATGTTGGTTTTGTTTTTCTTTGTATGGCAGCAATAGCATGGTAGTAGTTTTTATGACCAGGGGACCTACAAATCTACAGTGATGCAACTTCTCAGGTTTTATTTCTATTTGGATAATAGAAAACTTGAGTAATATGTGTGTACTATAAGTATATAACTATATTGATGTGCAGTAATAATCAGTGTCCTCTTCTTTAAAAAAAAAAAAAGTATATTTTAATCTCTTGTGCATATTCTGAACATTCTAAGTAGGCATAAATGAATTATTAACCTTATGTTTTGCCTTCAAAGTTTTAATGAAAGGAATTTTTTAAAATAATATGAATATATGCAAGATGAATGATAACATTTTAGATAAACAGGAATGCATCTCTCTGTGAAGGGTGAAGTGAAGAATAGGTGACTGAGTAGAATAACATGATGCTGCCATGCGCAACCCGCAGAGGTTGAAGCTCAAATCCAGTTCAGGTCGAAAATGACAGAAATGAGTTGTCATCCAAGAGCCGGTTGGCATATATTGGTCTTGGTCTAGTTAGTATTAAAAAGGAGTTTCCTCTCGCCTAAAACAATATCTCATTTGCTCAGAGTTGACATCCTGCAAAGAAACAGTCATTTGAATGTTTTTGGAGACTGAGCTGCCCCCTCGTGTTTTAGCCCCTGCAGTTTAGAGGTAGACATTGGAAGGTGCTGGTGGGGATGGAGCAGTGACACTGTCCATGCTGTGCTTATTTTCTGTTGGTTCACATCCGTATACAAACAGATATGGAGGACACACGTCCTTTTTAAGGCATCATTTCTCAGAGTGCTGCTAAGAGCTGAAGAGATCTGACATGCACCTGCTAAGCAGTTTAGTACCCAATTTGTGCAGGGGGTCTAGGAAGGGATGGAGTATATTGTACGTGGGTTGCATGTCCTGCATTTTTAAATATCTGAGAAAACTAGTTTAATTTATAAACCTGGCTTAACATGTATAGTCTCAGCTTAAAATGGTTTGTAGAATTGTGAGTTTGATTTTAAATGCATTAAACTTGGCAGAACTTGTATGCCCTGATAGAGTTAAGATTTTAAGCCCTTTTAAACAGACACAGCATGCTGTCCTTAATACATCATAATAATGTTGCATATCCATTTTTTTGTGTGCTTGTTTTTGTAGATATTTTAAGCCAGGTCTGTCCATTAAAACCTTTTTTTTTTTTAATATCTTTCAAATTGACTGATTTAGCAATTTATAAAAATCAATAATTTGAAGAGATCCTGATGGCCGTTATAGCCTTTGTTTCTCAAAACTATATTTTTATATCCAGCCAACATGAAAGCTGCAATCCATGTAGTTCTTCTGCCTAGAACCCTGTACAAATAGGGCTCTAAATTACTTAACAGGTGCATGTCAAACTGCAGCTTGTGGCCCAGAAACCTTGACAGTATTGCTTTCACTAGCAAATATGCTAGCCAGTGGCAGTAGTCAGTTCGTGGAAGTTAGTACAGTTTGATAAGCGTTTGAAAGGAATTGTCACAATTTGATAGTAGCAAGCATCACAAACACACTGTTACATCTTGGGGTGGGGGGGTGGTATTCTGTGAAAATGTGTCCTTATTGATATTGTTGAAAGATATGGATATCTGTGTATGAATGATTCAACAGATTCTCATACCAGATGTTTGCCCAGGCATTCACTTGTACAACATTTAAAGATGATAGAAGATTTTGGCCACTAATAACAATGATTTTGTGATTCAAAACACGTTACTAGCTGTGTAATTACATATGATATTACTTTATTGTCAAGGTAACTCATTACCTGTCAGGCAGAAGGTAATGCAGAAGACTTTTTCATCACAAAAGCTAGTGTTTTCCTCCATCTTTCAAAAAAAAAAAATCAACTAAAATTGGGTAATAAAACTGATTTGAAAATATCTTGAAAATCAAGTGAGCTCTGTGACAGGTTGTGATCCGTCTGATACTGATACAGTCATTCTTGTGGGAGCCGTAGTTACCAATACTCTTCCCCCAGAGCAAGCCTTTCTGAGACTTTGCCCCAAACAAGTCTCTCCGCTACATCACCGAACAGGTGAAAATGTATGGAGACTCGATACCTTGTTTATTTTAAAAATCACACTTCCCTAAAGATTTTACCAGAATATACTGTAGCTAGGATATTGAAAACAGGTCAAGGATATTTATAAAGTGTCAAGTTACCGGCAGTGATTTAATCATCACTGTAGTAATTCATATTTAGCTTTTTTTTTTCTGTGAAAACCTTAAATCATCAAGCAAGAAAATTGTAATTAGCATTAGTGGAAATGTGTTATCACTTCCAGGCATATTAAGGAATTGAACCCCACTCCTACAAAGAAGCAGGTACTAGGAATATTTTTGCACAGATGTTTTGCCAAGCAGAGACCAGGGGCTCAATCGTGTATTGAACAGACTGTTGATACCTGTATATTAGTTCTTGGCACTGCACCAGTTGTAAGCTTAAAAGAGTTGAAACTATTTCCTATGTCACATTTAATGAAAAATTTCTCAAGTTAAATGACATTACTAGAGCTCTGTAGTTGCAAAAAGCCCGAGTGTTTCCCGTGGTCCATGTACTGAGAGACCGCAACAGCTTCATTTGTCGGATGGGGTAAAAACTGTGCCATAAACCTCTAGGATGTATTTAATATCATGTGTGCAGTATTAAATACAATGAGCACTCCATCTTTGATTGAACAATTTTTATTGTCCCTGTGACCATGCCAGCTATGTCGCAACTCCAAGAGCTGCCAGCTTAGTACTATTTGCCCATAAAAGCAGAACACTTGAAAACAGTCTGCCCACTCAAACTGCACTAATACAGCATGTTCACCCAGCAGGCTTACAAGCCATCAGCTGGCAGTAAATACAATTGTTAGCAACAGTTTGGACAACTCTACCCAAAGTACTTGATGCTCTTAGAATACTTGTCCAATGTGGTTGCAAAAAAAAGTCTGTAAAAAATAAATAAATAAATACAATTACAAAAAAAAAAAAAATCATGCATGTGCCAGAAGGCTAATCTGTGTTGTCTTTGTTTTGTCAGCATGATGCTGAAGGCAATGAAAGATGTAGCTTAGAATACAGGGTGTCATTTACAGAAGTTCAGTGGTGTATACATAACGCACCTTGACGCCCGGGTCGTTGCATAATTTATTTCTGAAATGTAAAGCACTTGGTGCGTATTTATATTGCAAAATACAAAGATAACACAATGTAGAGACAGGTGAAATTGTGTATATATGATTGGCTTGTGAGAAAAACATTCAAAGTTTACAGTGACCATAAGAACCTGTAGTATTTCTTGATTTTACTTATTGCTTATTCAATCAATATTACATAAAACACATTTTATATTTCAATAAAATAAATATTGTGATGTAGAAATTCATTTTTCCTTTAAAAAAAAAAAGCTGCCTATATATAATATAGTTGAGGTAATTACACTTATTTGATGTTAGTCATGAGACTTGAGGAAGAATGTTTTGCATTTGAAAGCTTGTCTAACTTGGGGCCAACTACATCGTTGGTCCCAGTAAAAGGTATCATCCTAAGAAATCCTTGTTTCTCACATACTTTCTGGACCAGCATGGTTACAACATCACTCTTAGACTACACTAACTTGACGTGTCATTTTCATAAAATCATAGAAGTCGAGTCAGAAGGGACCTTGTAGATCTTCAAGTCCGACCCCCTGCCTGGGCAGGAGGGAAACTGGGCTCAAGTGACCCCAGCCAGGTAGGCATCGAGCCGCTTCTTAAAAACCCCCAGGGTAGGAGCCATTACCACTTCCCTTGGAAGTCGGTTCCAGATCCTAGCTGCCCTAACTGTGAAGTAGTTTTTACGGATGTCTAATCTAAACCTACTCTCCAACAACTCGTGGCCGTTATTGCTTGTTATCCCGGGGGGCGCTAGGGGAAACAAGGTTTCCCCCAAACCCTTCTTGTCCCCCCCTAGCGAGTTTATAGATAGTCACCAGGTCCCCCCTCAGCCTTCTTTTGTAAAGACTGAACAGGTTCAGGTCCCGTAGCCTCTCATTGTAGGGTCTGCCCTGCTGTCCCCGGATCATGCAGGTGGCCCTCCTCTGAACCCTCTCAATGTTGTCTACATCCCTCCTGAAGTGGGGTGCCGAGAACTGGATGCAGCACTCCAACTGTGGCCTGACCAGTGTCGTGTAGAGGGGGAGGATCACCTCCTTGGCCCTACTTGAGATGCATCTGTGGATGCACGATAGGGTCCGGTTAGCCCTGCCGACCGTGACCTCGCATTGTCAGCCCATGTTCATCTTGGAGTCAATGATGACTCCAAGATCCCTTTCTGCCTCCGTGCTCTCAAGAAGGGAGTTTCCCATCTGATAAGTGTGCTGCCGGTTACTACTGCCCAAGTGCAGCACCCTGCACTTGTCCGTATTGAAACGCATCCTGTTTTTGTTAGCCCACCCCTGCAACCTATCCAGGTCTTTCTGCAGTCTTTCCCTCCCTACTAGCGTGCCCACCTCACCCCAAATTTTGGTATCATCAGCAAATTTGAACAGGTTGCTTTTCACCCCGTCATCCAAATCGCTGATAAAGAAACTGAACAGCGCAGGTCCAAGGACTGAGCCCTGGGGGACTCTGCTGCCCACTTCCCCCCAGGTCGAATGTGACCCATCCACCACCACCCTCTGAGTACGACCCTTCAGCCAATTAGCAATCCATTTGACCGTGTAGGCATTGATGCCACAGTCGCCTAGTTGTTTAATGAGGATGGGGTGGGAGACAGTGTCAAAGGCCTTGCTGAAGTCCAGAAAGACTACATCTACGGCGACACCTGCATCCAATGCTTTTGTGACCTGATCATAAAAGGCTGGCTCCAAATCAGTCAAGACATTTGGGTCTGTCCCTGTGGACAAGTTTCACACTTTTAACTTCAAATCCACACTTCTGTCCTACGTCAACTCCATTAAACACATTTGAAGGTCCACATTTCAGGAAACCTACCCTTTTGGCATTTCTGCAGCATCAAACTTGCAAACAAAAATCTTGGCTGTTTTGGTTACCTGGGATGCCAGATGACTAATCAGTATTTATATCTTGCAAACTGGTTGGCATGAGTCTGTTCTTGCTAAGATGCACATTTGTCCCTCAAAAAAATATGTCTCTTGGTCCAGTCATTGTGAGTCAGCATCACAGTAGACAAATTTGTGTTCATCTGACGGTTTTTTATATGAACAGTTCTGGACTCCCAATTTAGCAGCTGCCTACTTTCCTTAAGGAAGAGCTGAGAAAACAGCGAACGGTCACTTTGGCTGGATTCCAAACTCATCACATAAGACAATTTTGCCTCCGGCTCCAGAGTGTAATGGTCTCCTGCATTTATATTGTTTCATGTACAAAAACTAAGTTGAGGCTACTAGAACAAGGGGACAAGTAATTTTTCAGCAGTGAGATGACATCTCTGCCATACAACTGTGTATCCTTGATTTGGATAGTTGTTTTTTGAGAGTGCCTGCAGGCAACGCATCTTATTTATGTCTTCCCAGTCTTCTGTTGCACGTAGCTGTGTTGGACACTTCTGGCACAAGGTAGGAAGTACTTTTAGAGCAGCCGACTGGTTTCCCTGAGCTTTCAAAGTGCTCTCAAACTTTCATATAAACTCAAACTGAAGGATTCCTTTAGATTTTGTGTACACATTAAGAGCCAGTGTAGCACCAGTCCTTTGGGGAATCTCGACAGTCAAAACTTTTAAGTCAAAATATCTTTCTTCTTCAGGAATCATGCATTTATTGCTAACTGTTTTTTGGAACTGTTCATTTTTCTGGGATCATCCACTTCCTAGCAAAGATGCAGATATAACCTTCAGCACCAGTGATCTCTAACTTCAGCTTGCATTGATGTTGGGAGGTGAGAGAGACCTCCCGGTACGGAAAAGTATTCAAAGTACTGGAAAAAGTCAAGGTTCCGACAATGAAGTTGTTTCTTTTTATGTTTACTCTTGGGATTACTAATCCCAAGGGTTGCATTCATTATTGTTTTGTAAGGGAGGCAGGGAACGACATTAGAAATGCAGACATTTTGTTGCCATGAACAGCTTATCTATGGCCCTTGAAAGACAGAATAATGTAGTATTTTTTTAAAGGTGGTTGAAAAGGGGTTTGTCTGCCTTTGTGGCTAGGGACAGAAATGAGACACAAACTGGTATAAGTGATTGGAAACTGATGCAAATCTGTAACACAACAGAAGTTCGGTGCAGGTCTGAAAACAATGTGGGGATGCATGCATTCATGTGGAGAGAGGGGTTTCTCTTTGTCTTTAACTTTAAAATACTAAGGACATGAACTGTGGTTGTCTTTGGTTCACTAGGATGACTGATGGGAAATAGATCCTTCATATGTGGAGATTGTGTATATTGAATTTTAATACCTTAATAATGAGTTAAATGCATGCAAACTAAAACTAGTCTCTAAACAGTCTTACACATGCATTTAATAATTACTTTCTCCAATTATAACTCATTTGTGATGTTGGCATTTCACTTATTCTCCATCATCCAAGAGTTTGTCAGCCCATTGAGGGTCTGTATTTCTAATGTAAAAAAGGAAAGGGGGTGGGGAATCCTTTCTACATTATATTTAAAAAAAACAAAACAAAAACAAAAGCACAACACAATCATTTTCTTTTCAGGTCTCAATTACGTTCAAGTTTGATCTTGCAGAAGAAATGCACTCTTCTGTGGAATTTAAATGAGGGGAGGTTGAATCATCAGGCCAATATAATAAACTAGAGCCCATGTAGTGTGCTGTGCCAGCATGGGCTCATGGTTTAGCTCAGAAGAAGTTTCCTACGTTCCTTTAGGGAAATGATAGGTGTTCTGTACGAAAGCCAGTGTCCTAAAACAGAAAGCTTTTCCTTATGGGTACATACTACTAAAGAGGTTCCCTATTTACTAGCCTTGTTTCCTTCCACGTTGTGTGACTTATTAAATGTAGAGACTGGAATGGGGCTGGTGCTAAGGCGCGCGGTCCTTAGCCCAGAGGTCTCAAGCTTGAGGCCGTAGCAGAAGTGCTCACGTCACAACCCTGTCAGGCTCCAGCAAACCTGCGAAATCTGCTGACGCCTTGTCATGCGAGGACACGAAAGAGGAAGGGGCAGAACTAGGTGCATGTGAAGTATTCTTGTTTCAGGGATGTAGATCTAAAGACATAGGCAGACAAGGTTATTTGGGTAAATGTGAGATCTTTTATTAGACCAGCTGATTAGATTCTTGCTTACACCTAAGTAGAGTTTCAGTTTCACTTCACAGCCGTATCAGTTTACCATCCTACACTAGTGGAGGGTGGGGTGGTCTTTACACGCATCGAATGATAAGGTTCTTGAAAAGATTGAAACAGCTTTCTTCTATTAGTGAGCTTTTTTTTTAAATTTCATTTATTTATTTTTGCACGAGCCTGAATCTGTTTCTAACCAGGCTGACTGAATCGCCCGCTGGACCTTCTATGTCCCTTCCCTTGAAAGGCAGTCCTACTGGAAATGACTTCAGCAGGAAGACCTAATGAGATGCAAGGCTTGATTTGTGACCTACGCTGGTTGTTGCACCCCATACACTAATTCTTCTCTGAGGTGGCCTCAGAGTTTCACTTAAATCATTCTCTTAATTTACCAGTATTTCCCTAAACCTCATTCATTATCAGAAAAGGCTAGATCACATGGTTCAAAAGTTTAAAATGGCACTAAATTACTATCTCGATAGATCAAAGCCCATTTGTAAATCACACTGGTTATTGGTGGTTTACGAGGGTAAATGGCGTGGGGGAGCTAGCTGTCTTTGTGCAGAGGCTAAGTGAAATTAGGTTGGGCATTCATGGCACTTCAAGTGTTTCATTTCCTGAAAGTCTTAGAACGACGTTCTGCTAAATTTAAAGTAACTTCAGCAGTGTGTATGTGGTCTCCATTGCTTAATTCGGAAAGGCTGTGACCTGTGGCTTTTCCTATGCTTTTCCTAGTCATTGCTCTCTTGAATAGATAGATACCCAAACAGAAGAATGCAGTCTCTAAACCAGTACTTAAAACTCAACCTCTTCGGAGAGATTTCTCCTGGTTTATCTCCCGATGGTTAGGAATCTGTTCAGGCAGTACTCAAAGAAAAAGAAGCCAGTTACTGTTTGGTAGCTTTTTTGAGATCATCATCTGTGAACATTTACAGGCCTTACCTCTTCTGGTTCTTCCCATTGCTGAGGAAATGGAGGAGTAGAGGAAGATGTCATGGCCGGCATGCTTTATAGGTCTTTGATTCCAGTTAGCTTCATCTGCAAAGTAGCATGCCGTTCCAAACACTGCCCGGGGGGCTCCAGGCATGTTTGTTGATGGACACGTGGTCTCAGACTGGATTTATGCAAGCAATGAAAACAGAACCATAATTAATATAACCCTTTTTATATTAGTCTTTTTTTAGGTCTTCTTCCCTTTGATACAGAACTCTTAAATGAAAGAATGAAGCCCATTTTAAGGCTTCTAGGTGGGTTCGATTTAAAGAAGCAGTAGTCACTTTCAGAATGTTTCGTTCTATTCATACATTGATTTGTTTCTTGTTTGTTGAAGATTTTTCTGGCTCGACCCTTTGGGGTCAATGTCTACTTTAAACTGTATTGTTACATGAAAGCATTAAAAATCACAGTTGTATTTTAAAATGACAGTTCTAGAAGAGTGGTCAGCAGCGTTATCTGGTGGCAAGTTGGAATTGCCCACGTCAGGTCCCAGCTGGGTTGATGAAGCCCCCGCCGCCAAAGCCCCAGCTTCACAGGCCTGATCCAGTGGTTCTGCGGGTCAGATTCAACATGTGGACAGTAGGTCATCAATCCCAGTTCTGTGCTAAATTTTGGGTTCTATGTATATGCTTTCTGGTTTCAGAGCCTTTAGGATTCAATTATTTTTTCCCCATAAACACAAACCTAAAACAGTTTAAACAAGAATGGCAACATTTCTGTAAACACACGACTTTAAAAGCAAAGCAGAACAAAACAAACAACTGCAACCATACCAAATATTGTGAGACTCTTGATAATACCTTGAGGGCTGGCAATATTCTTGAATTCTATGCTAGAAAATATTGAGGTGGAATAAGAGGATCGGGTGTGTGCTCTTTATTCTATTAAGGTGAAAACTCATCTCATCCTTTGCAGAGGCTTATAACTTAAAGGCCTAATGTGAAGAGTGATCAGGATTTTGAACCTGCTGCCTGTAAGTGCATTTCACTTTGTGGCATTTCTGAAAATGAAATGGAAGAAAAAATAGTTCCTAGCAATGGGTATACCAGGAAGGGAAAAGTCTTCCATCATACCTGGTGGAGAGAGTTTAGCAAGGGTCGTGGATCCTTGGTTATCCATTTCATTACTTAATGCTCAGTGGTTTGGCTTACTGTAGTGTATGAAACAGTGAGTTCCACTAATGACTTCTGCTTTTCAACACACATCTTTATCTATATCATCTGAAGTATCTTCAGAATAAATGTTCTCTGGTGTTTAGCCACTGAAAACAGAGTTGCTTTCCATTTAGACTCAGTTACACAGAAAAGTTCAGATTTAGGGGGGAAAAGCAGCTCATGGGGGAGAGAATTTTCTGGGTTACCGAATTAGTGACAAAGTGCTAACTCAGAAACAGGCATTTACTTTCAAGGACATTCTGTTGTGAGACCCTTAGGAGCCTACGGGTCCTAAGGGTCAAGCAGGAGGAACTTGCCCTCTTGCTAGCTAACACAAACTCGGACATAGTGGGACTCACTGAAACCTGGTGGGATTCAACCCATGATTGGGTGGTAAACATCAAGGGCTACAGACTGTATAGGCGGGATAGAACAGGGAGGAAAGGCGGGGGTGTGGCGCTCTATGTCAAAGAGCAGTACACGTCCTCAACAAACAGCACTGGGTCAGAGGAGGGGCAGACTGAAGTGCTCTGAGTCTGAATACAAGGGGGTCAAGGGGAAAGGGACTTAACGGTGGGTGTCTACTACCAACCAGCCAACCAGGGGGAAGAGCTGGACTGGGAATTCTCAGGTCAGCTCACGGAGGCAGTTAAGTCAAGAAACATGGTCATCATGGGTGACCTAAACTACACGGGCATCTGCTGGGAGGAGCAGTCAACCAGGTCTGACTGCTCACGTAGGTTCCTAGCCGGGATACAGGACCTCCCCCTAACCCAGGAGGTGCACAGTCCCACCAGGGGAAATACCTTGCTAGACCTGGTCCTGGCCACAGGCGACGACCTGATGAGGGGACTCCAGGTTCTTGACCACCTGGGTGATATCGATCATGGCCTACTGGAATTCACCATCCAGTGCAGGGTGTCAGAGGCCTGCAGCAAGGCAGCAGCCCTGGACTTCAGGAGGGACAATTTCAATGAGTTAAGGAGATTAATCAGGGAGGCACTGAGGTCCTGGAGGGTAGGGGAGTTTGGAGTCCAAGAGGAGTGGTCATTCCTTAAGGAGATGATTCTCTAAGCCCAAAGGGTGCCAATCCCCATGCAGATCAAAGGGGGCAAGAGTGCTCAGAAGGTCCCATGGCTCACCACAGGCATTCAGGAATGTCTGAAAGCTAAAAAGGAGGCATACATCCAGTGGAAGAGAGGGGCCATCAACAAGGAGGATTATACCTCCGTTGCTCGAGACTGTAGGGGGGCTGTTAGGAAGGCCAAGGCAGACACAGAACTAGGACTAGTGACCAGGATCAAAGATAACAAGTCTTTTTTTTAAATGCCTAGGGAGTTAAAAGAAGGCACCGGGCAATGTGGGGCCCCTGCAGGAGACACTTGGCAATCTGGTGGTTGCACCAGATGATAAAGCTGACTTCTTTAACAAATTCTTTACCTCCATTTTTCTGAGTAGGGACCAAGACATCCCCCCACCAGGATCCCGGATGGACTCAGGAGAGGCACCGCCAGGCCCAGGGTCAGGGAGGACCTAGTTTGGGAACTTCTGGTGGGGCTGGACATGTTCAAATCAGCAGGTCCAGATGATCTCTGCCCCCGGGTGCTGAGGGAATTGGCAGGGGTCATTGCGGGACCCCTGGCATGGTTTTACAAGCACTCGTGGTGCTCTGGCCAGGTGCCTGAGGACTGGAAAAGGGCCAATGTAATCCCCATTTTCAAAAAAGGGAGGAAGGAGGACCCAGGAAACTATAGGCCTGTTAGTCTTACCTCGGTCCTGGGGAAGCTCTTTGAGAAAATTATCCAGGAGCACATCTGCAAGGGACCAGCAGGGGCAATTATGCTTAGGGCCGACCAACATGGGTTCATTAGGGACAGGTCCTGTCAGACCAACCTGGGTGCCTTTTAAGACCAGGTCACAAAATCCTTAGACTCGGGTGTCGTGGTGGACGTAGTCTTTCTGGACTTTAGGAAGGCCTTCGACACTGTCTCTCACCCCATTCTCATTAAAAAACTAGGAGACTGTGGCGTTGACACCTACACAGTCAAATGGGTCGCTAACTGGCTGGAGGGCTGCACCCAGAGAGTGGTGGTGGATGGGTCATTTTTGACCTGGAGGGATGTGGGCAGTGGGGTCCCCCAGGGCTCGGTCCTCGGGCCTGCACTGTTCACCAGCTTCAGCTACTTGGATGGGGGTTTAAAAGCACCCTGTTCAAATTCGCAGATGCCACTAAGATGTGGGAAGAAGTGGACACACTAGAAGGGAGGAATAGGCTGCAATCAGACCTAGACAGGTTACAGGGGTGGGCAGATGAGAACAGGATGGGTTTCAACACTGACAAGTGCAAGGTGCTATACCTGGGGAGGAAGAACCAGCAGCATACCTACAGGCTGGGGAACTCCCTTCTCATGAGCACAGAGGCAGAAAAGGATCTTGGAGTCATTATTCATGTCAAAATGAACATGGGCTGCCAATGTGAGGACACGATCAGTAGAGCTAACCACACCTTGTTGTGCATCCATAAATGCATCACGAGCAAGTCCAAGGAGGTGATCCTCCCCCTCCATGCGACACTGGTCAGGCTGCAGTTGGAGTACTGCGTCCAGTTCTGGGCGCCGCACTTCAGGAGGGATGTGGACAGCATTGAGAGGGTCCAGAGGAGGCCACTCACATGATCAGGGGGCAACAGGGCAGGCCCTACGAGCGGAGACTATGGGACCTGAACCTGTTCAGCCTCCACAAGAGAAGGCTGAGAGGGGATCTGGTGGCCATCTATAAACTTACAAGGGGGGGACCTGTGGGGAATGGGGAGAGTCCCTGTTCCCCTGAGCACTACCGTTACTAGGAATAACAGCCACAAGTTGTTATAACGGCCACAAGACTGAGAGTAGGTTCAGGCTAGACATCAGGAGGCGCTACTTCACAGTCAGGATGGCTAGGATCTGGAACCAACTTCCAAAGGAAGTGGTGCTCACTCCTACCCTGGGGGTCTTCAAAAGGAGGCTGGATAATCACCTAGCCGGGGTCGTTTGACCCCAGTACTCTTTCCTGCCCATGGCAGGGGGTCCAACTGTGAAACTAGGGCCAATATTGGAACTGTAAACTCCCTAAGTCTCCAATTTGGCTTTTAGATTTAATTCCTGTTCAGAAACAAAAATACTTTAAAAATTGGAATTTTGTTATGTTTTCTTGTAAAACTCCACGTTTTTGGAGACTAATAGTAAGCTTATTACTGAAGTGCTGTGAAGTGCTGTATTTGTTTGCAAATATAGAAGAACATTGAACTACAAGTTGTTAATTTTTCCAGGTACGTTGAAGACTGAACGTGTTTGGAGTAAGTAGCAAGTTAAGTTAGTATGGTAAAATCTTGTTGCTGGAGTATACTATCGCTGCTGAAAAAAACGTCCTTGTTTAGCACTATGTGAGGAAGTTTTGAAGGTACAAATTTAACGTGAGACACATATGAGAGATTTGGTTAGTTGGGAATGAATGAATAAATAGACCAAACCTATAATAGATCAAATAGGATTTGATGATTGCTTAAATTTTATGTAAATTATAGTGGGGGCATGTTTTTTGCTTTTTTTTGTTTTGTTTTGAATTGTTTTGTACACAAGAATACAATTTGAATATTAAATGAAAAATAGCTTTCCTTTTTTGGTTCTTTGTTCAATCTGTCCCGAGTACATGTTGGTTAATAAGTTGCTTTTCTGTTAATATATCTGTGCTTTAAAACATGAATGGAGAAGATTTTTTTAAATAAAGATTTCTAAAGAGAAAAGTCACGGGAAAATTGATCCATAAAAATGCTTAGCAGCAGTTAGGTTATTTGCATGATAATAATTCTGCCTATCTTGCTGTCCAGTATTGTGGCATTGTTTCCTGTACTGCCTACCAGTCTGTCTGTATCCATCAGTTGTCAGCCTTCTGGATTGTGAGCTTGCTAAGATGCAGCCCATCTTTAAGCAAACACAGAACATAGCACTTAGTGCAGGGGCGGGGAATTATTTCGGGTGGAGGGCCACTTACTGAGTTTTGGCAAACCATTGAGGGCTGCGTGATAGGCAGCCAGGGGCAGATAAATCTTAATTTTTTAAATTTTTTAAGGGCCCCACCGGCCGGATAGAATGGCCTGGTGGGCCGCATTTTGCCCACCCCTGACTTAATGTCATAGTTAACAAATAAGAATTTCCCTTATTAGGGTCCTAAGGTGCTACAGTAATACAAATACTGTATTTATTTGCATAGCACATGCACTTCCCCCAGAAACAGATGTTCAAAATTGGGGTGTATGTCTTCAGCGGGGCAACTGATTTTTTTCTTAGCTGGAATAGAAGCATAGAAATGCTGTGCTTTAATGGCTGTCAAAATGGGTGCTGCTAACAGCCTGGGCAGAGTCCAGTCTTAACCCTCTCACAGTTGGCCAAAAGCTGCTACCAATTCCTTAGCAAGTCCATAGTGGCCGTGAGAACATATTAACACTGCAGCGTGTGCCTGAAATAACTATTGAACTGGCTGAGGGTGAGTGAGCTGCTGCATGTGGTTAGCTCTGACTCCGTAAAAAAAAAATATATATATATATTTTTTTTTTTTAATTTATTTTTTTTCCCCTGCATTCTCTGTTCCAAAAACAAGGTGAATATCTTATTTTGAGGTGTGTGGTATGGAAAAAAATATAGGTGATCTCAAGGTCTGTTTGTGAAGGTCGTGGGGAGTTTGGGATTAGACCTGCAGAGCCTGATATTCCAACCGGACTGAGTTAAGATGGTTATGGGAATGGTTCTATTTTGTTTTCATTTTAATTGCATATTAATTAGTTCCTTTTAGAGTTATACCACTTAGAGATGCATAGATTTTTCAGGCATAGGGTATTTGGGTGAAACTGAGGCCCAGACTAACAAGTGGGTTTCATCTTGATTTGGAGAACAGCCTTCTGTTTGCAAATGCATTTAAAAACTGTGCACTGTAAAAGGGATACTAAGTCAGAGCACTTTTTTAGGAGAGTCTGGATGGTACAGAGAGTCAGAATGTATTTTGTGCATGGTTGGGGGTTGAAATTCCATGCAAGGTGAACATCTTGAATTTGCTGCTGTTACTGCTGTGAATTTTTGGGGGACACTGAAATATTGGAAACATAGTTCTTCCGTTGATCATTTTTCCAAGCTTTATGTTGGTCAGCTCTTAGAAGCATCCAGATAATTGAAAACCTGTTTTTAAGAAAGAGCAGTTGATTTAACCCCCACATGCTGATCAACACTTCCATACAATTTCATGTACAAAGTTCTTTGAACTATTGCTGGACTTGGCATGAAAGATATCTGATGAAACCACTTTTAGTTGTAGTTCTGGCATTCATTTAAAAAAAAAAAAAAAAAAAGCATTTCAGTGTATAAAAATGGGCCCCGATGTGCATATAATCTCTCACGAATTCATGTTTAGAATGGTGTATGAAGTCTTTATCGATAAATTAAAATAGGGTCTTACTATTGAAAGCTATAGACTTATGAGAGGTAGAATGAGTGTTTTGGAAACCAATCAGAATCTTGTGTAAAAGCTAATCAAAGCTTGTCTGAAATTTGTCAATGGAAAGATAAACATTACAGTCCATGTTCTAGACTATTTATATATAGACTTAATAATTAGGCATGTCTTTGTAGATTTTGCATTTGGGATTTTCATCTGTCTTCTGCAAAACACTAAATTATAGCTGCAGTTACTACAATACACATTTTAGTTAGTGTTTTGTAGCTCTCCTTTTAGAATGAGGCATAAACATTTTATATCTCTTCAGAGTATAATGTAATATTATAAATTCTCTTCTGATTGATGTTCAGTGAAGACATCTAACTAATGTAAGCTGTAGATACACCCTGACTTTTCATATCACTCTTTGTTGTAATGAATTTATTTAAAATCTGCAGAGTATTTGGAAGGCCTTTTGTAATATATGTGCAGAAGGGGGAAAGGCATGAAAACACCAGATGTGGGTACATTTTCTGATGAAAAGGAGCAATTATGTTTAATTAGTCCAAACCTGTGATTTTGCTAATGTTAAATAAGTTGCTAAGATGTGGTGGGGGAGTTCAAAAAGTGAATAGTGCTGCTGAATTGAAACATTTTAAAAGTACATAGGACATGTTCTTCAGCATTTTGTATATTAATGTAATTATGAATTATGAAATCCATAATTTCATGTAATTTGTAAAATAATCACAGGAAATATTTATATCTAGCCAGGGAGCTATTCCATGCAAAGTAGTATCTTGGAGAATATTGAACATAGGTATTTTGAAGAAAATGTGAAGTAATTAGATACTGTAATGATAAGACTTGAAAGATTTTAAAGGTGGCTTAATTCACAATTCAAAGGCGCCGCTTAAATTGTATTACTGATAGATGGCAGGTAGGAGAAGCCTTGAAGTAGTATTAAAAGATATTCCTATTGTTGTGTGGATTCTTTATGTATACTGTTTTACACTTCTCTATGACACTATCATTTCTGTTTTATACATCAAGTGTAGCAATTTGACCTATGAACATATTGCATGTTTTGGGTAGGGGAGAGGCTTGCAGCTTGCATTTTGAATAAGGGCATGGGGAGAGAAGAGTGTCAAGCAACATACATGTTAAGGAACTCCAAGGAAGTTATTGTCAAACCATTATGTCTTTATTTTTTGAACATTTCATGCATTTTCTAAATATTAAAAGCCTTTGCATTATGAGTTTGCTTCTCTTGACCTAGCATGGAGTTTTCTTTATTTTCTTTCTTTCTTTTTTTGGTGGGATCTTCACGATTCTAAATGAATGCGTCTAACAAACTAAGACGACCCTTCTGCTTCCTCCCTGCTTTTCTGTAGGAAGGGAAATAAATCCACTTAGAAGAAGTGAGTGAAACCCTGCAAAGTGGCAGGTGGCCAAAGAGGATGCTGTCTTCTTTCTCTTTCATAAGGCCACCTTTCTTCCTCAGCCCAATTACTGTGTGGTCTCTGCTGTCAAGGGAACCTGCACAAAATTGTGTCCCTAGGGTTGCTGTCTGCACCAGTTTTTTTCAGCACTGTTCTGAACTGTTTGGATAAAGATACCCAAAGGTTCCTGCTCTACAGATGCTAATCTCCCCAACACTCCCTTAAAAAAAAGTAATTTTAGGTTTGGTTCTATATCATCATCACGAGTATTCATTTAATAGTTTTTTCTTGACTTCTGGATTTAGCCCTATTGTGAAGCAGGTGTATAATAACACAACTACCTACAAAGTTGTAATCTTGGATATGTTGTTGGGCAAGGAATTACAGATTTGTTTTTCTGAAACAAAATGAACAGTTTGGAAAATGATGTGAAAATTAAGACCCACATTTATATTCAGTAGCTCAGTGTCCAGAGACTTTGTCAATTTGGTATTGTTAATCTTAGGAGGAAAAGATCTACATGCATCCTAGAGATGGAAGTTTCACTGAAGACTTTTCCCTATGCCTATGGCAATAGCATCTAAAAGAACGCAATTTCTGTCCCCACCAGTTTCACGGATGTACTGCTGGGGGAGTGCATACAACTGAGGAGGCTCATTTGTATAAGGCTTGAGAAACATGGGGTCAAACTTGATGTTATTATGGAAGATGAGGATCATTTTCTTTTAAAAATCAAACAGTATGCATTTTGGTCTTCAGGGTTGATGCTTCCTTGAATTCTTGCTTTTGTTTGTGTCTGTCACGGCAGCGTTCTCCCTCTTGCTCTGTAACGTGGGAATGGAAAGTGCTGTATTTCAGATACTTAGGTTTTGCTTTCCACTTTTCCCCTCCTACATGTCACCAATACTGGTTTGTCCCAAATTGTCCTTAGGAGGTTCTTATTACTTACTACGAGACAGGCCTTCTTCTAGAATAGGATGCTCCACTTCAGCAGAACATGGGCCAGAATATACATATCCCATTCAAGCGTTCCAGCAGTGGTGTAACAAACAGAGTTGGCGTCAAGGCAGACCCTGCAAGAGAGGTGGGAGGGAAGCGGTTGGCATGTGCTCCTGAGATCGGGGTGGGGGCGCAGCCGCCGTACCGAAGCTGAGAACTCCTACACAGTCCCGGCTGAGCTGCTGCTGTCACTGCACGTGGTCTGCTTGCTCCATCTGTCACTCTTAAAACAGCTGCGTTTGGAGTTCTTGGCATGGCAGTATTGCCAGGGTACGGACCCTACAGGGGTGGCAGGTGATTCTGGCACCCCTCCTAACTTGGTGCCTGGAGCAGGTGCCTCTCTTGCCCACCCCTAGTTATACTACTACTATGGAGCCATGAGATCTTGAAAGCCCAGGGTATCCAGACTGCTAAAACATGGGTACTAGAAGTCCCAGGTCTTCCACACTCCCTCCTGGCACACCAGTCAAGTTGCAGAGGAGCCCAAGAAATCAGGAGGCAGGGCTTTCATGCTCTTGATTCTCTACTAGCCAACCAATGTGGCTAATATACAGTAGCTTGGGTGGTTTCCTTCGCATCCCACTGGGATGTGAGCCAAGTGGGTAAACTGGCATGAAACTTTACTGAAAAATGTATTTCCAGGGGAAAATTTCCAACCAGTTCTAGTATTTAATTTATTTTTTTAAAATCACACTTTTTTGTGAACAGTTTCAGGATCATGATTCTACCAATTTTTTTATCCAGAATTTCCTCCAATGGACTAGCAATACTCTTAAGAATTTATTTTCCGGGGTGCTGTTAATGAATAGGGGTCCCTGTCCATTTTATAGTGTGTGAGATGACTGCCCAAAATTTGGATCATGCTGTTACCTATGATTGCAGTACTTGCCTCCTGCATAGTGAAAAATGTGAGGATCTAATGGCATATTTCACTTGTGGGCTTTCTGATTACCTATTGTCTGATCAGTAGAAGTGGGTTATTGAATTATTCTGTTAACGGTAATCACAAAATCTTATGGGCTGACAGCTGATTAAAGGTGTACTATGTTAGCCTTTTACTGCTAGGGCACTCAGTTGCCATCAGCACAAAAAAGGACAAGGAGCAGCTGACTTATCTAGGTTAAAAAAAAACGGCTTGACTTAAGTTCCTGATAATTTAGTGCTGGTAATGATTCAATGAACACAAAGTGATTCTGAGACTAGACAAATTTAAACGGAATATATTTGTTAAATTCATGAACAAAATGTACCCTTTCTTGTAGGCCTCGGAGTAGAGGAAAAACTGCAGTGGAGGATGAAGACAGCATGGATGGGTTGGAGGCAGCAGAAACAGAAAACACTGTGGAAACAGGTAAAGAGAATACAGTATCAATACTGTCTCCTTGCTGTTTCTCTCTGTCTCTCAAAACTGAACACAGTTATGCAGGATTTTTGTCTGTTTTATAAGGAAGAAGATAATTCTCTTGCTTTAATTTGCACTAGAAAACCAATATTTACAAAGCTATTAAAAAGAGACTGCATACAACTCTTTTAAAATAATTTAATATAAAAATTCCTCAGTAATGTAAGCATCTAGTGGCTCGGTATCTCTCACTTTAACAAAAATAAAACTTGTGAAATAGTAGCTGCAACCTGCCAAAATACAGTGTTATTCATATTGCCCCATAGCAGCAGTTAACCAAGGCAAATTATACCAAAGGGATAGTCTAATGCTACTGCTCCTTACTGCTGTTTGGGAAACAAGTTAATTTCCTGTTCTTGTTGTTATAAATATTTATATTATCATCACCCAAAGACCTTGATTAGGATTGGGACCCCCTTGTGTTGACCTCAGGTATAATCCCCACCCGAGAGGGCTTACATCCTGCAGACACAAGCAGCTGAGAGAAAGCATACAAATGAGTGAGCATGGTGAAGATGTGCCAAACTTTGTTAGCTGCAAGCGTGTCATCATTTGCCTGTTTTTTAACGGTGGGTAGTGACTGGGACTGAGTGAGTATGGAAAGATGAAACCTGTGAATGCTGTGACCGGTAAGCAGGTGTCTGCAAGAATCAAAAGTGTAAGGAGGTTTCTGAATGAAATAAGGAAGATTTGTATGACTTCTTAGGGAGCCTTTCCCCATTCATAATGGACAGATTTGGGGAAAAGGTTGGTTTCTAAGGGAGACACGGGCTGGTGGGCAGTGAAGACTGGGAACCCCAGCAGAGTGTCAATTGTACAATTAATTGCTAGCTACTAGATGCAAGGTGTGACGAGAAACTTGTTCGATATGGTTTCGATCAGCACTTCCCAAACTCTGACAGATTGTATCAACTTAAAACAATTCAACCTTAAGTACCACCAGCAAATTTTTGTGATATAAGGTAATTATAATAAATACGTTAATGTTGTCAGGTTGTCTGTGTACCACTAATGGTACCTGTACCACAGATAGATCATTTTGCATGGGATGGTTTGAATAGGGATGATCCTGCCTCAGGTGCGGGGGGTTGGACTAAGATGACCTCTTGAGGACTTTAGGGGAGTAATCAAGGCCATAAAAGAGGAGATTGCAATTGTCAAGATGTGGCGTTGGGGGCTTGGACAGCGTATACCCATCCCTCACTCCCTGTCAGGCAAGAGACGGAGGCATTGTGCTCTGAAAACAGCTTACAGGAGTGCATTCAGGAGCCACTGTTGAGATAAGCGGGTGTTATCGATGAGTTCTGAAGGGAGCCTGTCAGAAGGACGCATGCAACAATTTACTTTTTTCATCTGACAGTGCTTTATTTAGTCAGCTGTGTTTCCCATCTCACACATGCATGTGGTGACATCACTCACATATACCACCATGGTGGGAGCTACCCTGGATGTTTTTCCCAGTAACGAGAGTGACGAAGCAGAAAGTGATGTAGCAGGCAACGGTATCTGTAGAAAACAGAGGAGTGTAGAAGACAGCTGTGGCTGAGCATGTCTGCTGCAGTTCTTGAATCTGCCCATTATTCCCTTATTTCCCTCTGTCCCACTTCCTTTAAACATAAGCAAGGGAACAAGAGAAAGTGTGTTTGTTTTGAAGGAGTGTAACAATCTGTACTGGTACTTGACTATGTAAAGGATGCAGTAATGACTATTTTGTTCTGGCTGTACACTTCGTTACCTAGCTCATCAGCACCCCACGTGTCATTGGCTGAGTTCCAGGAATAGTGAATTTTAGTTGGAAGAGACATGGACATGCAAAACATCTTTGAGACTGTAAAAAGAGATGCAAATAAAGATCCTGTCTTTCCCCCGTGCGTCCCATTCTCATACCACTTGTTTATACCAAGACATCTTTGCACCCTTTTAGCAGTGTGACAAAGGGTCCTTGTGAAATGAGACCCACATCCACTATATTTGGTCAAGATGGTACAAATTAGATTTAAGGTGACATGGTCAATTTAAGCAGGTTAAAAATCTCAGGTCTCATACTGTTGAACTTAAAAGTGTGGAGCAAGAAAGCAAATGATTAGTGGTTTTCTAGGCACGGTTTAGGGCTTGAATCATTTAGGTAGAAAGTTTTTCAAAACCAGTGCACTGCTAAGAATACTTGTCTTGGACTAATGATCTGGGGCTGGAGGGGTCTGATTCTAGTTAGTAGTTCATTGTCATTGTAAAAGTACTCCTGTTTCTTCAAGCAGAAGTGCATTCTGCCAGCCCTTGTATGTGGGTATAATTTATTTTTAAAAGCTCTGTACTAAGATGACCATCCTTTATTTCATTGGAGGCCTGCCTTTCTGGCAGACATGCCACAAGTTAAGCCCCATCTTTGTCCAAATGCCATTCTCATCTCCATCCCCCAGAGGCATACCTAATAGTTTGTGCCTTGGGTGCCAGAATGGTAGCAGGGGGCCTTGAGCTTCCAGACATGCAGGCAGAGCAGCAGCAGGATGTTGCTGAGAGAGGAGGTATCACCACCAAGAACCAAGTAAACCCTTTTTTGGTTCTGCAACCCCCACAGTTTTATTAGGGCTAATGAGGAACCTAAACCCTTAGTATGGCAACAACTGCAGGGCCAGTGAGGTCTTAACCTGACTTTTGGCAGTAACACTTCCTCTTGCAGAAGCATCCTGCTGCCTCCACTCCATGCAGTCAGAGACCTGAGCCCCTCTGGCTCCATTGCACCAAGCACCCGGGGCTTGCATGCCGCACACACAGCAGCTACCTGTGGCACGCGTGCTGCAGGTCGACCATCTATTTGATTGCTTTGCATCTCTTGGGCTGAGAACAAAAAAGAAAAATAAAATAAAAGCATTTCTTGCAAGTATCATACAGAGATGTGGAAAAACACACTGCTGTGGGCTAGTCGCATACAGGAGTGTTTGACAAGGGAGTCTCAGGGCTGGGAGGCTCCACATCCCTTATGAGCTGTGCTAGCTTTGTTAAACGTTCTGGCTACTGCTGTAACAGGTGTCTTTACCCTATGAGAACCTCAGTTTGCATCTCAAGATACTTTCAGTGATGGGTTTGCCGTATACCCAGTGACGGCTTCAGGGTTCTTACCACCCATGGGACAGAAAAAGCGTGGCCCTGACAGGGTACTGTCTACAGTATCATATGCTTTATACCAGTTAGTGCCCCCATGCCAAGAAACAGAGCAGCACTCTGGCATCTGCAGGACCTCATGAGGTGGCACCTTCCGAGCCCATGGCATTGACAGGGGATTTGCATGTCAAGTACATGCCAGAAGTCTGCCTGAGTGGTGTCCCTTGGGTTCCCTGGAGTAGCTTGTTCTCCCCTCAATAGGGAGACCCTTCAGTGGGAACTCTCCTAATGGGGTTGCCCACAGTTGCACTCTCTGGGTCCAGTTGGGAGGCACCCTTAGCATCCAGGTGGTTCCATGGGGCAGTGGGATGAAGTGCACCCAAAGGCTGGCTCTGGGGCAGTGCCACTCCATGGGATCCTTGTGTCATGGTGGCATATAGCAGGGCCGAGGACTCCTCATGGGGCAGTGACATGGGAACCTCAGGTCTGGGTGTAACTGAGGTCACTTGGACCAGAGGGCTTAGTGTGGGCTGATACCAAGGCACAGAAGGCTGCATGTGAGGTGCCTTGTACTTGTGGGGTGATGGGGCTGGTCTCACTCTGGGTTCTCTGGACTCGGAGCTTGCTGCGAGTATGCAGGTCCCAGGCTGGGGTGGGTCTGGGCAGAGGCATATCTAACAAGTTTTGTGCCTTGAGCAAAACCTTCCTGCATCCTGAGGTGTGCATGGGGCATTAACAAGTACCAGAGGGCCGGGCGAGGAAAGGAGGGTGCTTGGTCTTACCTGTACCGTGGAGGCAAAGAACCAAGTGCTTCTGTTTGTGTCCTGCTCAGGGCTATTCTCTCCTTTCCCTCTCTACAGCCAGGTACTGGGGACAGTTCTTCCCTTCCCCTCCCCTCCACTCTTGACAGCTGGGCAGCAGGGTCTGTTCTCCCCTTCATCCTGTCCTGAACCAGAGTGCTCTGGGCTCTTCTCTTCCCCCTCTGCCTCCCTCCTTGTGTTCAGGCGGTGAAGGGCTGTTTCCATTCAGCTAAGCTGACTTCCCCATGGAGCAGGCAAAAGAGGCACAGGGGCAGGAGGGCTTCTGCTGGCCTCCCAGCCAAGGCAGCACGGACCCGGGGAGCTGAAATGCACCCCTTCAACTCCAGACCCTGCCCTTCCCCTTTTCACTCGCAGCCCTGACGCTAGCCCTCTTGTGCCACCCACAGTGGTTGCCCATCCTACTTGTGGCATGCGTGACATGGGTTGGCCAGCCCTGCTTTATTTGGTTGCCTTTACAAAGGGTGGAGTTGTGCACAAATTGCCATCTATAGTTTCCAACAGTTTTTAAAAGGGGAATACTGCAATACTAAGCAGGCAGATAAAGGGGCCCTTGGAATTTGGAGTCAGCTGAAGTAAATAGAGCTTGATGGCAAGGTAGTGCTGCACCTCCTAGCCACATGAGCCACAGTTTATTACATGCTTATGCTGCTTGTCTGATTCAGTTAGTCTATAAGGTACACCTCTACTTTGCCTTCTGCTTGACTCAGCACTAGAACTAGTGACTCAGACTAACATGGGTAACTAGCTTATTCTGCATCTAGAGCTTGTTGTATGATTTGGGGTAAGTTGCTTCACTTTTCCATATCAATAGATTTCTTTCCTGGCTTCAAGGAAAATAGATTTTCACATATTTTTATATTTTAGGGAAGAGAAAGCCCACGATGTCAGAGCAGTCGAATAGTTGACTCTTAACAATGCTGAGGCTATAGGAAATAAGTTTGCTTGCTCCTATACATTAAATATGTGAACCAGCATACATATGACATATAACAAACATCTGAAAAACTGTTTAAACATTAGCACCAATGGTTTAGACATACCAGTGTGTGTGTGATTAATACAGTAATGTACAGTGTCAGAATTTGTATGTAGCAAAATCATGAGCTTAGGCTTGGTAAGCAAACTAATAGCTCTGTAACAAAGAAAAAATGTGTACTGTATCCATCCAGTTTAGTGAGCATGAAAACACCTAAGTCCTTGGAGCTTGATCAGTTTATGAAAGAAATTGCTATATTTACTTGACTATAAGACAAGGCTTCCTCCTCCAGTCAGTATGGGGGAAAAAGCCCCTCATCTTATGTTTGCATACCAGCAAATCCTCCCCCCCCCCCCCCATTTAAATATGCTGCCTATCATTAAACTGCTGCGAGAAGCAGCATGTGCTTAGTCATGGAAACCATCTGTGAAGTTGATTGAATGCAGCCCATGCTGAGTGTGCCCATGAAACACGTGGTCTGTATTGGGCAAAACACGCTGATAGGAACCTTTTTTTTTTTATGTGTGTGACCCTTAAAAACAAAAACAAAAAACCCAGACAGTTGTTCTACCAGGAGGGAATGGGCAATACTAGGCCAGAGCCAGCCCTTAGACCCCTTTGATGCCAGTTTTTTTATCTTGTTTGTATTGTTTTGTATTGCTTTGTTTTGTTAATTAAATTTTGTGTCTCAGGCCAAATTAGCCAAATCAGTTCTGAAGTCTTTTGACGAAGCAGAGCTCATTCATTCAAGTCTCCAGTACTACCACTGGCAAGTATCCTCCGTCCCAGACTCTTCAGCCTGGGGTTTCAGATACTCCCAGATCCATGGCAGGCATCCTATGTGCGGGCCCCAAGCCTGGAGGCCTTGGAGTTCAGATGCCCCTGACTCTCGCTTGCCCTCAGCCAAAAGGCCAAAGGAGCAAGCAAGGGAGAAATCCCCCATCCCCATAAAAATAAAGTGTGTAGCCGAGATCCTCCCACTGGGAAGCTATAGTAGGGGGTCCTGCCCACAGTGCATTGGTCAAGTTTCCACCCTGAACTACACAACGCCATTCAAGGTGATCTTGGCCTGGTGATCATGGTATTTCTCCTGCCAGAATGGGGACTTCATTTGATATGAGCCAAAAGCCTGAGAAGTGGTCAAAAATGCTTGACCTTAGCCAAAAAGCTAGTGCAGCCTATCTGAACAAGATAAAGAGCTCATTGTGCTCAGTCTCCTTCAGCATCGTTTCCAAGTCTTGATGAGCCACTATAATGCATATATTTTTTTCTTCCTTTTTACTCCCACAGCTGAGTTATGCCCGTCTTTCCCATTTCCAGTGATTCCTGTTTCTTCGCCAGCCTTAAATGTCTGGCAAACATCACCAAATGGGGCCCCAAACAGTTCACCCAGAATCCCGCTGTCGCCCCCTTCTCTCAGCCTCTCGCATACGATTAGTGTGGCTCCACCTCATGGAGGGTGGGGACCAGGTTGCCCTATGCCTCATCTGCATATACATTTTTTGTAGTGTCCCAGGGCTTGTGACAAGAACACCCTTTCTAGTCGCAAGTTGGGGGTTAATAAGCACAGGGATCCTTTGTGGGGGTATGTGGGGTACTGAGTGGTGCTGGGCTGTGGCATCACATTGGCTTGAAATGCTACTGATTCTGCTGGGGCCCAGCCCCAGGAACTGTATGATAAGTTATGAGCCTTTTGGCTCTAGACTCATATTTTGCATGGTTTGTACACTTTTTGGCCTTTTGGCTCAGATGAAGTGTAGCCCCGATCATCCTTGTGGTTTTCCCAGGGTGAGACCTGCCTCTTGCACTCCAGGCACGCTGACCCCTGCGAGTTTCCCTAAATGTAAGAACCTCAACATTTTGGCATTTTGGCTAGAAGCAAGCAAGACTAGGGGACACCTGAACCTCTGGGCCCTGGGCTTGCACGCAGTATGTCTGCCACAGATTTAGGAAGTATCTGAAGCCCCAGACAGATGAGTATGGGAAGGAGGATACTTGCTTGGTGGTAGAGCTATGCAGACTTGAATGATTGGACTCTGCTCAGTTGAAGCTACTTGACTGTTGGGCTTTACTCGATAGACTTCGGACCTGATTTGGCCCTTGAAACAAATAAAAATTTAAAAAGTTTGTACTATGTGTAAGTACGTACAAAAGTGGTTCTCAAAATTGTGTTTATGGAGTATTTGTGGTGAAATTTGCAGCAGTCTGGGTTGGGTCCAGAGTCAGACCCACAGCAGTCTCCTGTTCTCTGCAGTTTTTGCCCTCTTCTTTGTTGTCCCCCCTCCTCCCCCCCCCCTTTATAGTTGCATGCAGCTCACTTCCACATTGTGCTTGAGGAGGAAGCAGAGCCTGATCAGGGTCTTACAGTGAGGGGGGACAGAAGGATGTCGGGGGGGGGGGAAGAGGGCAAGGGGGGCACTTGACCTCCCACACCACTATTTTCCATGCTGTAGCAGTGGGAGGGGGATGAATTCAAGACACTCTGGTTAGAGTCTACACCTGGAAAATTGTAACAAATGTATACATTTTTCACATATAGAATCTAATTACTGGGTCATATAATATTCAGGGGCATCTTGTATTCACATAAATATAGTAAATGATCTTGTATTCACATAAATACAGTAAATGATGCGGTTACTTGTGATAGAAGGGTGTTGGATTTGATGACCAGTGGCCCTTTCTATATTCCCATAAATTCTGTATATATGTAGCAAAGCCATGAATTTAAGGTTTGGAAAACAAACATCTCTATAACAAAGGAAAAAAATGTGTACTCTGTCAGTTTGGTGAATATATGAATACTCACAGAGAGCCAGAAACTATTCTCATACTTGTATTTAAACCAGGAGTCTCACTCTTCCTACCTTCTGTAGGCCAAGAGGGTTTTTTTGCAATCCTCTGTCTTTTCCCATGAGCTCCCTTTGCCGCTGTCCCATTCCCTGTTTCATGGGGAGCTCTTTCATGACAGGGACTGTTTTATCACCTGGTTCTCCATTCTTCACCGAGGCAGTGGTTCTGTGTGCTTTCTTTTTGTTTTTCTGTATTTTGTGGGTCCCCCATAAGCCAGGGTCTCGCCCAGACTATCAGAATTTGCATCCTCCTTGGGTGTTTTTGTATGTGTGCTTTACGTTGGGTTTTTCAATGCACAAAACTGCCAGTGCAGCTTCAGAGATGAATAGTATAAAAATCCAACGAATTCACAATTGTAATCCTCACAGCAACTACCTCTCTGGCTCTTGTAATGTATGCAGTTAAGACATAATTACAATATAGTAATACAAATTACTGTGCATGCTTATGTGAAACAAATTAAAATTATTGTTAGAATTTAAGCCTCCTGATTCTATATTTAAAGCCTCAGAAATATCCCTTCATCGGTGTATCCTGAGTTAAGTGAATGTGCAGGAAAGATTGTGAAGAGTGCTTGCTCACACGCTTGCTCTTACAGGCATGCGCGTGCATATACACACGCATGCATACTTGTTACAAGATGTTTACAGTGGATTAAAACAATATTGTATGGGTCTGACTTGGGTTGTGCTAAAATAGGAACACAAAGGGTCAAGGGTTTTTTTTTTGACAGCCTCCCTTGTGATTTTTGCATACTGAATTTGAAGGGTGCTGAAGATCCTTTGAAGTGTGAGGAGATCAGCAGAAAACACAGGCTCAGACTTGTCCCTGCCTGGCTGATCCCCCAACCCTACTGCAAGACCTCTCTTTAGCCCTGTAATATATCAATTAGTTTTTGAAATGGGGTGCCACTCAATTCATAAAAAATATGGAGGGGTGTCTTGAGTCCAAAAAAGTTGAGAATCATTGATTTAGAGGAACCTGATTTTTCAGGGGATAAGTGTGCAGCTCTACTTAAGAATCAGGCCCTTTTATTAAATATATTTCAACATGAAGGTACCAAAATCCCTTTTGAAAATCTTAACTAAAACCTCTGCTTTGAAGTTCAAATTTGCCTGAAATTGTTCCTGAAGTGAATGAGCAGGTAGCAATTCAAAATTGTGATCCTATCAAATTGTGCTCCCAAACACACCACACCTATACTACAGTACTATAGTTTTCAAAGGGATCAGCAAGATGAGGAGGGATCAGAACAAGCTAAACGTTGGGGTGATGGTTCCATAACAATAGTTGACAGGAATGACCAACCAGAAAGATTTGAGTGGTGGATGTTTTCTGACCAGTGCTGAGTTCACTGCATTAAGTTTAAAAGATGCATGGATCTGTTAAAAATGGTGAAAAAATTGGTTCAAGTAAGCCTACTTGGAGATGGTACATGAAGAAGCATTGTTGTACGTGAAGTACAGCTTTTCTCTTAAACATGTTACTTTGACTTGCTCCTACTATTTTTTTTAGTAGCCTTTCATATTTTATCAGGCTTTATGAATAAGAGTTAATATATCCCAACTACTTGTGCAGCCTCTGTTTCTGGTTTTTCAGCTTTTCCCTTATTACTGGGACCTGTCGTTTTCTGCTTCAGGACTGCCGGATGGCTTTCTCAACTTCTTATTCCAGATCTCTAGTGCCTGGAGGCTTCCTTTGTTGACCTCCACCTTCTTCCTCATTGTTTTTTCTTTGCTGGATTTCCCACCTCTTCGCTTTCCCCCCTTGGTGAATGCTGCCTGGTCCTCCATTCTCCCAGACTTTTCTTCCTTTCCCTCCCCATTTCCAACTTGCAACTGCAGCTCAGCAAACCACCCCTCTTCCCTCTGCCTCCTTAGCACTTGTTCAGACCTCTCCATTAATTACAGATTATTTTTTTCCCTATTCAAGTAGCTGATGCGTATTAGTTCAGAGTGAAATTTGTTCCAGATGCCAAAGATTACTTAGGTCGTATTTGACCCCAGCAGTTTTTCCTGCCCAGATCAGGACGGCTGGACCCGATGATCTCACGAGGTCCCGTCCAGCCCTAAACTTCTGTGAATCCAGTGAGCAATACACCAGTATCACTTGTGAAATGGCTACTTTTTACTGATGAAACCAGAAATGAGAGGTTAAAAATCCCTGTAATTTTGCTGCCTTTTTCTAAGAGAGTCCACTTAATTGCATATTTAGAAACATTAAGAGTACATTGAGTAAGTGAAGCATGTTAGTTTGGGACCCCACCCCCCCATGGTATTGTAAATCTAAAGAAAGAAATAATAAAGCAAATACAGCTGAGTAGCCTCTTTGTTGGTTTGATGTTTTTTGCTGTGGCTGAACACTGAACTCTCCCACTTCTATTCTTCTGCTGTAGATTATTCTTTTCCTGTATTAGTTTCAGCAAATTTCCATGTAAAGTATATTTTGCCGCCTTCTTGGTTCTCCCTTTAGGTTTCCTGAAATTGAATTCTACATGCTAATCCTTTGATTATTGCCTTTCTTTTTTGAAAACTCTCATAAATTACTTGAGTCTTTCTTAGAATCCACAGTCCTTCCTATCTTTGTGTCATCTGCAAATGTTGAGACCCTACATATTGGTCTTTCTTCCAAATCACTTGTGTATTGAGTGAAATAAGATTAGTGCTACTACCGAGTCTTTTGGGAACCCCCTCTTGATAAATCTATCAAGAAGAATTTAATTCTGTTTACAATGACATCTTACCCACCAAATGAGTCCCTAGTCCAATTTTTTTTTCTCAGTATTGTCAGGGGATTTCCAGTGTGATAATTCATAAAATGCTTTCCTGAAGTCAGGATAGTTATATCAACTGAGATCACTTACCCCTCATTATTTTTTATCTTCGGTAACCTTATTATAGTGCCCACTGATCACTTGCGTTTTTACTAGATTCATGTCGATGACTTCCTGATGACTTTTGTCCCTCTAATTACCCTTTTTCATCCCTGGGCAAAGCACAAGAGAGCCAGAGACAAATAGTTCTCCATCAAGGGGTTTATCTCTGTAATAAGTTTTCAAAGATGATTGCGCCAATTTAGACCACAAAGACCCCCTTCTTTAAGAGAAGCTAACCAGCGTTTTTTTTGGGAGGAGGACTAAAAGCAAATTAATTCCATATCTAATGTACCAAGCATCTCCTACCACAAAAGAAAAAAAAAAGATGACTCCAGGAGGAAAAACTGAGGTGTGAGATAAAATCCGAACTCATTGAAACTCTTCCTGTGAGTTTGGCAGAACCATGGTTTCTCTGTAAGGTCCATAGCAGACTGCCATGCAAACAACACCTCTAGATAGTTGAGCATACCTTGCAGTAATGGAAATGGTATCTATGTGTACATACAAGTAAATGAGAAATCCAGTTACATTGCTAGTATTTTTAACCCAAAGGTAGGTCTTCTATGCAACTCTCCACCCCTTCCATCCACCAGAAATGCTGGTAGAGAGCGGGCTGATTGTTATTGTTTGAAAGTGTTTTGTTTCTGTTTTCCCCCTAATCTGGTAACTTTGTTTATAATAAGGAATCCAAATGGGACAGTAAGAGCTACTTGGCATTTGCATTTAAATCAACACAGGACCTTCCTAGCAGCCAACATCCCTTCTTCGGCTAATGATGATATGAGATGTGATCATGTGCACTGAAAATGGGACATTTAACCAGCTGAGCTTTTTCCTCCTGTCGGGTCAGCTCCCTCCCCCAGAGTTCTTTCAGTCTTTCCGTAGTATAATCCCTTACTTCAACCCAGTCCAGATAGTAGCGGGGCTTTCTGTGGCGTTTCGGGGCTGAAAAAGTCCGTCTTTCATTCAGCATCCTTTTTTTCAGTTGTGCCTGCAGCTGTGCCATGTGTGGCCAAAATGCTGAAGGTTTTTTTGTTGTTTTTTTTTTTTTCTACAAGAGTTGCCAAGAACTGAAAAAACACCCTCTGGTACAAAGCAAGAGGCCAACCAGATCTGATTGTATGTTGGGCATTTGCCAGGTCACTGACTGGTGACGAGGAAGTCGTCTTTGCGTCAGAAGACTGCATGCATGCTGTGCACTGAATGTTAAAACTTTTAAGTTACACCTCCTTATCTCAGATGTGATGAAAGAGATGAGTGGCCATAAGCCATGTTTATGCACAGTCAGTACAACAAACGTTCTTCTCACCACCAGTTATATTTCCTTGCTGCTCTCTTTGGACCTCTCTCCTTTTTTGTAAAAGTCATGCACTCCCGTTGCAGCTGTCATTGCACCGTCCTCATCCAGAGATGGAATTTTAATTGCATACAAATGTCTTCTTGCCACGTGACTTCTGAACATGAAGTCTAGTCTCTCTTATCTACTGTGGCCTGTTTTGGACCCAAAACTGGATTCTTCAGTAGATTTCTTAGCCATGTTTGGCCATTGTTAAAAAATGACATGTCTCATGTTCTTTAGTTAATGTGGGAGAATTGAAGTTAATGTTAAGCAGAAACGTCAATGAAGTTGAAGTTAATGTTAAGCAGAGTTGAAGTTGCCTGGCTTCCTTTGGTGAAGCGATCGACTTTTCACGTAAACTAGATGATCAGCATGATGTATTATATCTTGCTTAGTGGATATTTTTTTTTTTTTTACTGTAGAACATACTCTACAAACTGATTTGCCTGAAACTTTTAACTGAATCAGCTGCTTATACATTACAAAGATGAGAGAAGATGATTGATACAAATAGTTGCCACTTATTATGTTGCCACTGTGTTAGAAGCAATTCTAAAGCAGTGAATTTGTTTCTAGTCATTCACCAATGTACAAACAAAATCTCAAAGCCCAAGCATTGCCATCTTTTCTTTGTTCTGATGATGTTTTAAGCAAGAATATAAACAGAAAAAGATAAGATTTGCAAATGCACAGATAGGATTCTTTTCCTGATAGTTTACTATATTGGGATCAGTGATTTTGTATAGGATAAAATTTTGTTCTGAGGTCTGACTTCAGTGGTTTTGGTTACTTGTTTCATAACTGGCAAGGAATTTACATTCATGTATGCAATATTGGTGGCTAAAAAATATAGGTAAAGAAATATATTTTAATGCAGCATATGGTCTTCAAAGAGGAACATTCTTATGAAGTTTGAAACTGAGTTTTCCTGCAGTGGGTTACGCTATAGGAACCTGAAATATAGCAGTACTTCTGGCACCAGCACACCCCGCAACATACAGCGATTTTAAACCGCTGTTCTCTGAATGCTGGCTGCTGCTTCCCAGAGGACTATCTGATCACAGTGACACTTCTGCCTCCCAGGCTAGGGATGGAAATTACACCTAAACCAATATAAGCAAGTGGAAACGGGTTCAGACCTGTAACTGAACAGAAGTTTAGCGCACATGAACTGCTTTCAAATGGCTGAAACAGGTTTAAGATAAACCTGGATGGATGTAGTATGAAACTTTACCTGACTTAAGTTAGAGCAGTCCCTGGAACTTGTGTCCCAGATCCCCTCCCGACTCAGGTTAGCTCACAGTCCCCCAGTACCCCCAGTGCCTTTGCGAGGAGGCATGCTGGAGTACAGGTTGCTGCTGTAGCCCAGTGCTTAGCTGGCTCCACCCCAGGACGGGGCTTGGCTCAGGCCAATGACCAAGCAGCCCAAGCACAGAGGTAAGGGTGGGGGGAACACAGGTAAGGCTTCCCCAAGGACTGGACCCCTTTGCTGCTCCCTATCCAGTGCCTGGCCAATAGGCAAACAGCCCGAGCATGGAGGTGAGGGAAGGGGGGGCTGGGGGCAGGGGAGAGAGGCAGGGCTATCCTCAGGGACTGGACTCCAGTGTTGGGGGTGGGCAGGGGGAAATGGACCCTGGTGTCTTCTGTGGGGGCTGCAGTGGAGGGGCTTCCCCCCTATTCAGCCCAGCCCAGCTAGGGGGCTTGCGTGAGCCCCTTCAGCCCTGCCTGTCAGGCACTGGTGTTGGGAGGGAAGTGGATCCCAATCCTGGCCCCAGGCCCACCACTGGCACCCGCCATGGGGGGAGGAGGGGCCGTGGCAGCCCCAGCCCAGACTGGCCCTGCTGCTTATTACGAGTCCCCCATGGCTGCTGGCTGTATCCTGCCGGCTGCCTCTGGTGCCGGGCTTAAGGCTCTGGGGGATGTGCCAGGCAGCCCTGGGGACTTGTTCCAGATGGCAGGGTCCAATCCTGTCCTCTATGGAGGGCTCTCATCCCTGCCACCTGGCACAAGCCCCCTGGGCTTCCCTGCACATCCCACTGGCTCCTGGCACCAGTGGCAGCGGGCAGGCCTGGGGGCTTGTGCCAAGTAGCAGGGCCCAATTTTTCTTTTTATGGGGCACCCCCTGGCTGGGTGGGGACAGAGAAACCCCTGGGGCCTGCCTCCCCCTCCCCCACGAGAAGACCCTAGCTCGGGGACTGAGACTGGAGTGGGGGGCTTCCTCCAAAAAGCTTTGAATCGATTTGGACCTTTTCGTTGGTCTCCTGATTTGATTCGGAGATTCGGCTGCCGGATTGGGCCAAATCTCCAAATTGAATCGGCACCCAAAGCTTCACGCAGTTCTATAAATCAATTCCATCTCAGGCTTTTTGACTGTCTGTATGTAGCACCAGCGTCAAGCCACCAAATCAGGTTAAAGTAAGGTAGAATACACTGAAGACGTGTCCATGTGAGCAGTTGCTGTAAGAAGACCGTTTGCTTGGCAGTAGAAGCGACTGGGAGAGCTGCCTTCTCCCAAGCTTTATCCCAAGCAACAGGAGTTTGAAAACTCTGGCCTTAGCGGGATCTCTTTTTTTTCCACAAGCTGAAGAAGTTAGTGACACTTGATCAGGAGTAACTCTAAGGGCTGAGGGCACTGCTGTCTGCCAGAGGTCACAACATCTATTCCGAACTTAGAAGGTTGTTAAATTTCTTGTCACACTGGTGAAGGTAGCGAAGCCTCTCTTGTTACATTGCTGTCCTGTCAAACAAATGTCTTCACAACAGTATGTTGGTATTGCTAATCCCTCAGCATGCCTGTAAAACGTATGGCCTCACGCAGAGCTTTTTGCAGCAGTTTTCAGGTGTCCACACCCAGGTTGCAATGCATTTGCTTTGAGACTATTGCCATTGCATCTTGCAAGAAGCTGCAAGTGTGGACACGTGAGAACTCTGGAGCTGCAGGACGGTAATTAGGGTTCCTACTATATTTCCTCCTGTAATGCTTCTTATCGTTGATGGTTCTGGCATCTCTGAGCTTTGGCTTTGTCACTTGTCAACCACTCTCCATTCATCCTTACTGAGAGCCGACAAGGCTCCAAAATAAAAAATGGGCTAAATAGCTCAGCAGTGGCATCTTCGGTGGGAGTAAAACATGTATCTTTTAACGGTTAAAAATATTGTTTAGGTGCTTGTACATGTTGAACATAATTTAGCAAGTTTTTTCAGTGGTGGGTATAAAAGGCCTAAGACGTTTTCACTTAGGCTATTAAAACATTTTGTCAGAAGTCAACATTTATTTTCTTCTTTGCTTTGTTCCCTGTGTTTTAGGATTTTTTTTGAAGGTGATGAGTGCTTAGGTTACTCTGATAGGGCCTGTACATGAGAGGGGCTGCACATGTAAAATAATGCACATCTCTTGCTGTCGGGCAGTTTGCCATGGGCAGCTTCCAGGGAAGCATCTTGTGGATCTCAAGACACAAGCAGAGGTGTAGTACTTGAGTTCAGTAAATACAGGCATGAGAAGAACTAACCAATTATGCTTGGGGTATTATGATCCCAGCACTTGTTCCTGCCCAGGGGAGGGGGTCGGGCTTCATGATCTGTTCAGGTCCCTTCCAACCCTAGAAACTATGAAACTATAACCAGTGAACTTGAGTTGTAGAGCAGGAAAAGCTCTGCAGACCCAATCTGTCTCTGTCTCTCTACTTTAACAGAGGGATCATCTTCCAATTCCCAGCTTCTGTAGCCTTCTATGTAAGAGAGTGTCTCTACATTATAACTTCTGTCACATCTTCCTTCTTAACAATTACTACAGAAATAAATTAACACGGAATTCCATGAACACCTATCTACAGAAGAGAGGTTGCAAGTATACCACTCTAGAGTGAGTCTTTACTAATCACTTCCCTATTTCCCCTTTTCTGCAACAATTTTAACAAGCCTCTTTCAGGCCTTCAGGAGGTTTCAGTTTCCTCCCAGACCGACAAAGTATCCAATGCAGTTTCTAACGTTTGGTGGAAAGCTTCTCCGAGTCTTGATAAACTTGAGTCCTTGAATCCTTATACTGGGATCTGACTCGCTTGCACTTTTGTCAGTGCTGCTTGCGCACATAGCACCAAGTTCTTTAGCTACAGGATTACTGAGGCCCATT
This sequence comes from Alligator mississippiensis, assembly GCF_030867095.1. Classification (NCBI taxonomy): domain Eukaryota; kingdom Metazoa; phylum Chordata; order Crocodylia; family Alligatoridae; genus Alligator; species Alligator mississippiensis. The sequence goes on from NC_081828.1 coordinate 206,672,054, forward strand.
TCTTCTTTCTGTATATTTGCATTGTCTGTGGGCCCATTTCTTCCCATAATTATTGCTGTATATGTTCTAGAACCATTGGTTTCTCGCTAAGACATTTGTCCAGGTTTGGGTTGCAATGGCCAAGATGATCATCAGGAGGGATGAATGTTTGCAAGCACACACTTAACTGGACTGAGTTTCTCAGAAGCTGTTAGACCCAAAACTGATATCACCTCCCTACATGGCACAATAATTGGAAATTTTTACATGCTGTTTTCATACTAGATGCTAGCAATGCATCTCTTTTCTAGGGATAAGTCTACCTCCATGCAAATAGCTTTTCTTGTAATGCATTGCAGTAGCCTTTCTCTGCAATGCTGTAAATAATCTAATCTCTAATCAGAGATTGTATCAAGTTCCCAAAAGCACAGTTCTTACTCTGTCTCTTTAGTCCAGTAACATACTGATCTATACTTTATCTTGGTTTTTCTCTGCATATAAAAAAAAAGAAATATGGCTGTCTCATTCTTTTTTGGCGTACAGTGTTCCTCAAATGTGGATGGTATTGTACTTAACTGCATATTATGGCCTTCTTCAAGGTAAAGGAGTTATAAACAGGCAGGGCATCCTCCCTTCCCCCCACTATATGCAAGCAGATGCATGATTTAGCATTTTCATTTTTCTCTTCTGCCACTGGCTGCTTGGTACCATTCAAACCTTTGTCTGAATGCCCTTCAGTTCTCTGTCTGACATCAGAAGGGCAGGTAGAGGTTGCAAAACTTCCGTGACTCACGAAGATCTGTTATAATGGCCCTTGTCCTTTTATGTGCCTGTGTTGCTCCACTTGCTCTCAATTCCCAACTTTCTTTTTTCTTCTTTCTCATTTGCTACTTCTAAGACTATATAGTGATCAGCAGGTTCAGTAAGCACAGGCATACATGAATGAGAAGAACTAACCAGTAAACTTTAACTGGGGAGCAGTAGGCAACCTCTGTCAAGTCCTGTTGTCTCTTTCTTTCTAACTACTCTGAGGTAACATCTTCTAATTCCCAACTTCTGTAGTCCTCTATATATCAATTATAAAATCTGCCATTACAAGGCGGAAAACAGGAGAGAGAAGGGTGATAATGTAATAGCAACCTGACACATTTTAATTATTGCACTCTGACATTCTCCCAGAAGAAATCTTGTTTTTAGCTGGTCTCATCCTAGCCACCATTCATCTCCTTTCCAGCTCCAGGCTGTACAGTGGAGTCCTTGCAGAAAGTCAGTCCTGCAGATGTCAGGGAAAATTGGCTTCATGTGCATAAATCCCCAGCGAGACCTGCACAGCCCAAACTGGCCCCTGCAACACTTCATTACATATCTAAGAAGCAGATATCGGAGAAGGAAGTTGTCAACACAATTAAAAAACAACCAGTTCGAAGGGTACAAATAAGAGACAGAAACAAAGAAATCTCCCTACATTGTAGCAGCTTTTTAATTAGTTTCTTGTATGGCAAACCTGGTAAAAACTTACCTTTTCCTTCATTTGCTTAAGACATCTGTTCTGCTATAGAGGCTGGGAGTAAAAATTCACTGCGGAGGAGAGAATTTTAAACAAGTACATTTGAATACATTTATAATCTATTTGAAAATTGTTATTCATCCTATATGGAGGCTTTCTCATGATCTTTATGATCTTGTGAAATCTAAAACCAGTCTCTTCCACCTGAAATCTGGTCAAACAATTGTATTTGAAGAGGCCAGAATGAAAGTGGTGAGCTTCTGAATTGTGGAATCAAATCATTCAAGCGAATTTAGCCTTGCCAACTTGAAAATAGTTAAATTTGGTCTAGGAAACAGTCTATAAATAATATTTATAACAGCAGGTTACCTGCATACTTAGGCCTTGGCCCCCTTTGTGTGCTGGTTAAAAGGATATAGCTGCTATTATTGATTTGAACCACAGGAGCACAAAGAAGCCCAAGGACACTGATGGCTGGTTGTGCTAGGCATTATTTGAAAAAATAAGTGCCTGCTCCAAACAGCTGCCAGGATTGTGTTGCAAAGTCTGTAAAATGTCTTTTGCCCACATAGATTTGCTCTCAGAGCCTTTGTACAAGCATTGATAAAACAATGTTTGCAGTCTCTAAATATATCTTTTACTTGCACCTGTGTATGCTTGTGCCTTGCATGAGGCTCTTTTCCTTCCAGGTTGGACAGATAACCTACCCTGGCCTTCTCCAGAACTGCAAGGCAGAAGAAGGCTGCTTTGCTTTTTGTTCAATAACTGTTTTGATTAAGTTTTTTATCATGTTTACTGACAGAAGTAAAAACTGAATACCTAATAGAGGTGAACTACAGACACTTGATAATTGTGCAATTATAGTTTTTTTCCATTCCCCAATTCCCCATACCAACTCATTATACATGGTAGAGATGTAAATCGGGAGAGGAGCAATTATTAAAATATGATATAAAATAAAACATTATATCTAATTGTGAAGCTGATTGACAGATTTATTTTTATGATTGTTCCAAGGTTCTCCACTCCCATAAACCTCAAAGCATGCAACCAAATCAGCTGCACAGTCATCAAATGTAACATAAAGCAGTTAATGTAATTTAGCAAGAGTTGCCCATAGCAACCTTAAGGAAGCTCTAAAAAAATGTTGTCCCCCCTTCTTCCATTATAGGGGCATCACAGATCATCTGTTTCCCTTACACTGCAGCCAGTGCTGGACTCCTGTATTGCAGGAGCTTCAGGCTGGTGAAATACACTCTCTCTCTCTACTTTTCTCACTCTGATCCCTGTGGCAAATCTGCTTTCTGAACCTTCTCCTCTCCTCCCATCTCTTTTGCCCTGACAAAGCAGGTTGTTGCCTATAAAAGGTCATGCCTCTGAACCATGCTACACCTGCTGCCTAATTGCAGACTAACATGGACTACCACTTCTGTCTTCAGCCTATTGTGGTAACATAAGCATCTTCTGTATCTCTATGATATGGATCTTCAGCCTTCCAAAGGCATGGTGAGCCACCATCTATTGCTGAGACAGTAGTTGAAAGATGGTTTGTTTTGGTATATTTCTGGGAAAATGTCTCTTCTAGAAAGAGCAAAGATAAGCAACAGTTGCCAGGGTAGAGAGACCTCCACATCTCCTCCTATGCAGTGGGGACAGAAGTGCTACTTGACCAGTAGTGGTGGCCATATACATGGCCATTTGGATCACATACCCAAAATTGCCCTTCAAGGTTTAGAAACTTACCAAAAACTCTGTTCTTAATGACTGGGCTGGGCATTAGCTGCTTCAGGAACCCCAGAATGAGCTAGTCTAAAATCGGTTGTAGGGAATGCCACATATGGATTGGCCAAAGACTAAGCTGCTGTACAAGTACCCCACACCATTGCAAGGACTAAGCAGTTCAGCTGCTGGCACACTTTGTTCATGTGCTACAAAGTGGAAAATGTCAAAAGTATTTCTTCTTTTTTTTCAGAAAAACCTTTATTGCATGGGTATCAGACCAGCCTTAGCAGGGTTTAGTAACTGGACCAAAGGGACCCCTGTGGTAAAAGAGCAATAAGAGATGTGCTGGTAAGAGAGTCATGGGATCTGATGTGTGAGCTACACAATTGTGCTTCCTGCCATGCTACAAGTGCATGGCAGGAGCTGTGATTGCGTGATCATGTATCAGATCTCATCATACCTTATTGCCAGAGCAGAGGGAGCCTGGGATCATAATCCTAGGCTTCCCCTGCACCAGCAAGAAATAAGCCCCTGTGGCTGGGATTCCCTGCAGCTGACGGGATTCCCAGCTGTATGGGCGTATGGTGGGTCTGTGACACTGGCAGCCCTGGTCAGCTGACGGGACTCCCAGCTGCCAGGGCTTGGTAGTGCACCCCGGCAGCTGAAAGCCTGCATCTGATGAGGCTCCCAAGCTCTGGGGCACCTGGTGAGACCCACAGCCAGGAGCCCCACTGACTGCTCTGGGCTCCCAGTCATGGGGTTGTACCTGGCTGGAACAAATGATGAAGTTATTACCAAGGATCCTGAATTTCCCTGATTTAAAAAAAAAAAAAAATCACAAATTCTCAGATTAAAACCCCCAAATCCCTGATTAAAATGAAAGGCCACTATATATATAGTGGCAGGCTGGTAGGCTTCCAAACTGCTTTAAAATTGTAAATATATCAAGAAAACATTGGTGTCAACTAATAGCTATACATGTATAGGTATCAGTTGATACCAATGTTTTCTTGATATATTTCAAAATTTAAAGCAGGTTTGGAAGCCTACCAGTGCCTCAATCACTATAATAAAATAAATTCTAAATATCTGTACATTTTGGTATTTGATCCAGGCCCCTCACTCCTCACCCACAGCCCTGCTGGTGCCTGTAACTCCCCCTCCATGACCCTGCTGGTGCCTTTTGCTCGCCTCCCTAGCCCTGCCGGAGGGGGCCCCTGCTGCCAGGGCTATGGGGCTGGGGACCTGGGTCTGCAGCCCCCTGCAGCAGTGCCTGAGCCCCAGCTGCCACCCACGGGAGGCAGCAGCTGCTGCAGTCAAATGGGCTGCCTGCCTGACAGCCCTTCTCCCGTTCCCCCTACCCCCTTGCAGGCTGGTACTCTGCCAGCCTGCAAAGAACTTGTTGTAAAAGTGTAAAAATCTGCAGGTTTTTCCGTTAAAATGAAAAATCCGCATTTTCCTTGGGTAAAGGGGGAAATCTGCAGTTTTCTCCATTTTCCCCATGTGAAATGGAAAACCCAGATTCCTGGTTATTGCACACTTTTGTAGAGTAATTTTGTGGCTTATTCCTTGTTTTATCATGCTATTAATTGATTGAACATGTGGCTAGGTGACAACTTAAGGTGCGATTTAATTGGTCTTAAGTGTAATATGTGACAGGGCCAAATACTCCTTAACTCAACTCAGAATAGCTCTACTGTGAATTTGGCTGTTAGTCTCATACAGAAGCTCTTCATAAATGTGGTTAGTTACAAGTCAAATAATAGCTTACCTGGAACGTATTTGTTCATGACGCAAGGAAGACTTACGATTTCCTATCTCAGGCTGACAACTGAAGTGTAGGATATGCTTTCTTAAAGTTGCAGTTTTATGTTGTCATTTTTTTCTCTTTGTACTTCTTAATAGTTTATTTAAAAAAAACTCAACATTTGTGGTGACTTTCTTCAAAGCCCTTACCAGTCATACCAAAGGTTCTGCTACTCCCTTTTTCTCCATCCAAATAATGTATCTTCTATAACAGTTTACTTTGCTGTGTTTTGAAAATGTCATTTAACCTGGAACTTGTTTTGACCTTTATTTATTTTTTAATCCTTTAAAAGTGAATTTCTGTTCTTTGCTTAAGTACTCTAAATCCATCACTGATTTACCTTCACTGGATTTGATTTTGCAGCAGCTAATTGCATAGATCTCTTGCTGCTTCAAGTTAGCATTTTGCATGTTAGCTACAGGATCTTCCTATTGTTAGCATCAAGATAATGGGATTCAGTGCATCAGATTTTTTTTTTTTCTAATCTGATTAATTTTTTCCCCTTACATTTTCTAGTCAAACCAAAACTATAAGTAGTGAAAGCTAGAGAATAACCTTAAAAAACATGAATGTCTGAAAGTACTGTTGAGTTAGAGAAACTTGCCCCAAAAGTCTTGGTATAACTATCAAGAGAATTACATTTAACTCCTTAAGTATTTCCTTATTCCCAGTTCATTTTTATATGATACATTTATATGTCTACACATGATTATTACTGGAGCAGGTAGCAATCTCCATACTTAGGTTCTCTATCATTTTCCTTTTATAAAGGATCTAGCAGCCTCCTCTTTGGGAAGCTGTTTTACCTGTACAGATTGCAACTGGCCTTCTGTAGTCAGTAGAAGAAATCTTCAGTATATGGAAGTGTCTTTTCTTTGTCCCATGAAATTCCATTTATATTTTACTGAGAGAGGGGGAACTAAAACTTATTTTCCAATTTGTGAAAGTGAGGCCCCAAACCTGAACTCGGTATCCCTTCCTTCCATTTTGGGAAAGGATTGAGTAAAACTGCCTGTGCCACAGTGTGAAAGTCATTAGGTTCAAGACTAGCTGATGATTCTTAGCGATGATTTTGTGTTTCCATATAATACTATTTATTTTACATTTTTCTTTAAATATTAATTTTAAAAGCTCCTAGGAGAGTGCATGTGTGTGCATGCACACACACGGACACAAAGAGCATAAGTGATCAAGCTTTTTAAAGATGATTTAGGTCACAAAATCAGGAACTTGGGAAATGCCAAAATGTACTACCCTTGCACCATCATTCAGCCTGCTTGTTCAGATTCAGACTTCAACTGCATGATTGCATACAGGTTTTCCACAGGATCTGTGACTCATGCAGTGCAGGAGTTGGAAGTATAGTACAAGTAGGCAGAATTAAAGTTACACAGACAATGTTATTTCCTAACTTAAGAGTGCTTAACTTTGTGTTTTGTACACATACGCATGTATTCATCTGGCAGTCCTTCTCTTGCTTAGGTGAAGCAGATTTTTTTTCCTTGCACAAACTGCTTATATATAAACATGCAATTATAAGAAGTTTGTCAGTTAATTTGTTAATTAAGCCCTTTTTGATATGTAAGTTAATGAGAAAGTCATGGGATTCCACGATGTCATTTGAAGTTGCTGACTGCACTTCAAGTAGCCCAGCGGTTCTCAAACTCAAGTCCCCCCTATATTTAGACTGGAGGCAGTCCTCAGAAATGCGAGCTGTGAGGTTTCACTTGTTTCTCAACTACAGAAACAATAATAGAACTGCTCTTCTGTTGTAAAGAATTCCACCCGTACTAGGTCGGACTCATTTTGTACTCTGGTTTCGTATTTGAAACCTCTGGATTTATCTTGTGAATCATGCGTAGATGTTTCTACATGCAACAGCGCTAATATTGCACAGTGCTCTGAGAAGTATGCAGCTCACAGCTCGCCAGGGTGGTGTAGCAGCCTGGTTGAGAATGACCAAGGTCGACATTAAGCTAGATTTTGAAGAGTAGTGGTCCTCAGTCTGCGCTTTCTGTCCAGTCGAGTTAACCTGACCAATCTATTTAGCAACAAAGCAGATTTGTAGAGGGGATTTTTTTTTTAACCATTTTTTTTTATAGCCACAGAAATCAAGCGTTACACAAATTTCTTTCTTGTCAAACAGAAGTCAAAGAACAATCTGCAGAGGAGGATGCCCAAACCGAAGTGGACGGGAACAAGCAGCTAACACCAGTTCTTCAGCGCTCAGTATCTGAGGAGTCTGCAAGCTCCACTGCCTCCGTTGGCGTTGAAGCCAAAACCAGGTTAGTGAGCCAGTCGGATGCTGAGTCAGTGGTGGGGGCAGGGCTGGGAGTTGAGTAATGCTGCGGAGAATGCCGGGAGTACAGGCTTGGGACAGAGCTGGTGCTTTGAAGCATTAGCAGCAGCCTGTGTTGGCAGCTGCTATATTTGAGACTGATGGCTTAATTAGTGTACAGGGGGAGTGGGGGTGGAAAAGCCTGTTTCTTGAGTATTGTCCTCAGTGATCAGGCTACACAGGAAAACTTCAGTATTACAAAGTATTAACTGTTTAAATTAAAGATTTGGAAGCTTGAGTGCAATTGGATACAGCGTAATTACTAGTACAGTTATTTTATTAAGGAAAAGGTTTGTAATAGCAGTAATGTAACATAAGAATTACTTTGGTTCAGATGACATTTTGAGTGTTTTGGAATAATCGACGTTTAAAACCCAGCCCTCCTAGTTTTCATAAATTCTATCTTATACATTATGATCCTTATGTTGAGGCTCGGTAATGTGCAGATAAATAATAGCTGTATTGACTTCCCCCCCCTTGCACTTTGGGTATATGCAAGTCACAAGGCTCAATGGAAGCAGCAATTCTATGACCCAGGGAAAAAGTCGACATATATTGTGGGCAGGCACCATGGAAAGGATTTCCCACAACTTCAGTAGAAACCTTTTTTGTATCCATGTTTTCAACACAGCTACTCCTCCAACAGTGGGGCTCTTTCTAGTGCAGAAGTTGTCAGTTTGGGGAGGTTTTAAAATGTGAATATGTGATTCTAATAGATCTGATAAAATAATTCACATCGTCACCGCCACCTAATTCAGGTTTGAACCTGCATTGTAACCATCTGCATCACGTACCTTTTATTTGTTCGCAAGCTTCTGTAAGAAGGGAAATTATCCACAGGAACCACACTAACAGTATTAAAAACCTAAAACTTTTATGTGCGCATGTAGACACAAACACACTATTTTTGATGGAGTTCTGTTATGTTATCATTAAACTGACAACCAAATAGACATTTGAGGGGGTTTTTATGTCAGGAGTTTAAAAAGGTAGGATGGTGTGTAAATCTTTAGAGACGTTTAAAAAAAACCCTCAGTTTTGAAGCTGTTTTTTCTGAGATACAAAGCTACTGATGATGGCTCGTTAGGCGAACATTGCAGTTCTGCTTCCCAGGGCAAGGCTGTATCTGGACGGAGCAGTCATACCTCCTGAAGTTTAGAAATGTTTGTATTTTAGGGAAACCATGGAAAAAGGTTTTGCAGCCAGCAAAGCTGAAATTAAGAGCATGAAAAGGTAGCAAAGGTTATGGTGAAAGAATGTGAATGCACTGGCATTGTTCCGCAGGTCTTGCTCGCAGTAGTGCTGTGAGAGTAAATGGGACATCTTGGATAAAGGGTTTGTGCAGGATTTTTTATTTTTAGGTGAAGTTAAGGTTGAAGTTGCAAGGAAGGAATAGTGTAAAGGACCTACAAGTGAAACGTTTTACTGAAATGAATTACTTACATTTTGTTAGATGTTCATTAGGAAGGAAGTTACAGTATAACTCAAGTGCATCAAAACTGGAACAGGCAGATATCAGTAATTAAGAAACCAATATTGCTTCTGTGCAACTGGCATTCAGAACTTTATTTTTTGTACTTCTCCCTGATCCCTGTCAAGTCTGAGGCTGCGTGACAGACCTAAGAGTGACAACTGGGACCGGAGCCAAATTTGTAGCTCTGAGCTACATAGCACAGCGTATATGTGCATGCTAGTCCAAGAAAGAGTTGGCTATTAAAAGGAGTGGTAACAGCATTTGGATTAGACCTCAAAGTAGAGTGCTGTAGATATCAGGATAAATAGTATTAGACATGAAGCAGGCTGAAAAAGAGGAGTCTGTTCAGAATCAAGTAATGGATTATTGACCACTTGCAGGGAGAGGCAGTAATATCAAGAAGAGAGAGTCATCAGTCATGGCAATGTCATCAGTTCTCGCAGCATTTCTGAGTGTCAGGATTTTGGAGCATTCTTCCTTGTTGTTTTCAGGATCTTCTGAAAGCCTCCTGTCAGCCCAGGATTTCTGGCTGAGCTGGAACTGATAAGTCCCTTCCAGAGGAGCCTGCTCCCTTGCTCTTTTCTGTTCGCAGCTCAAGGAAGTAGCATCCCAATGGGCTGGCAAGCTGCCAGGAGCTGGCCAGCTGCAGAAACCACTTCTGTTTACTTTCTTCATTTCCCATTGTCCCAACTCCAAGCATTCAGCAGTCAACAGGGCAGCTTAAATTCTTAATTTTAAAGATGATTTAATCTTACAATATTAAAAAAAATAATATTGGGGGTTGTACGTTTCAAAGGGATGTTTTCAAAATTCCATTTGTGGAAAAAAGTGCATCCCATCTGTTTAAAGTGTCAGATTTTTTAAAAGAAACATTCTGTTTTTTTGCTTTGCTTTTGAACAGGCAGCATGGTAATACTCTACAAGGCAAAAGAAACTGCAGAAGGTAGAACAGGTTCCATTTAGACGGTGCTTTAGTATTTTCTAAAACCAAGGTGCACGCGTGGATAGGGACAGTAAGGTGCCTGATGAAAAGTAACAATTTTGCTCCTTCCGTTAATTTTTTTTTTTTTTTTTGGTCTTCAAAGGTGGGGCATTGCAATGTTCCTCGTAGCACTTAGTGGAGAAAGAAATTAAATGAAGAAATTATAGTGTGGTATAGAGATTGGATAATCCTGACAGAATAATCTTCTGCAGTGATTGGCAAAAGAAGATGAAGAGTGAACTGTGCTTAGTATTACACACAAAACTCTGTTAAAAGAAAGTTATTAAGGTTGCAAAGTTAAGCACTCAGTTTAGGAAATGCAAGATTAGGGCTTCCTGTGCAACCCAGATTACTCTCTTTTTTTTATACATGCAGTATTTAATCGCAAGATCATGCACTGCCTTTTCCACAAGAGCTCTTCTTCCTAAACGGGGTAGATTTGTTATGGGGATGAATTAGAAAATTGGGGTGCTTTTGACTTGAATTTAATCTCTTAGACCCAGTTCTGTTAGAAGTATTTGGATACCTAACTCACTTTGAAGCCATGTGCTTCAGTTTTTCCCCATCTGCCCTTACAGAGACATTATGAAGCTAAATTTAATATCTGTAAAGTATTCAGATACTAGAGATGAGCTGCATAGGAAAAGCCCACAAGGCTTTAGAGAAGGGTTTCAATAGTATACAGTAAATGAAGCCAAGGGCCATGCATTGAACAATGAGATGAGAACAAGTATTTGAATAGTGACTCGCTAATAGAGTAATGAACATTTTGTGCACTAAATGAAGCAGATGTCCTGTGGGGGAAAAATAGTATATGGACATTGAACGTTAAAGACTATATATGTACGTGCACATGGGAACTCAATTAAGGTTACTAAATCTAGCATTTCCTAAACTGAGTGCTTGACATTTGTAATTTTAATGTTCTTGTAACTTGTGTGTTTTTTGTGTGTAAAAAAACAAACAACAAAGTGAAATAATGTCATCAAGTAGTACTTTTACCGACACCTGCATGTTTCAGCAGGGGCAGAACCTTTACAGCCGCTGCGCAGCCCTCTGCCATTTGAGCCGAGTAACTGTCAGCAGTAGTAGGTTGGCATCTTCTTTGCAAGCTAAAAGTACAGGGGAATCAGATGCTCATTTTGCCAGTGAGGTTCCTAGATAATTGCTGACACCAGAAAGATGAATCTTAAGCTCCATTTTAGGCTCAGTTTATTTTTGCCAAAGTATAGCTATTCCACCTCTTGCACAACATAAGCTAAGGCAGTAGACATGGGGTGGGCAATTATTTTAGGCGTAGGGCTGCTTTCTGAGTTTTAGCAAGCCATCGAGGGCCGCGTGACTGGCAGCCAGGGGCAGATAAATATTAATTTCTAAATTTTGTAGGGGCCCTGCAGGCCAGATACAATGGCTTGGTGGACCGCATTTTGCCCACCCTTGCAATAGACCCTCTCTGATCGGCGTAGTTGCGTCCACACCAGAGGTTTTCCTTTCATAGCAGTGTCAGTGAGAGACTGTGATCTTTGTACCTTTCTAGTTGCCATAGTTAAACAGATAGAACTTAATAGTGGTCATTGTGTCACCTTTCTGTCTTCCCCAAACTACCCATCACATCGCTTCCTTCTGTAGTCGGCATGAACGCCAGGTTAGGCTTAGTGAAAGGACTAGAAAGTCGGGCTCTCCCTGTTCTCATTTTCAGTGCCCGGCCACGTCCTCATTTGAAGTAGCCAAGGACTGAATTTGCAAAAAATCCTTCTGAATCCCTGTGCCCCCAGGGCAGGTGCATGGTCAGTCATTTTGGGCGTACAGACTGCTGGCAGACATGAGGAAAAAAAGACGCTTTGCTGGAAGAAGCACCATGTTAGTTCAACCTGGTTCATGCAACATCTGTATAGATCGGGTGCTTCAGCAGAGCTGTTCGGTGCTTTTATCTAATAGCTGATTCAATTAGCTATTAGATAAAAGTGCCAAAAAAGCCCTGCTAAAGTGCCCAGTCTACACATACATTGGGCAAGCTGGGGACAACTAACGCAGTGCCTCTTCATGCTTTGCACTTGGCGCAGGGGCACACTGAGTTTAAAGTAAAGCACTGTTTTGGGGAGATTTTTTACACCTGTAAGCAGCCATGGAGCCTGGCCATGTGTCGGAGGGGAGAGAGGCTGCAGCTTGTGAGGATGGAGTCCCAGGAGGAGTTCACTCTTCAGCTCTAGCAACTCTTTACTTCAGCATTTGCGAACTCTTACTTGGTTGTCAGAGTTCACAACTTGGATGAATTTGGGTTGGTTTTTCACAGCAGTAAAAGACGCGTCCCTGACACTGGGACCAACCACAGTAAAATGTCAAGTCCCTTCTCCAAAACACAAAAGCATTTCAAAGAAATGTTTATGTAAAATGATCATAGGGACCAATATGTTGTTTTACTTGGCCTCATTCTCTACAATGGCTGAACCTGTTGTGGCTGAAATTTAGTGGGGGAAGAGGGCAAAGGAGAAACTCAGCCTGAGGCAGTTTTGCATGTTATGAACAATGCTTGTGTAAAATTTTGGCCCTAATAATTAACTTGGCAAAGTTGTAAACAGTTGCAAGTCGGGTTGTGTAATGGGATGCATCAGGCAACCTAGGCAGTGCTACTGGTCCTGGCTCTCATATGCAGATACTACATTTTTTAGTGTCATTTTAATTTCATCTGCCTAGAGACTGAATTTAATTTACACATGTGATCCCCGCTGAGCACAAGAAATCTGAGCTGTTAAACCTCTTTAGAAATAGGCCTGAGACTATTACATTTGCTATCTATGGGTTAAATCAAGTATTCACAAAGTTCTGTGAAATCTTCCTGGATTTACCCAGCGTTGTTTCTCTGTGGATTTTTGCTGGAGGCTACGAATCTCTTCAGTCAGAGCTTGAAGAATGACTATAGATAGCCTTGAGATAATTTTTCCACTTCAGATCTACTGACAGTTTCTTGAAATTCATTTTATGTAAAATCCGTGTTATGGTACTTGATGCACTCAGTATCTCCCGGTTTTCATCCTACAACTCTTTTCAAACAGCTGCAACTCGACTTTAAACATTTACCTTGAGCTGAAGGCTGAGACATGACTACTCTGAATAAGAGGATATTTTTTTATAAATGATTTTTTTTTGTCTTACAAATGTCAGTAAATTGTTTATTTGTGTGTTTTGTTGTTTTTAATGTGAAAAGTACTGTTAGGTTGATTGTGTGCATGCAGAACTCCAACTGTGCTCATTTGAAAAAATTGGAAAGCAATTAGTGTGTAATATGGTTTAATTGCTTTGTGTGGTTTGAAGGTAAAAAAAATTATCACCAGTGCAGCTTTTAACTTTGAATCGTGGCTATTCCCCGTATCTAACGTTACCAATAACAAGTATAAGGAACTTTATTATGATTTTTTTCAACAAACTCGCTAAAAAGATATTTACATGATAGGTGCCACCGTTGCAGACTGTCAGAAATTCCTGATTGAGTTGCTCTACTCCTTCATTTTTCTATGAGAGAGAAGAGGTATTTTTTCATTTGTAATAGTTATGTTTAGAAATGGTTTTAAAAATGTGGTTGGTATTTCAGAAATACATTCTTTGTTTTCTGTTGATCTTTGTTAAACCACTCGTTGCTGTTTTTGTATCTAGCCTACCCTTAGTTACCCCTGCCTTCAGAGAGCAGGTTTATTAACTTGTAAATTCAGTGTTTTGTGCAACTTTTAATAACATTTCTTCACGGGCTGCTTCAGTCTGAATTCCAGTAATGGGGAAACATGGGAGAAAGTTGCCAATCACAGGAGCTCTGAGCTTCAATACCAAAATGAATAGGTCATCTGTGGGTTGTACACTCTTCCCCCAGTATTTTCCTAAAAGTTCTAGTCCCTTTATGCTTCAAGTGAAGATCTCTCTTGTATTAAAATTTGCAATGAAATACATATAGCTGGCATTGGGGGGGGGGTTTCCCCTGGGAAATCTTTTTTCAAATAGAATGCAACCTGCTCGCTTCGATTTGGCCTCTCATGGGCAGCATTTCCTTTAGGGCAGTGGCTCAACCTTTTTTGTACCAGGACCCATTTGTAAACATCAAAGGCCAGTCCCAACCCAGTGCCCTTTACTGCCAACTCTCCGTGCCCCAGTACCCTCCCCTCCCCCGGGTGCAGGGCAGGGGATGGGTGTGTGGAGTATGGGGGGCCCCAAGCAACCCCTCGCAGGCTGGCAGAGCGCCACAGTTTCCCACATTTTTTCCCCTTTTAAAGGAGAATCCTTTTTTAAAGTTTGTTCATGACCCTTTCATCTATTCTTGCAACCCACTTTTGGGTCACACCCCATGGGTTAAGAAATGCCGCCTTAGGGGTGCATCTTCCCTGGAGGAAAAGAGATTGATCTGGACTCATAACTAATAGAGTATAAAGTGCTAGTGAATGAATGACACTTTTCCACTTTAACACAACAGGTTAAGTAATAGGCTGTGAGGGAAATTATGGTGCCTTGATCAGTCATTTTGGGTTAAAACTACAAGCTACTTTCTGTTCACTAGGGTTTTTTACTCTGTAGTAACTGATAAAGTGAAGGCTGCATGTTTTTCTTTTCCTTGGTGAAGACGAAGCCTTACCCTAAAGTCTGCTTTTATGCATTAGGAAGTAGATTAAAATGACACATTATAAAAACAAAATAACAGAAGTTTTACTAGAAGTGTTCTGAAGTCTAATGTTTTCATTCTGCATGTATAGGCATGTGTATAACATGGGTTTCAAGAGTAGTTGACATTTATCTGCTAAAATTATTTGCTCTGACGATGCTGTGAAAAGATTTGGTTTTTTTTCCCCCAAAACATAAAATTAGCCCTTCTTCCTCCATACAGAGTTACTTTTAATAATCAAATTGCTCTAAAACTTTCATACACAGTTCATACTTAAAAGACCATATGTTATATTGAATGCTGTGCTGTGGCTAAGCTTCTTCCACTGAACAGAAAGAGGCATTTCGTATTTCTGCAACTGTCCTGTGTTGCAGGTGGCTGTGTGGGCATGCTAGAAGGGAGGGACAGGCTACAACTAGATCTGGACAGTTTACAGGGGTGGGTGGATGAGAACAGGATGGGTTTCAATACTGACAAGTGCAGGGTGCTGCACCTGGGGAGGAAGAACCAGCAGCATACCTACAGGCTGGGGAACTCCCTTCTCGTCAGTGCAGAGGCAGAAAAGGATCTTGGAGTCACTATTGAGTCCAAGTTGAACATGGGCTGCCAGTGTGAGGACATGGTCAGTTAGGCTAACTGCACCTTGTCGTGCATCCGCAGATGCATCACGAGCAGGTCTAGGGAGGTGATCCTCCCCCTCTATGCGACATTGCTCAGGCCACAGTTGGAGCATTGCGTCCAGTTCTGGGCGCCGCACTTCAGGAGGGATGTGGACAGCATCGAGAGGGTCCAGAGGAGGGCCACTCATATGGTCAGGGGGCAGCAGGGCAGGCCCTACGAGGAGAGGCTGCGGGACCTGAACCTGTTCAGCCTCCACAAGAGAAGGCTGAGAGGGGATCTGGTGGTCATCTACAAACTTACAAGGGGGACCAGCGGGGAACGGGAGAGTCCCTATTCCCCCGAGCACTACCAAGTGTAACTAGGAATAATGGCCACAAGTTGATTGAGGGTAGGCTCAGACTAGACATCAGGAGCCGCTACTTCACAGTCAGGGCGGCTAGGATCTGGAACCAACTTCCAAGGGAAGTGGTGCTCGCTTCTACCCTGGGGGTCTTCAAAAGGAGGCTGGATAATCACCTAGCCAGGGTTGTTTGACCACAGCATCCTTTCCTGCTCGTGGCAGGGGGTCGGACTTGTTGATCTGCTCAGGTCCTTTCCAATCCTACCAGCTATGAAACTGTGGGATCACACACATCACTAAGAGCCCCCGGAGCTCTTAGTGATGTGTATGGAATCTCCTCCTGGCTGCATCTAGTTTATGGGGTGCAACCTTTCTCCTCGTTTGCCTTGCAGCTCTTTTGCAGTCAGGGAGAGCCCAGTGGTAGCACAGGTGCAGGGGCCTGGTGGAAATTCGGAGCAGCAGCATGCAAGAATCAGAGGTAGTGTACTCAACCTGGTGTTTTAATGGCCAGAGGACTCCCAGCACCAGGAGCCTTGGCAGGGTTTGATGGAAGGGACCCATGATAGTGGTGCAGGGCTCCTGTTGCATGGATTCCAGCTCCAAATCCCCAGAATTTCTCTTATCTCCCTGTATCCCTCAAGCAGAGAGAGAGGGCTTTGGGACTGGAGTGCCCAGCAGTAGCAGGAGGCCCCAGGAGCAGGATCCAGTGTCTGCATTGGCTGCCCACCCTCCTCTTCCTCCTTCCCTCCCTCGTGGTATGAGGAAAAAGGAGCACTTCGGGATTCTGCAGGACCTAGGAGTCTCTTGTCCCCATGTACACATAGCAAAAAGTAAAATGGTTTAAACAAAGCCTCATTTAAAGAGGCATTCTTTTGGAGCATTTCATCCTCTTTTGGAATATATTTCCAAGTCAGGTAAGTATGTCCAGCTGGCCGTTGCAACACTTCAGTTGTTGCCACTGTCTACACCCAGAAATGCAGCTAAACATCTCCAGCCTTAACCCTGCTTCATCCCTGGTCAGAGCTAGAAGAGCAGCTTCCCCACACCCCCATTTGAATCTGCTCCAAGTATACATTGGTCCTTGCTCTTGGTGGTCCATTTTGCATGAAGATGCACCTCTCTTTCTATTGCTGCTTGCTACAGCTCACCTTCACTGATGGGAAGAGCAACCAGCAACATTGCAGGCTTCCTAACACAGTGAGGGGCAGCAGGAGTATATATGATGAGATGAGAGAATGGTCTTCTGTGAGATTAAATGCATCATGTAAACAGCACATTGACACAGTCATTCTTCTCATCTGCTTATCATAGGGCAGTCCTGGCTGAAACAGTGGCTCATGCCAGTTCCAGAAGTAACAACAGAGCTGGTCTATACTATAACTTTTGTCTTGTCTTGAGTTTCAGAAGCATTGACCATAAGTGTATTTGATGTTTTGGGTGGGTAGAAGGCCCTGATGGTCAGGTTTAACTCCACTAACAAAGTTAATAAAGAAAATAAATTATATCCTTAATTCTTTCGTTGCTCTCTTGTTGCAGCCGAATAGTGTACAGTCACTTGCCTAGTAATGCATGTGTTAAAATTACATGAACTGAACAGGCAAATCAGTACTGTCTGATGAGTCCTGATGAATGTGTCACTGGTTTACTAAAGAAAGTAATTTCCCATATACACGTTCTCACCCTGAGCTTTGATTGGAGACGTCTTTCTGTGAAGCTCTGGTTTTCCTCTTGGCCCTTTTCTGAGTGGATAAAGGACAAGGCACATTTCCTGCACCTCAGTTTCCCTTCCGCCACAAAGTCCTATATCACATTGACTCTGAGGAAGGAGGTTGGGCTTAAATGTGCATGTGAAAATACATCTTGATATCATCATACTGGTGAACAAGTTAAGATGCTGTGACTTGGATGACTACACAGTCCGGTGGGTGGCGAATTGGCTGGAGGGTCGCACCCAGGGAGTCGTGGTGGATGGGTCGGTTGCGACCTGGAAGGGTGTGGGCAGTGGGGTCCTGCAGGGCTCGGTCCTTGGACCGATACTCTTTAATGTCTTCATCAGTGACTTGGACGAGGGAGTGAAGTGTACTCTGTCCAAGTTTGCAGATGACACAAAGCTATGGGGAGATGTGGACACGCCGGAGGGCAGGGAACAGCTGCAAGCAGACCTGGACAGGTTGGACAAGTGGGCAGAAAACAACAGGATGCAGTTCAACAAGGAGAAATGCGAAGTGCTGCACCTAGGGAGGAAAAATGTCCAGCACACCTACAGCCTAGGGAATGACCTGCTGGGTGGCACGGAAGTGGAAAGGGATCTTGGAGTCCTAGTGGACTCCAAGATGAACATGAGTCGGCAGTGTGACGAAGCCATCAGAAAAGCTAATGGCACTTTATGGTGCATCAGCAGATGCATGACGAATAGGTCCAAGGAGGTGATACTTCCCCTCTATAGGGCGCTGGTCAGACCGCAGTTGGAGTACTGTGTGCAATTCTGGGTGCCGCACTTCAAGAGAGATGCGGATAACCTGGAGAGGGTCCAGAGAAGGGCCACTCGTATGGTTAAGGGGCTGCAGACCAAGCCCTACAAGGAGGGACTAGAGAAACTGGACCTTTTCAGCCTCCGCAAGAGAAGGTTGAGAGGCGACCTTGTGGCTGCCTATAAGTTCATCACGGGGGCACAGAAGGGAATTGGTGAGTATTTATTCACCAAGGCGCCCCCGGGGGTTACAAGAAACAATGGCCACAAGCTAGCAGAGAGCAGATTTAGACTGGACATTAGGAAGAACTTCTTCACAGTTCGAGTGGCCAAGGTCTGGAACGGGCTCCCAAGGGAGGTGGTGCTCTCCCCTACCCTGGGGGTCTTCAAGAGGAGGTTAGATGAGTATCTAGCTGGGGTCATCTAGACCCAGCACTCTTTCCTGCTTATGCAGGGGGTCAGACTTGATGATCTATTGAGGTCCCTTCTGACCCTAACATCTATGAATCTTGAAGATCTTTAGTTACCGTCAAATGTCTTTGTTTGTTTTTACTTTCAAATAATTGCCTACATGCCCATTATCACTAATAGAAGACTTCAGAGCAGTGTCCACTGCTTTGTCTGTGCCTCTGAGTTTCCCAAGGCAGGGGTTGGCAATGTTTTACTTGTAGGGGCCTGAGCTTGCCACCTGGCTCCCTGATGTTGCAAATATCCATTTCCTCCTCCCCTCATCCCCAAGCTCATGCATCCAGAGGTAACCCTTGCTCCACGTACCAACCCCACTGCAGCAAGGGTAAGCACAGGCACGAGAGCGGGAGAGGGGGAGAGACAGGTCAGTGCAGCACAATGTCGCTCAGTCCTTGGTGCCTTCCTGGGCCAGATCCAACCTCCTTGCAAGTTAGATCTGATCCTGGGGCTGTAGGTTTCCAATCCCTGCCCTAAGGCAAATGGCAGTTGTAGCACAACTGTGCCGAGCATGGCATTTGCTCTAGAGGCTTCCATAGTGGCATAATGGTTTGTCAATACAGGACTGGAGCTCCAGGTAGCTGCCTTGCAGATGGCACATGTAGGAATGTTATGCAGGGATGCTATGCAAGTGGCCTGGGCTCCGGTGCAATGTCCTTATATTATCCCTGGCAAATCCATGTGAGGGGTCTCACAGCATGGCTTTATATTGCCCAAGGTCCAGTTTGACAGCCTCTGGGCTGATATTGCTGTACTGTTATACATCTCAACTACAACCAACCAGGGAGGTTTTCAGAATTACTTCCTTGACAAATGAGCTAATGCCCTTTCCACATCTTCTTAACACAGCGAAGCCTCTGCCTATAAGGAAGAAGGCTTCAGTTTTGGGAAGGGGTGTGGGATGAATGCTCTCAGTTACTTTATCTGGTTAGAAGGTATTGACAGGGAGGACGCAGCATTAGGGTTTGGATCTGACCATGTTTTTTGCCCATGCAGATGCTACCAGAAAAAAAGAGTTTTTTTTCTGTAAAAGTACACAAAAGAGCATGTTGCAATAGATTAAAACCATGTTCTCATTAAGAATGTGATGACCAAATTCTAGTCCCATTGGGAGGTTGGGAATTAGGAGGACAAGGTTCTTTGCTGCAGGTGTTATTGAGCTGAGGATGTTTCATGGTAGAGGGTGCATATTTAAGTTTGGTCTCCTATTATGGTTTCTCAACATGTCCTTGGCTGAGGATCAGGCATATATCTTATTGCTGTTGACAAAAAATAGAAAAAAGTCTGTCTGTCTGTCCCTTCAAACACCAGAATGCAGTTATTGTACTGTGCTTGTCTACCTTGACACCCTTCTTCCTTTTCATCCATCTCACACACACAAAAGAGGAGATAGGCATAGTTAAAAAGTTGCAGTGAAGAACACTATATAAAATAACACTTTATTATTCCCTCCTAAGTAGCAGTGAGCCATCTCTGGATTTGAAGTAGTGCATAAGAGAATGAAACCTGGCTTAGTACAGTTGAGAAGATAAATGATGAATTTTTATCCATTTTAATGATGCCTGGAACAGCATAAAGAAAGTTGGAAGTATAATGGTAGTTAGCTAGTTCTTTCATTTCAACACATTTTATAAAGCAGTCATTGTCCCCATTTTTAATAGTCTATTCTGAAAACATTTGACATTTGACAACAAATTAAGAATTTGATCTTGTAAATTGTTGAATGTCCTCAGCTTCTGTTGTCATTAGCGTGAACTGAGAGCTCTTCAAACTCCCCAGGATCAGACTCTCTATTTCTATGTGAGAAAAGACTGGGTTTCTTTAATACTTTTTTGTGTATATCATCTGCTAGTTGAAGAAGTTAGTCTTTACTTGTACAACAGGCCGTAAAATATTTACCTGATCTTTTCTAAACGAAAGGTTTGGGCCCACATTCATAGATTCATAGATGTAAGGGTTGGAAGGGACCTCAACAGATCATCGAGTCCAACCCCCTGCATAGGCAGGAAAGAGTGCTGGGTCTAGATGACCCCAGCTAGATGCATATCCAACCTCCTCTTGAAGACCCCCAGGGTAGGGGAGAGCACCACCTCCCTTGGGAGCCCGTTCGACCTTGGCCACTCTAACCGTGAAGAAGTTCTTCCTAATGTCCAGTCTAAATCTGCTCTCTGCTAGCTTGTGGCCATTATTTCTTGTAACCCCCAGGGGCGCTTTGGTGAATAAATACTCACCAATTCCCTTCTGTGCCCCCGTGATGAACTTACAGGCAGCCACAAGGTCGCCTCTCAAACTTCTCTTGCGGAGGTTGAAGAGGTCCAGTTTCTCTAGTCTCTCCTCATAGGGCTTGGTCTTCAGGCCCTTCACCATATGAGTGGCCCTTCTCTGGACCCTCTCCAGGTTATCCGCATCCCTCTTGAAGCGCGGTGCCCAGAATTGCACACAGTACTCCAACTGCGGTCTGACCAGCGCCCGATAGAGGGGAAGTATCACCTCCTTGGACCTATTCGTCATGCATCTGCTGATGCACCATAAAGTGCCATTGGCCTTTCTGATGGCTTCGTCACACTGCCGGCTCATGTTCATCTTGGAGTCCACTAGGACTCCAAGATCCCTTTCCACCTCTGTGCCACCCAGCAGGTCATTCCCTAGGCTGTAGGTGTGCTGGACATTTTTCCTCCCCAGGTGCAGCACTTTGTATTTTTCCTTGTTGAACTGCATCCTGTTGTTTTCTGCCCACTTGTCCAACCTGTCCAGGTCTGCTTGCAGCTGTTCCCTGCCCTCCGGCGTGTCCACTTCTCCCCATAGCTTTGTGTCATCTGCAAACTTGGACAGAGTACATTTCACTCCCTCGTCCAAGTCGCTGATGAAGACATTGAAGAGTATCGGTCCAAGGACCGAGCCCTGCGGGACCCCACTGCCCACACCCTTCCAGGTCAAAACCGACCCATCCACCACGACTCTCTGGGTGTGACCTAAATGTCTACTAAATGTCTAGCGCCGCTAGGATCCAGTCATCCCAGAAGTATGTGTGTAGCTTAGGAGAGCGGTCCTCTTCCACCCTGGCAGCCACGTGGTTCTTCTCCGTCCTGGCACTTGGACAGCCTTGTGCTCCTCCAGGCAGATCCTGTTGCACCCTGCGCAGCGGTAGGGATCTCCCATTCTGGCAGTGGGAAATCTTATGACTTGGCAGGCAGATTGTGTCCAGCTTAGGGGAGTGCAGAGCCCTCCAATGGACAGCCATAGCTGACTCCAACGTGGGACTTGGCTCCAGCCTAATTCTCACGGTTACGGATTCTGCTTTATTGGGTTTGGGCTCCTTAACAGGGAGACATCAACCTGAAACTGTGTCTTGAGCCTACGTGGTTTTGGTGGTTGTGCTCTTTTGTCTTTCCCTTAGTAGCCTGTTGAATTGATTTACACAGGACATGGGAAACGTCAGCTCCAAGGGATTTGCACTCCCATCTCCCAATTCTCCAGGCAGTGCTTTTCTCAGGAGTGTCGTATTGTTTGGCCCTGCAGGCTGACCCTAGCCTATGGAGTTTCCCTTAGGCTGGGCTGTCTGTGAGTTGCAGCAGCAGCATTAATTTCCGCAACTTCTGGAGCCACTTTCAGTGCAGCTCTGCAACTCGAGTTAATATTGCTGCCATTTGTTCCCACTTTTCCCCAGATGCCAATTTTTAGTCACCAGGGGCTACTAAAAACCATGATTTTGGTGGCAAATAATAGGATGGGGAGGGGGAAGGGAAGGTGAGTGACATTAACTCACTGGGATCCAGAGCTGCCATGAAACATTTCTCTGGCAGCTGTAGGGATTAACACTGGCAGCCACGGAAAAGAGCTTCGTGGGCCGAAAACAGTCCATGGAGGTGGGTGATCCAGAAGCCGGGCAGGCTGGATCCAGCCCATGGGCTGAATGTTTGACACCCTTCCCCAACTGAACATCCAAGAGTGAATGGAGAAAGAGTAGTGAGCCAGTGGACACTGTCCTGGGAGGGAAGGAGAGAGGCCTGGGTCCTGACCACTACTTCCCGTGCTACCTTGTATTTATATGCGTAAACCTATAATCACTAAAATGTGAACATCCATGTATTTCCTGTTCTGTCTCATTAAGCTCAATGTTACATCATGGAAGAGTTCTATATTCACCTATACTCAGTACACTTCTCTCTCATTCCTTTGGATTTTTTCATTTAATCAAAACTTTTTGTCTCTGGATATGCTCTCTTCAAGATTTCTAGAGCAAACCCTTTGCCTGTTAGTGATGAGCAGTCTCTGCAGTGGGTTTCACTTTGCAAATAGAGGTCAGCACCTGTCCTGTGCCAAGAAGGATGGGTTGCTGGGGAAGGGTATGTATGGGGCATCAGGGTAGAGTTTTATTTTGAGTGCCGAGGGGAACAAACTATTACATTAGATAAGGTCATATAGCCCCCAAGTTTGGTCTGCCGTCTTGGAAGTGTGCTGACTCTGATACCAGTGGCAGCATGTTATTTGCTTTTGGACACATATTAAGATGTGAACCAGAAAACAGTGTCTCTCTGATGGTCTGTGCTCCTGAGATGTCCATTCTTTTGCTGGATGAAAAATTAAGAGACCTGTAAGAGGCCTTCAGTCCTATTCCATTTCTTACCTTCTCCAAGTGTTTCTTTTGTAAGGGCCAGATTTTGGGCTGTCTCTGAGTACATTAGGGCAAAGCTAAGTTGTTTTATTGAATTGTCAAAGTCCGCTATTCTGGGCTGCAGCTTGTCCCTTTTTAATCCCTCTTTCTTCTTTCTGCTGTTGCTGCGTTTGCCTGACCTTGACAAACAGTGCAGGAAACCTGTTATTTTTTCCAACTCGCAGTGAACACTGCACTGTAATTTGGCCTCTAGGGAGTTTTTTATTTTCAACTTACAAATCCCAGAGTCCAAATACACCACCTTGGAAATGTGCTAAATTCTATTGATATGGGATTCTTTCCAAACCAGACCTCCACCCCAGTGCCAGGTTCCTTTAGGCATGTTTTGGGGGTCATAGGGACACTATAAGAAGAAAACAAAATTGCTCACTTATGCATATAAATATGTTAAATGATTTTCCCTTTAAAGGGTTTTTATGCAAATCACAAAAGTTCACATTTTAAATTTGTGGATATGTTTATTTGAGAAGTACTGTGCAATAGCCTCCATATGATGTGACACAAGGAGTGCTGTCAGAGCTGACAGGGTGCTACGCGTATAAAATAAAATGGCAAATGGTACAAGGATATCTGGATAGGTCATGGTACTGTATTTGGAAGTCTTCTTGTAAGGTGGGGCTGCTGAGTATCTTAGCATGTGTGGGATGGGTCAGTGGCTGGGGATATATAGATATATTCAGGGTGTTAGTGTGTACAGTCAGTGGTGTATATTTCCCATTATTTTTAAAGCATGCATCTAGGTTTGATCATTTGTTTTTATAAAAAATATATACATGCATACATTTGTATACCAATATGCCTTTAATTTATCTCCTATATACTGTTTACTGGAACCTGCATGCGAATGATTCACACGCACTGCACGCGTATGTGGTCAGTCATGTTAGTTTTCCAGTACTCAGTATTTCCTTTATGCCAGACTTGGGATCTTAATGTGGTAGCTTCTCCATTTTCCATCAGCAATTTTGTAGTCTTTTGGACACAGTAGAATAGGTGAGGCTTTTTGATAGGTTAGGGCATGTGTGTCCAGCTCGGCCAGATGAGAGGCGTGGAGCCAGTTCACGAGCTGGATCAGACCCGCATATGTACCCTGCCAGCCAGAGCCAGTGCAAAGGGTCAGTCCATTGGGCCACACATGTGGCATGCAGTGTGCAGAGCTGGTCTGGCACGTGCTGTGCGGTGTTGGAGCCGGTGCAAGTGCTGCATGCACCGCATGGAGCCAGTCCAGGGCACATGGGGCTGGTCCATTGTGGGTGCTGCATGCAGCATGCCCCCTGGACCAGCCCTGTGCACTGCATGTAGCATGTGCCAGACTGGCTCCATGCCCTGGACCGGGGCCAGCGTGTACTGTATGTGACATGCAGGGATGGTCTGAGCACCATGGGCCAGATCATGGGGCTCCGCAGGCTGGATCCAGCCCACAGGCTGCATCTTTGACACCCCTAGACTGCGAAGTTTTGAGCCTAGAAAAAACATCGGAAGTCCGCACTTTTATCAGATTCTTTCTGTTAACAAAAACAAAAAGAAAAATAATGCTTTATCATTTTAAACAATGGGAAGTTATATTGAATGTTGAACGATGATTTTATTTGATGGTACATTGTAAAATGGTTATTTTACTTTTTACCCTATTTA
The DNA here is from genome assembly GCF_030867095.1 of Alligator mississippiensis. Lineage (NCBI taxonomy): Eukaryota > Metazoa > Chordata > Crocodylia > Alligatoridae > Alligator > Alligator mississippiensis. The sequence goes on from NC_081828.1 coordinate 206,696,711, forward strand.
GTGTTTTGTGTGATTGAGTCAAATAGATATGCAGCCCTACAGTTGATAAACTAGCCTCTCATGCTGTTTTCTAAAAAAAAAAATAAAAAATCTTCTCTTTTTCTCAGTGAACAGCTCTGCGCCTTTTGTTACTGTGGTGAACGAAGCTCGTTAGGACAAGGAGACTTAAAACAATTCAGTCCAACACCAGGGTTCATCATCCCATGGAAGAACTGGCCTTTAAATAAGAGTGAAGCCAACGAAAGCACCGATGGAGCTTGTGAGAGACCTCCAAGGCAAAACTCAGTGCCTCGCAAGCAAAGAGGACAGAAGAGGTAAGCCTGTTTCCTTCTACAAATACAAATGTATGCTATTTATTAAAGTAAGCCATTTATTTTAAAAATTGTATTTTATGGAGACCAAGAAGCATGTTTTTGCAAGTCCTGATAGGTAAATAAATTGAAAACAAATCATTTTAAAACCATTTGACCCTCAATAATTTTCATCTGTTTGAAACAAAAGTAAGCCATGCAGAAAAGCAGCTATCTGCATCCTGGTTTTAAGGGGTTTTTTTTCCCCTCTGTTAATGAGGATATAGATTTTAGTGAACAAAAAAGGTACCCTTCTTACTTAAATACAAGTGTTCTTAAACCATGTAAATAGATGGACAGAACGCAAGTCTGGAAGGAGAGCCACCCAATACATTGATTTCTAAACCACTGTGTATACATTAGAGGGACCAACAACTTCAGTGTATCTTCTTATCTTTCTTCTCTGTAAAAATTAACTCTTACTACTGGGAAATGTCACATGCTATGTGACTAAAGGAGTCTGCTAGTCAAAACTCTGTTTACCGTTCATGTAGGCTAACATCCTGTTTCTCATTCTTGAAGTGCAGTAGTGTCCTAGGTCCCTTTTGCCATACAAGCACTTTTAATAACTAATTAGATGCATGGAGACGCTTATGCATGGCACCTACTGAAACTTTATTTAATATACCTACCAAAAGGAAATTTAAACTATATCTAACTTGGAATGCAGCTTTTCCTCATTTAGTTGCACAATGCAGTAGATTATATATTTGGATTTTGTAATTCTGGATTTTTTTTCTGTTACCATGGTTAGATGTAGTTTCGTTTCAGAGCTGCCTCGCTAATATGTGGATTGTGTTGTGCTGGCTGATTAGTAGAGGTTTTTGTAGCCTATGGGAAAGTGCAAAATTAATTTAGCTTGGAACAACTAACCAGCTCCGTCCCTCGAGGGTGATGATGTAATCATCCCCAAGTGCAGTGCTGGCAATCAGCCAAGTTTAAGTACTAAAGCATTGTTGTGTTGGAGCTTTCTGATTGGTTGCGGGCGCTGGACTGCTGCCAATACAATGAAGAAGTGAAGTAGGAAATGAAACAATAACAAAGAGGCAGCCTTTTAAAAGGATTTAAGGTGGAACGTTTTAAGGCATTCTGGATTGCCAAGGCATGCGTAGATTTGCATCCATGCTACTTTTATGTCGAATATTTAGCCAGATTAAATCTATTTAGTTGTTATACTAATTTCAGCTTGGAAACCCTGTATTAAAACATGAATGTTCAATCTCCTATATAAAGATAAGTGAGCTGAAAAACGACAGTGTTTTTATCTCTTTGATAGAAGTGAATTTAAACACACATGTTAAGAAGGAGGTCAGCTTTCCACATTGCAGAATTTGATATGAATTTTAATTTTGGGGGGGAACTTTTTTGTCGGGTTTGAAGGCACTTGTAGGGCTATAATCCTCGTGGGAATAGTTTTGGCATGGTTTCTGTTTTTGCCAATGCTTTGCTCTTTTCCATCTGAGGAAGGACATTTTGTGCCTGAAAGCTTGCCTGACATCTCTCTCAATTATACAATTAGTTGAATGAAAAATATCACCAAAAAACCTTGCTTCTCGTATTCCCTGGACCATCCCAGCACTCCAGCTCCACAACAGTGTTTTCTCAGGCGCACAGTTTACATCTGCAGGATCATGTCAATACGAGTGTAAAAAGGTGTAATGCACAAAGGCACTGGTGGGTAGAGAAGGTTTTTCTCTGGTTTAGTGTAAATTTACTATTTGGGCAAAAATTACAACATAATTTTTGTCCTTTTATATTTCTGTGGCATGTGATTTTTAATAAGGATCAGTAAAAAGTAGATGGCATGGCGAATGCTTTTCTTTTCAAGGGGAAATGACAGTGTAAATTTTAAAATAAACTATAAATTGATCTGGCTTGAAAGTACACATATTTATACCTTGGGATTTATTTTTTCCTTTTTGGATTTCTTTATGGCTTACATTTTTCTTCAGGATTTTATTCAAATTATATGTCTTTACTGTATTTTGGACACTTGCTTGATGTGAGGAGCGTTTAATTTAAAGCTTTAATGTAAGGAAACTATTTTATTGATAGTAGATGCTAGATTTGAGGGCATCTTTTATTTCTAGCACTGGATTTTGATTTATCATGATATGAAGTGGGTGATTTTCAGGTGTAATTTCAGGTTTAAAACTTCCCACACTTCTTTGGCCTCTGTGGAAAGGTCTTAACCATCATTTTTTATGCAATTTCAGCTTTTATTTAGCCTTTCTGAACATTTAGTATTTCTGAATGTAACCTTCTAAGTGAAGCAAATGTAAAATGATATACTTTTGTTTTCTGGAGTCTACAGATTAGCTTCATTACATGCTGTTGCTCATTACTTCAACAAGTAGATCAGTTTTCTATGAGTAGCACCAAAATGATCACGACTGTTTTTATGCTCCTGCAAATTTGAGAACCTTTTGAGCAGCAAAAGACCTACAAACTGGAATGAGTCATGGAAGGAAACCCAGTAAAAAGTTGAGAATACCCAGAAACAAATCCCAGCACTCTCTTCCATGACCGTCCCCGAGGTAGCAGACTTCTTGCCAACACTTAAAGCAATTCCAGGAAGAAATGTTGTGCGTTTGGGATGGAGCCCAGTTGCTTTCCTTGGGCCAATGAATCTTATGTTTGTTGGATAATTGTTAGGTCAGGGTAAAGTCAGAAAGATGGTATTCTCTGTACTGGCCTAGTTTGTCATGAGCTTGTTTGCTTGTGGCTTTTTTTTATTTAATAGGTGCTGTTCATTAATTCATTTCTCATGTTTCATCCTGATACAAAGACTGCTCTATTATTTTACTGGTTTTCTTTCTTCTTTTTTTCCTTTGTACTTAATTTGATTTTTTTGAAAAGTAGGACAAATGCATCTTCTGCAATCTACCTTTTCCATTCTCTGCCCTTGTTTCTCTTCCCCCATACAAGCTAGTTGTGTGCAATCACCGCATCTTACCTCTGGCTGGTAGGGCAGATTCTCCTCTGAGAATACTGTCAGTGCTATACCATAGACCAGCTGTCAGGGTTGTGAAGAGGAAGCCATAAGAAAGCTGCAGCTGGCACCCTCCACTTAAAGCACCACCTCCCTCTCTCCATTCCAGGCTTTTCCACTTCCCAAGAGACATGGCCCTCTTTCATGTGGATCTGTACTGTCTGGTCTTGCCTCGCGACCCGCTGCTGTCAGTGGACCAGTAGATATTTTTTTTAAATGCACTTAAAAGATGAGAAGTTATCCGTGCCCTGAAGAAATGAAAAGGAAGGCTGAACAAAGAAAGATTTAACACAATCTTTTTTCTGGTGAATATAATTTTTAACTAAAAGTGTTGTTCTTCATTCTTTTGGATTGGCATAAATACTGTGTCAAAGTGCAAGGAGCTTAGATTTTTCCTTTTTTGATGTACATTTTATCACAATTGGAAAACCTCAAGCAATTTGCCCCCTTGTGTTTAGGCCATCTGAAAAATACAAAGCTAATTCAATAATTAACATAGACTGTGTTAATAGAGATTTATCTAACCATAATTTTCCTCCTCCTTGCTACAGAGAGAGATCTCGACAGAGCATACCATCATGTACAAATGTAAGCACCCAAACTCCTTCTGAGGATCAGGTTGTCAAATTCTGGGATGAACTCAGTTTAGTTGGCTTACCAGATGACATTGATGTCCAAGCCTTATTTGAGCCAACAGGTAAGGAGATGCTTTCAGCTATTAATGTAATGTGTTAATATATATAGTGTTCTTAGCAAACTCTTATTCAGTTATTCTTCAATTTAATGCAGTGATTTCATCTTTGGGGGAAGTCGGGAAGAAAGAAGAAGAAAGTAGAGAGATTTCATTATTTTTGCTTAACACTTAAAGCACAAAACTGTAAAGCCTTACTCTGTCATGTAGCTCCATGAAGCTACTTACACAGTAACAACTACTCCGTGAAGAAGGATTTGCAGGATGGATCGTCATTGTGACGGCTATAAACACTGTGTTTACTTAAGTCTAAGATGACTCTGTCTCCTTCCCCCCATAACTAGATTCTGTGTTTGGAAAATGTATATGGAAGGGCATTTGTGCCCAAAAGCTTACAAAGAACAATTTTTCCAACTATTTAGTTGCTCTAATAAAAGATAGCGCATCTACCCAAAGAACCTTGTCTGCCTGTGGAAAATGTATACGTTTTGCTATAATTTTCCAGGTATAGAATCTAATTACTGGAGGGTTGCCTTGAATTTGTGTCGCCCCGCTCAAAGGTCCCTCCTCCACTGCTATAACTGGGCTGAGGAGAGGCAGGGCCCCCTTGCCCTCTGCCCCGCCTGTCTGCCTGCAGCCTGCCTGTCACCTGTACCCCTCCCACCCATAGTCTCTTCTTCGTCCTACTCCCGTGCCCCACAGGCTAGGGACAGAAATTTACACACAATCAGTATAAGTGATTGGGAACTTGCTCAAATCTGTAACACAACAGAAGTTCAGTGCACATAAACTACTTTCAAAATGGCCAAAACTGGATTAAGATAAACCTGGATAGATGCAGCATCAGACTTGATTGATTTAGATTAAATTGGCTTATTGAGCTTCTGTACCAGGTCCCTTCCAGATTAAAATGATCTGTTCCACCCAGGCAGGGTGCTCTAGCACCCCCCCCCACCCCCCCCAAGCTTCTGGCTGCATTTCCAATTTCAAAAATGAATGTGTGTTCACTTGCTTATCGGTTCAATCTACGCAGCTTCAACTAGGATCGAATTAACACACAAGCCACCTAGGCAGATGAGTGAAAAAGGGCCCAGGGAGTTTGACTAGGGCCCACTAAAGGGTCAATTTGGCCCTGGCTTCAACTAACCTGTAGAGATTGAATTGATTCAGCCACAGTCTCTGCCTCTTGCCACCCAGCCCTCCCCCCCCAACTTCCTTACTGTCAGATGCTTCTTAGGCTCTGTTCCCCCCTGGAGCATAGCATGTGGAAACACAGCCCTTACCAAGATATGCAGCAGTGGTGGCGCTGCTGTTTGGCCAGGCAGGGCATGGAGTTTCCACGTGCTCCATGCCTGGAAGGGAATCCAGCCTGAGCTAGAGCTGAGCGGCACCTGACAGTAATGTTGGGGAAGGGGGCATGGGGGCAGAAGCTGCAGAGGGCAAGCAGAGCAGGTAGCAGGACGCTGCTCTGGGTCTGACCCTGGCCCTGACCCAGGCTCAAAGCCAGTCAGAGCTCCAGCAGCCACCTTGCACCTTTTGCCTCCCCCTCCCTTGTTTCATACACAAATCTAAGATGAGGGCCTTTTTTTCTTCTAGCTGATTGGTGGGGGGGAAAAAACTTGATTTTAGTATGAGGAAATATGGTGTATCATTTTTACTTAACTATTTCAGGAGTGTGCAAGAAACCTCAGGCAGCACCTGGCAGCCATGTCTTTCACTATTCCATTTTTTTTGGTGGCAGCTTCAAATCACCCAAGATCAAAAACTTTGAAAATCCATGCTGCTGAGTTTTGTAGCTTATCTAGGCTAGCCTGGTTGAAATGCACCACTTTCTGTATCTACCCAGCCCACAAGGGGGTGATGACAGGTGTAGGCACTAGGCAGTTATTTTGGCTACAGGGCCACTTTAGGAATTTGGATGAGCTGGGGCAGGGGAGAGTGAGGGAGGAGGGGAAGGCTGACCTGGCCTGGGAGGTGGGGACAGTTGATCCTATGTAACCAGGGCTTATCCACCCCATACCTGCCACTGGGGGTGCTGGACAGACCGGGCAGGGTGTGCTTGCCGTATGGATGGGGCCACGGGTGGGCAGGGAGTGGTGTCTGGGAGTGGGACAGGCGGACACAGACTGGGGCTGGGATCATGAGGGAGTGACAGCACGGTGCCAGATCGCAGCTCTGCCCCAAGGCCCAGCTCCATGCTGTCACCGCCCTGTGATCCTGGCCCCAGCCCCAACCTGCCTGTCCTACTCCTGATTACCACTCTCTGCCTGACCACAGTCCCATCCCATCTGCCCGCCCAAGGGTCCTGGCCAGTCTCCATGGAGACCCCACCCACCCACCACTCTGTCTGGCACCTCTGGCAGTGACTGTAGGATAGATGGGCCAAGGTGCCTGGGCAGCAGGGCTGGATCAAGTGGTGGCAGTGACACTAACGGTGGCAGCCGGAAGGAGCCAGCACTTCAGGGGCTACCAGGAAGTGGAGCCCAGCCACTGCACCATCCCCACCCCGGTGTGCACCCAGGGGTAGCAGGACCAGCCCCACATGCCATAGTTCAGGCTGCCCCCTGTGCATGGGCCTGGTGGGGCCAAGGGACCTGTCACAGGCTGGATAAAATCCTTTGGTGAGCTGGATCCAGCCCATGGGCTGTATTTTGCCCACCCCTGGGTTATCAACCCCATTCATCTAACTTTTGACTCCTCGATGTGCAGCTGTGGGCTGCTTTCTCATAGAGCATCTTAATTTAAATATTACATTATCAGCAATTTGAACAATACAGTTTATTCTACAAAAGAAAATTTGCATGAACCTCAGACTTGCTTTCTGTAGTAGTGTTATTTCAAGATTTTGTCAACATTGGTTTAAAAAATTTGATTGCAAAATGTCTTTCTCCTTCCCCCCACACCTACTTAATTTTATTTTTGTGCTAGTTAAAATGTAGGAAGTGGGGACTCAGCAATAACTTCTCGTTTTTCCCGGTCATAATCATTACAAGATGCTTACAATGATTTCTCATGGATATTCACTCGTATTACACGCTATTGAATGCTGAAATTAGGATGCAGAGCTTATATGGATGATTTGCAATAAAGGTGCTTTGAGATTTTTTTTTCAAGGATGGTGCTCAATATTAGCACAGTTAGATGTACCCCTGCACATGATTCACATGATAAGCCCAAAGATTTCAAATAGGTATCCATCATGTCAAAAACATTCTGACCTGTTGTGGCCTATCTGTGTTCTTTGCAACAGAAGAAAAAAAAAATTGCTTTTTTTTAGTCAAAACATGGGTTGGCATTTTCCATGGGGCTTCTCTTGAGTCTAACAGGCAGTGCCATTAGCATAAAGAGGTTGAGAACCACTGGCTTACATGCTCAAGAGTACATTTAAAGAAGTATCTGTTCTAATACATTGTCAGCATATCATATTTTCAGCTGAGTTGAAAAATATTAACAGTTTATCATGTGATATCCTGGCGGTTTTCATTCCTTTTTCTAGCATTTGAATTGAAAGGCATTTTAATAGCTACTTTGAAAACTCTTTATTGCCTGTCTAGGTATCCCAGTATCAGAACAGCAGGCTCTGATTTGTGACTGTATATATCAGGGGTGGGCAAAATACAGCCCACAGGCCAGATCTGGCCCACCAGGCCATTCTATCCAGCCCATGGGGCCCCTAAAAATGTTTTTTAATTAATGTTTATCTACCCCTGGCTCCTGTCAAAAATGACAGGAGCAAGGGGCAGTAGGACCCAAGGGAAGCCATGGAAGGCCCCTGGAACAGCAGGGCCCACCCGCCCCAGCCCCCGCAGCTGGAAGCCCCTGCCTAGCAGAGGCTTCTGGCCTGGGACTGTGGGGCTGCTCGTGTCTGCACTAGCATGGGAAATTCAGGTAAGAGTTGGGGGTGGGGAGGAAGGGGAGAACCGCAGACGAGTGCCCTGGTCCTTGGGGCTGAGCCAGCTCCTGCAGTCCAGCCACGCAACTGGGAGCAAGTAGGTGTGTGGGAGCCAGCAACAGCCAGGATCCTTTTGCGCAGACGGGCGAGTGTGGGGCATGCATAGTTGGAGCTGTGCATGCTGGTCCTCACCATGGGGCTGTGGCGGGGAGGTTGGGGAAGAGCCAGTACTAGTGTTCTAGGGCTAGTGCTGGCAGGGCACCGAGCAGGGCAGCTCCCCTGTCCCTGCTGGCACAGCCCAGTCGGCTCCATAGAGCCCAGCCAGCTACACCCGGACTCCTGCTGCCCCACTCTGGGTCCTGCTGGCTCTGGCTCCTGCATGCTTGCTTGTTTCCACACTGCCCCCCCCTGCCCTAGCCCCACGGTGCAGGCGGGGACCAGCATGTGCACTCCCAACCCCACACGTCCCACGCTTGCCCATCTGGGTGAAAGGATCGGGCCCCAGGCTACCTGGGAAGGTGCCTTGCCTCCCTGGCAGCATGGCCTAGTGCCAGGTGGCCACAGAGACTTGAGTTGGGCCTGCAGCTGCATTTGCGCTCCGGTGGCTCCTGCTGCTGCCAGGAGGCTGAGGGCCTCTGGGGAAGGGCCTCTCAGACCCAGGGGACAGCACAGGGGTTGCCCAGAGCCACTGGGAGCAGCAAGGGCCTGCAGGGATGTGGCCTGGAACATGGGAAGCATGAGGAGGCAGCTTGGAAGTTACATCGCGTGCCTGAGGTTTGGGGTGGCAATGACCCAGCTGCACCCCCACCCCATGGGTGACCCTGGTGGGTGCCACTGCTTCAGCGGGAAGGCCTGGCCCCCCTGCCCCGCAGGGGCCTGGCAGCCCACCAGTAGCTCACCTCCGGCCCTGGGACAGGTGGGGTGGCTGCACCAGGAGATGGAGTGGGGTCGCGGTCACTTCTCTGCTCCAGAAGGTCCTGCGGCTGCAAAGAGCCTGGGGGCCCCAGGGAAGCACCTGGCCAGCCCCGGAGGTAGTGTGGGGGGCTGCCCAAAGCCACTGGGTTTGGTCCAGGGCGCAGGAAGCCTAGGGAGGCTCCAGGAGCTTCCGGAGCAGAAAGGTAGCCGCAGGCCTGATCCAGCTCCTGGCGTAGCTTCCCTGTCCATCCCAGGGCTGGGGAGCAAGCTGCCGGTGGGCTGCTGGGCCCCCACAGGGAGGGGCACCTGTCAAGGGGACCCTTGACAGCTTGCCAAAACTCAGCAAACAGTCCTCCACCAGAAATAATTGCCCACCCCTGGTCTATATAGTAACATCCCATTATTATATTTAGTGTTCTGCTGCATCCATTTAGATGAGTGCTGTACACGCTATTAGGGGTGCACCAGTAAAGATTTTTTTGGGCCAATACCAATGGCCGATTATTAACAAGTCACATCCTCTGATTGACGAAACGCAGCCTCGGAGTTTGGAGAGCAGCGTCCAGCTGGTAAGTCTGTTGGGGGGGAGAGGGGCTGGGGTGAGGCAGATGGAGGCCTCTGTGGTAAGGGAGGGAGTGGGGCCGGGGCAGGGGAGATGCTGCCCAGCCAGCAGTGTGGGGTGTGGGATGGAGCTGCACATCTCATCTGGAGGTTATGGGGGGGCGAATCCCACTGCTACGTGTACCCCCGGGGGAGCCATGGGGGGGGGGTGTCTGCCTCCCGGATCTGCACATGGGGTGAGGGCAGGTTGCCACTGCGGGCTGGGGCTGGCATCAGGCTCTTCCTGGCAGGGGGGCTGGGCTGGGGCTGCATTCGGGACGGGCACTGTGGGAGGGAGCACACTGCTCCCTCCCACACTGCTGCTGCCTTCCCTGAGTGCAGCCCTGTCTCAGCCCCCCTGCTGGGAAGAGCCCAGCACTGCCTCTGGCCCCAGCCTGCCCTCACCCTACATGCAGATCCGGGAGCACATGCCTCCTCATGGGTGCATGCCAGGGGTTACATGCCTCCCCTCCCCCAGGGGTGCATGTAGTGATGAAATCTGCCCCCACCAGGTACCCCCTGGACGAGCCGCACGGCTCTGTCCAGTGCTGCACCTCACCATGCTCTGGCTGGACAGCACCTGCCCCAGCCCTGCTCCCTCCTTCACCGCAGGTGCCTCTGTCGGCACCCTCCCTCTCCCCCTACACTATTCCCTCCCCCCACCCCTTCCCCTGCAACAGACTTACCAGCCAGACACTGCTCTCCAAGCTGCTGCGCATGCACACAGCTTTTATGGGCGACATTATCAACCACATCAGCCAAAAAATGCTGATTGCTGATAATGTCAATTTTCCTTTTATCAGTGTTGATACGATATGGATGAATGTATCAGTGCATCTCTACACACTATATTTTGAGCTTTTAAAAAATTACTTTCTTGAGACAGTTCTCACAGTGTGTGTTGGGTGCTTTCCACACAGACCTGATGGCATGGTGTCTATCCCCATGAGTTCATAAGTGAAAAACAGATTAATAAACAAGCAGTGGAAGGCAAAATCAAGTTCATTTTATAAAGGTTTACAGTGTGTGTGTGTGTGTGTGTGTGTGTGTGTGAGAGAGAGACCAGCATATATGCACATTTGATATCCAAAAGCTTTATTCTGAAGAGTGTAAAATGTATTAATCCATATCAGTTTTTCAGCCTTTACATGTAAATAAAAAAATGCAGCGTATTTTAACATTGTTACTAGAGAAATTATTTTCTATTCTTGTCAGAGTGATAAAAGACTCTTGGCTTAATCCTACAAGCAATTACTACAGAAGTTAAGATCTATAGTCAGTAGCATTTGTAGGATCAGGTCCTGTATGCTATATGTAGGTTTTACTTCTAATACTTCTCTTTTGAAGCCCAAACAATGCTTGGCAGAGTTATAAAACTGTTCATTTCTTTCATAATGTATCAGGTCACTGCTGGGCTCATCACCGCTGTGCGGAGTGGTCATTGGGAGTATGCCAGACTGAAGAGCAGCTATTGGTGAACGTGGACAAAGCTGTTGTCTCAGGGAGCACAGAAGTAAGTAGAAAGAATTGAACGTGTCCCCTACTCCTAAAGGGGGAAAAAACATCTTCATATAACAATATTGCCACCGTTAATATCAACTCATAGAGCCCTGACACCAATGCTTACATTCATAATAGCGCTTTACTGTGTAAGTACTTCTGTTGAAATCTACTCTTCCACTGTTTTCAGTGGGGCAGTTTGTGAAGTAAGGTACAACTCAGGTTGGGTTTGGTTAGGAGAATCAATTCTGTGGTTACTAGAATCTGGAAAGGGGTTGGCAGTCAAAACAACAAGAACAAAAAAGTCAAATTAGCAAATGCCCTCTTTTTATTAAAATGTATGCTCATTCTAGCCCACCACTTCATATAATAAATGATAGAATTGAATATGGTAATGGAATGCATAGTTAATCTCTTGCTTTTTTTAAAGCACTTCGTTAGTAGCAGTGGTAACATAGATGGCAAGTTCTGTTGCTTGCTTAGGTACCGGGATAAATGTTTTGTTTTATAGTCTTCTAATTTAAAAAACAAACTATTTGGGAGCAGTGAATGCCTCATAAGAAGGCAGACTCCTCTCAGTGACATTTCCTTGGCTTGATGACAGAGCAGAACTGCTGCCTACCTGACTGAAAAGAAACATTTTAATCTACATTTTGGAATGACACAAAAGCCTAGTGTGCAAGAACATGCAAAACTGGATACCATTTTTTTGTAAGAACAAAGAGGGTTTTTTTCCTCCTTTGAATATTCCCCATTTGTAGCATTTTACATCTCACTTTTTTTAAAATATATATATTCCAAGCTTATATTAGTTATAAAGGTTTTCAGTGAGCTTAAGGACATTTGTAAAGGAATAAACTAGAATGAAAAATACTGGCTTAGCTCTAATAGTTCTGAAAGATATTTTACTTATAGACATAGGAGTCAAGGCCAAGAAAAAATGTGCAAAAGAAAAAATTTAAAATAGTTTGAGAAATTCTGCTCTAATATATTGAATGGAGACATCTGTAATAAGGAAAGATTTGAAAAATCTGTAATAAAGGAAAGTGAAGAAAATGGAATACTGTTTTGTGTACATAGACATGCATACACGCATGCATACTTCATGTGAAAAGAGACTGCATGACTTTTCTGTGTGTATATACGTATATCCTTTGGCAGTCCCTTGCAGTCAAGGATGATTGTCTTCCATGATTGTCTTATCTGTGTGTCCAAAGATGGCTGATGAGCCTATCAGGGACCGACAGACTCTGCTGAAGCTTGGACATGTCACAAGGGTCCTGATGTTCCAGGTCCCAGAAATGATGGTGTGTTGTTGCTGGTATTTTCAACTGTAGTAAAGGTGATCCCACTGGATGCGATTATCCAGTCAGGATGAAATGCAGAATACTGTAATAGGCTATGTTTAGGGCACCTTTTCTACCCGCTCTCACTGTGGGGTAAGCAGAGCGGATCCTGAAGAGGGCTGCTCAGTCGCAGTTACACCTGCCTCATCCATCTTGTCCAAGGTCTAGACAGCCTTCTTGTAATTGCTGCCTTTGTGCCAGGTCATGACTAGGAGCTTCCAGATATCACAGTCCTGCTCCTGCCACCATTAACTGGTCGCCAAAGGGCTTGAGGAATGTTGTTTTCATGGAGGATGTGTGCGCGTGACTTTTATCGTGGAGAAACTGCCGCACATGAGCTTCCGTGCGGCTCTTGACAGAATGGGACCTTGATCCAGTGGCAAGGAGACCAAGACAACTGGGGATCTTGTTCTACTGCAGCCTTGATCTGCCTTCACAGCCATTGCTACTCTAACATCTTCTTCTGCCTGCTCCACCGTTGAGGACTTGGCTGGGGGCTGGACAGGGTTTTTATAGTGGTGATCTGTACTCGCCATGTCATAGCATCATCAAAGGATATATGTGACTTTTCAGGAGGGAAATCATTGTCATCTGCTGTCCTCACCACATCCTGATGGTGCTGCTGCTGCTTGGTCCATGAGTGCTTATTTGTCGGAGTTACTCCTGCATATTTCACAGCTAACCTTCCCTGAAGGTTATTCCACTGTCCGCCACCTGTGGACACACCGGGTAGCAGTACGGCTCTGCCCCACAGATGTGTGTGCATATACAGACTTAATATATATTAATAACATAGGATGTAGGAACCTAGATGAGGATGCTCATGTGATAAACACTATACAAATACAAGGGGAAAAAGACAGGCTCTCTCAAAGAGCTTACAAACCAATCATGATTAAGGTGACCATATGGCTAGAGTTTGGCATGGGAGTACACAGTAACAGTGAGACAAATCTGGTCAGCAGGCTCAGTGCACAAACAGCTTAACTTCTCAACATTTTTTTTTTAATTGGTGTTGGGGTGGTTTTTTGTTTGTTTTTTGTAGGCTTCATGGCCAAGGAGGATAATGAGAGCTTGTCCAATGTTTGCAGGGAGTTTCTCTCAAGCATAAGGGACAGTAAGGGGAAAAGCGTGAAGATGCTTGTTTAAATGTGTAATAAGTTCACAGAGGTTGGGGATGGAACGAGAAGTTTCCCCCCTAAGGCTGTGCTGAAAGAGTCATCATGGAAGCAGGAGCAGAAGCAGGAGGGGACAGAGTAAGAAAGCTAAGATTTGGACAGGCTTTCAAGAGGAAGAGCATGGCCAACTTTCACTAAAGTGTCTGACAGGTCCAGGAAGATGCGAACAAGGATGGAATAATGGGACTGAACTTTGCTAGAAAAGAAGGCAGCATTTTAGGAACTCAGACAGTGGAGTGCTGGGATGGAGTTTAGACTTCCTCCAGTTCTTACTGGATTGATTAGTGGGGCCAAACATGCATGTTTTCATGCCATGATTGGAAAGAGCCAGAGGTGAGAGAAAGAAAGTAGATAAGATTTGGGTGTGAGGGATGTCAAGAGTTGGGATAGGTGGTGTCACTGAGCAAGTGCAAAAATTGGAAAGTTAATGATAAACGTCTATATCTGTAATTGGAGGAAAGAACTGTAGGAAGAGACATTGAAAGGTGAGTGAAGGGAAGGGAGATGTTGGCATTATATTTCGTGACTGTTCTCTTGGAAGGAAGAGAGGAGGTTGAGGACTGAATCCAAGGTAACAGAGCAGGAGCTGAACTTGCAGGTGTGTGACCCAGCTAAGCTGGAGAAGTAGCATTGTGTAGGTAGGAAGATGGCAAAACTTAGAGAGGAGAAGATGAATCTGTAATGGGAGGAGTCGGTATGTTCTCAGGATTTTCACCAGTGGCGGACCGCAGCACAAGAACAGGAGCAGAGGAAGCAAATGTCGAAGTGAGTCAGGGCTGGTGTTGCAAGGAAGGACCTGTCAGTGAGCCAGGTGTGGAAGGAAGTTTAACCTGGAGAACATCAAAACTAGTATCTGTAGAAGAAACAGAAGAAAATCTTAGAGTAAGTCTAAAAATCATCAGTACCGATATGCTGAAAGTCAAGGGAAGGTTGAGAGAGAGAGCAAAGGCTAGTGGGTGGTACTGAAAAGGACAAGAATTGGAGTGAGGAAACTCAGTGGAGAAATCAGAGAAAGAGCAGTGCTTGGTAATCAAGCAAATGTTTCGGGTGAGCGGCAGAATTGAACCGAGGCAGCCGGCAAAATGAAGGGGTGAAGATGAGCAAACGTGGCTAAAAAGGTTAGTAACTTAGCAGTTACTAAGTTGAAGAAGTTACTAAGGATGAATGCAAGGGGAGGGAAGGAGTGAATGAGCCAGGAATAAAAATCAGAGGGGTTGGTTGGATATAAAGCAATATCGTGGGGGGAAGGGCGAGGGGAATGATGCAGGGCTGACTGAAAGAGGAGGAGGTGGGTAGAGGAGTCAGGAAGGGAGTGGAAATGAAAAAAAGCCAGAAAAGCTCAGCATCATTTACTGTCAGAGCCACTGTGAGGTTTTTGGGCGAGAGAGATGGATATAAGAGAGAGTAGCTCCAGTGTCAGACGAATAGATGAAGGTTTCTGTGGGAGCCAGGAGCTGGCATAAAGCAGATCTCCAAATCATGTATGGCTGTGGTCTTTTTTTAGAGAGGAGGTGGGCATTTTGTCTAATAGGTTGCAGTTACTATGCATATCTTAGCTACTTCCAGGCGTTCTGTCTACCACGTTCTGACGATGGTAATAATTTTAAGCACGGATACAGTTCCCATTTAAAAAAAAAAAAAAAGCCTCTGCCATAAAATACCCGCCCTCCCCCCACCGGTATAAAATTTCACCACACAGTGAAGATGTTCAAACGTCAAGGATTGAGCAGTAGCCAATTTTGGACAAGAGTTTGGTTTAAATTTGTCACAAATCATTGGGTATGGAAATCAGTATGTTGTGCTATATGTGAACTGGGAATCCTTTTTCTCGTTAATATAGTATCCTACCACAATGGACTACAAGAAATTAGATTAATTTTGTGACTTCATATACAGAAACATTACAGTGCATGGTTATAAAATATATAAAAAGGCGTTTCTTTTCCTTCGGAGGCGTGTGCTGGTGTAGACAGTTCCTTACCCACTTAGGATCTGGAAGCAGGCTCCTCAGTCATCAAGTCCATACCCCTGTTAGTGTGTGCCCCATGTCAGATAATCCCTTTCATAAAGTGCTGAAGCTTTGTCTTAAAAGTAGTTAGGTTTTTATCTTCCTTCTTCAGTCAGAAGGTTGCTTCAGAAACTTGCTAAGAACCATGTAATAACTAATCTAAATGTATTTATGAGCGGTTTATACCCAACTTTGTGCCATCGTTGTCCCTTAGCTTAAATAGCTCTTTTCCCACCCTGCTGTTATTTATAGGCAGCAGTCATACACCTTCCTAACCTTCCTTTTGGTAGATTGCAGAAGCCAAGTTCCTCGAATCTCCTTCAGCATGATAGGATCTCTGTTTCCCCGATGAGCCTAGTAGCCCTTCTGCAGATCCTCCTGCCTGTTCCTGTTCGCATTCATCTCTCTTAAACACGAGTGATCAGAATTGCACATCGTATTCTAGATGAGATGTTGCCATTGATTTGTATGATGATATTAATCCTTCCCTAGCTCCACAGAAAATACCGTGTTCAATATTCCCCAGGATCCTGTTTGCCCTTTTTGCCAGTTACACAGCATTGATGATATCTTATGATTAACTGGTCTGCCCAGGCTGTTTTTGCCCTCAGTTGACTCTGGTTGATGAACTCCCAGATTATAGCATAATTTATTATAGGTTATAGTGTATAGTCTCCAAGTGTGTGATTTTTCATTTTGTGCTTTTCAGTTTCATCCTATATTCCTGTTATTCCAGTCCCCCAGGTTGCTCAGCTCCTTCTATATAATATCCCTGTCCTCCTCTGTATTGATGGTGCCTCCTAGCTCTGTCATTTAGCACACTTCTGTGCCAAGTACATTAATGAAAATATTAACCAAGACTGATCCTTCAGGAGCTCCACTAGTAACCTCTGTGGCCTGATGCTTCCATATTCAGCACCACCCATTGCCTTATCTCTCTTAGTCAGTTCCTTGTCCATTTCACAATTACTGAAAGCTTCACTAAAACTATATGTGGCAAGGCATCATGTGCTCTACTGAAGTTTAGATAGGGGAAGTGCACTAGATTTCAGCTGTCTAGGAAATCAATTTTCTTGTCAAAGAAACTGTTGGGTCAGTCTCTCCTAGCCTGTTTTTACTAAACCCTTGCTGACTTATTTTGCATTTACCTTTATTACCTTGAACTATTCTTTCCTTCAAAACTTAAATCCATGCATGCTGTTGACATCGGACCTATGGACTTCTGGTTGCCCAGAACATTATTTTTTAAGTTTTGCTGTTTTCCAGACAGGTGGTAAAGTCCCATCCTGATCAGTTTGTTTAAAATGCTTGTTACCCAACTTGTGATTTCATGTGCCAATTCTTCCAGGATTCTGGGGTGCCCCTATCTTGAGGGCACCGAGTTCCTGAGTTTTGCTTCCCTGTCCTACCTTACCTGCACAAGAGATGATTTAAGAGTAGTAAACACGGTGGTGTCCACTAATAAACACGGTGGTGTCCAACATACAGTCCAGGGGGCTTTCACTACTCTAAGGGTTAGATTTAGAGCCTTGAGGGAGAGACTGAATTAGGAAAAAGAGGTGTGTTTTGGTTATGAATTGAAAAATTGTTTAGTTTTTTAACTATGTCCTGCTATTTTTAATCAGAAATGTTTTAATTACCCTTGTCGCTGTGGGGCTGACACTGGGAGCAGAGCCTCACGAGCAGCCCCCAGAGTGGCTGAGCTCTGAGTCAGAAGCACTGCTCTGAACAGCTTCTCTTCTCTCCCTGCTGCCTGTCTGCTACTCGGGGGGAAAGAAGAGGGAGGAAGGAGTAGGTCAGAAGTGAAGAACCAACAGCTTGTTCATTCTCTGATGCAGTAGCCTGACTACAGCCATATGTTAGAACCGCCTAGGAACAAATCTTAGTTGGTCTACCTTATCACGAGCAGAGAGGTTCGTAGCTATGTTAGTCTGAAGTCAGGCAGAAGGTAGAGCACCTTACAGTTGCACCTTATAAACTAATTCAGAGGTATATATGCTTTTGTAAGCAGCAGTTTGCTTAAGTCAGATGTTATGAAAAGACTTTCAGGGAGCAGGTGTTCAAACAGAAAGTGATTTAAATGCAAAGGATAGGGAAGAAAAAGAGAAGGGGTACTTCTCGGAGAAGCAGAGGTGGATTGAAGAGAAAAAAGAAACAGTAAACCCATAGAGTCATAGGGGTTAAGAAAGCTAATCTAAGTAATGGGATAAGAATCCAGAGTCTGTCTTTAGACCATGCTTAACACAATGCAATCCATGGATGATTTCTTGTTCTGCAATTTCATGTTTAGGTTGGTTTTTAAAGTTTTGTTGTTTAAGAACAGCCACTCTGAGATCAGAGATGGGCTGTCCAGGGAGGTTAAAGTATTCTTTCACAGGCTTGTCTGTCTTTTCTTTTTTTAACTTGATGTCAGATTGGTGTTCAATACATTCTTTCACACGGGGGATTTCCCTGTCTGTTCAATGTAGATGGCAGAGGGGCACTGGAGGAAGGTGATGGCATATTTGATGTTGGTAGAGGAGCAGGTGAATGAGCCTTGGATCTTATAATCCATGTTGTATAGTTTGGTGCTGTTGTGGTCTGTGTGGGTGAGGGGGCACAGCTGGCATCTTGGGTTCATTGCATGATTTCTTATCATGGTACTTGATCAACATTTTTTGGACATCAAATGGCAACTGGTTATACCTGGAACACAATAGGCTGGACCCCCAATATATCCCTCTGCACAGAGGGAGGTCCAGCACTACACCCATTGGGAATCCAGCAGAGGATTTGTGGGAGTTTCACATTCCCACTGAGTTTCCTGAGCAATGCCCAGCAAAGAACAATGCAGAGATGTCCTAGAGTATTGTTAGTGGCCTCTTGACATTTTTGGAATAAAGATGGGTCCTTAAGTTAAGCAGGTTATATATTACATGCAGTAATGTATTTTAGAAGCTCGCCAAAATATTTTTTTCTATTATTTGTATTTTTGTAGTACGTGGGATCCTTATCATAAACCAAAACTCTATTGTGTAAAGTGCGAACAAACATAAAACAAGATTTATTCTGTCCAATAGAGCTTCCAAGCAAAGCCTAAGAGAAGGCACAACAGAAAGTCAAATGCACACAGTGTTGCAGGGTGGGTGCAGGGGGAAAGAAGCAATGAGACCGTATGAGTCGCCATGAACTCAGGAGTCTCAGCACGTTGGTTATATAGCAGTGGTCCTGATCCTTTTTTGTATCAGGACTCATTTGTAATCCTTGATGGTCAGTCCTGACCCAGTAAATAGTTTAAGCAGAAAAACAGCCCCCTGGCCCTGCTGGTGCCCCTCACTCCCAGCCCCCACAATGTGTGGGGCAGGGGGGTGTGAACCATGGCGGGGGCATGCGCCTCCCAGATTTGTGCATCCAAAGCGGGCATGGGGCTGCAGTCTGGCTGGACCGGGATGGGCAGGAGTTGCCTCTGTGGCCCAGTGGGTGGGATTCAGCATGGGAGGGTGGAGAGGGGTGGCGAGAGTCATGCAAGGGGAAATGAACGGTTTCCAGCATTTTTCTCCTTTAAAGAAGAATCCATTTTTAAAGTTTGTTGATCCATTTTTTAAAGTTTATTCACAACCTTTTCATATATTCTTGTGCCACACTTTTTGGGTCACGACCCATGGGTTGAGAAACACTTTTATAGCACAAAAATGCTGTTTTTTACTCGCATGATGGTTTTATTGGGCCCCCTTAGAATGGGCTGTTTTAATCTATTTATTTTGATTGATAAAAACACTTTTTCTGATACTGTAACTTCGTAAGATCACTAAAGTGTGAAATGTCTGTGTAAGTCATTTTGGAAGTCGTTGAATGAAAGAGGCTATATAAATGCAAATGTAATTTTTGGCACCAGTTTGTTTGATATATTTTTGAATTTACGGATGTTTTCCTTTCTCTAAATTCTGCTTTTTTTGGTAAGATACTCCTGCGGTTTATATTCCGATGCTGTAAATGTTCTGGATGCTGCTGGCAATGTAGGTGTGAGCGAATAGTTAGTTTTACTTACAAATTGTTTTTACAGAAAATCATTTAAGTTGCTTCTTTAACTTGCCATCAGACTTGGTTTAGTATTTTTCCTGGCATTACATGAGTTTATGATGTGGCCTATTGCAGTAACAATTTTGCCCAGCTGGGGAAGTATATTCTCTATGCCTTACCTTAGTCATGTGCAGATGAGTTTTGACATGCAAAGAATGTTTTTTTGCTAGCAAGATTTTTTTTACTCTGGACGTTGCTGAGAACATGTTGTAGATTTTCTTACCTTGAGGGTGTTTTTAATTTGCATTATTGTTTTCACTACTGGGGATATCTGTTGTTTTTAATTTTCTTTAATTGGATTTGACAGTGTTTCTTACTACTCTGCTTAATTGTTGAGATGCCCATTTGGTTTCATTGAACTCTGAGCACTTTAATAAAGCTTATGTGCCCTGTTCCAGATAATCTGCGTAATTCATTTTCTGTTTCTACTTTGTCCTTGCTTTCTGCTAAACTAAAACTTTATACCCATACCTATGTTCAGAGTTTTCCACGTCCATGCATGCTTCACAAAACATTCTGCATAGCTTTTCTCTTCCTCTGATCTTTATTCACTGCTTTTTTTGAAGGCATGATGATGTATTTGTTGAAACATAAGACCAATTAACTTCTTGTATTTTTATGTCTATACCTATGTGATTTCTTTGACTTGTCTTCCAAGTCTCTGTTCTGCCTGTGGTTATTACTGAGATATCAATAATGTTTGTGAAGTCTTGTTTTTTTCATGGCTTAAGAGAGTTGGTTTATCACAAAGCTGACAAATAAGAATTGATTATTAAATAGGTGGTACTATGTGTGCGTTGGCATTTATTGTGTAGGTGAAGCTGTTCTTCCCTTTGCTCATCTTATTCCATCTGAGTTGGAAAGAGAGAGAGGATCACGGGTTTGAGTTTTTCAGAACTACTGTTTAAGTTTAAAAGTCATCAGGTAATCAGGGGATCCAGATGACAAGTAGAATTGGATGTTATGCCAGAAGCCTTTACAGCAGACATCAGAGACATAAGAGTTGGAACATACAGCTCTGGAGCTCATACTGTCTTGAACTTAAAAGAAAGGTATTGGAGCTGCTGGACATGATGTCTTCTACCATCGCTGTATATTTAATAGGTTGTTATGGGCCTGAGGCTACATCCTCACCACTTTTTATTCCAAGATCTAACAGAAAGCTACACTAAAATATTATTTTTTTTAAAGTTTCAAGTCATATGTTGGAATACAAAATTAACATTTTCTTTAAATTGCTATACACAGTATGTAATAATTTAAATATGAAGTCATAAGTCAAAGAAGTAGTTGTATTGTCAGCTTTATAACTTGCATTAAGACATTAAGACTAGACTTAAACAAAGACACAGGGAACAGCAAGAGATTTCTCCAGGGCTTTAGATAAAAATGCAAGCGCAGTATTACATGGAGGTATGCACCTAACCAATCCAAAGGAAAAAAAACATTAAAAAAGATGAAGAGCTTGTATTGAAAGAAATTAAAGTACCCTATCACGCTCTGTGCCTGTATCTCTGGCTTCAGTCTTATGTATCTCTGGCTGCATCCCTGACTTTGCTGTCCAGATATTTGATACTTTGGTACAGGATGCGTTTCTTATTGGAATGATCATTTCAAATGTGTTGGGCCTCCAGGGGTTAAATCTGATCAGTCTTTAACAAAGATGACTCTGAAACATTTTCAGATATTTTTAAACAGGGCTTTGTAATTTTCACATTTACTTTATGTTGCTTGTTAGTGCCAAATGGCTCAGTCTAGGACATATTGCCTATATTGAAGGATACATGACAGTCGGGGATTGACAGTAGCGCCCAGAGGTCGCCAGAGGATACGACATTGACAGTCAGGAACTTTTATGTTGGGAAAGGGCTGAGAAGTGTTGGGCAGACCCATATGTAGTGGGAGTAAAACTGGTAACAGAAGACGTAGATTTCCCCAAAAGGGTAAATGATATGTGATGATGGCTAAGCAAGTAGTGTTGAAATAAGTGGCGAAGGATTAATGCATAAGCAGCCTATTTTGAGAGGACTTAGTAGATGGCCATGATTGAATTTCTGCCTTTACACGCCATAAATAATAACAGATTCCCATGGTGTTAACTTTTTTTAAGCTGGCCTTCTCTTCTAATAGGATTTAGGCAGCAGCTTGCAGGGTTCAGGTTGCTCATCCAGGACACAGAAGCTAGAGAAAAATAGTATTGAAGACACACAAGGGGGCATGTTTTTATATTCTGAATTGTGACAGGTGGGAAGACATTTCAAATATCTACTGTCAATCTACTGTCACCCTTTTCTGCTGTATCAAATTCCAGCTTCTTATTCTTCAAGAGTACGTATAATTGTGCCACCGCCTTCGTCATTTACTTCCTTCATTTTGCCAGATTTGTTTGCCCAGTTGATTGATGCGCACACAATAGTCTTCCAACCTTTTTCCTTGCTAGCCTCATGAAGGAAATGTTCTGATCAGTGATCCATAAAACCACCAGCCTCTTTCTTCTGAAATCCCTACCCAAAACTTACCACAAAAGGGGAAGGGTAGGTTAAAGGGAAACAAGATGTAGCTCGAATGTTTTTTAAAAGTATATCAGTATCTGTATTTGAATGCATCTTACCCATGGTACATTGTTTGTCTTCTTCTGACTTGTTTGCTCTCATTGTTTTTCCCAGTTACCTAGAAAGAATGATTCAGATAAGAGTGCAGAGGAATATAAGCACCTATACATGGTAGAATTGTATTCATTCAGGGAGGTTGTACCCAGTTAGCTAAATCAGCTTTTCAGAATAATCCAGTTAAATCAGTATAAACACTGTGTCGAGAGGTCTTGGATTATAGACTCTTTGGGATAGGGACAGGTTCTGTGGTTTCCTGTGTGTGTTTGTCCATCACAGTGGGTCTTGACCTGGATTGTGACCTCTGGGAACTACTGTAATGCTCACAACAAATAATAACAGTTGAGTCAAATAACTGTTGCTTCCGGAGCATCAAGTAGTACCGTAAAATATATAATTTCTTAGAGCTCTAGACTTCCTGTTCTTTAGGGGGTGGTTTTATTGCAGGAAGAACGCATGATTTTAATGTGGAACAAAAAAAAAATGTCACACACTAAAAGCTCTTTCTGTCCTAATTTTACACCTTTCTAATTCAGGGTTATACTTATTACTGTATTTACTCAAATATAAGGCAACCCTGGTTATAAGGTGACCCCCCCCCCCCAGTAATTAGTGTGTATATATGGGAAAATTTATAAATTTGTTATAATTTTCCAGGTATAGAAGCTAATGATTAGAGATTTGCCTTGAATTTGGCCCCTTCCCATTGCTACAGCATGGAAAATAAATCTGGGGGGTCAGTTACCCGCCCCCCAGATCCTGCCCTCTATTCCCTCCAACTTTTTTCTCCTGCAGCCCCTTCCCCTCTTCCTTACCATCAAGCCCTGCTGTCCCTAAGCACATGGCAGTGAAGACCAACATACCTGTAGTAACTTGTATGCAGGGAAGTTACTACAGGCACCCATAGACTTAGTTTATCCAGAACCGATGCAGTATCTTTTGAAACTGCTGCAAGTTTTAGCACAAGTATTCCATAAGCACGCTCCTCAGCAGCACTTCTGAACCTACTTGCATATAGTTTAAACTATGCATGACATTGGTCCAAAGTTAAATGGCTCCTAATTTATCATATAGGTTATTGGGCTGGGCCCCAGCAGAGGCAACAGTGTTTGAAGCCATGATGACCCTAGCGCTCAGTGTATTTTCCAGATGCCCCTCACAAAGGATCCGCGTGCTAGTTAGCACCCCCACTCATGACTGGAAGTGAGTGTTTTCATGAATCCGTGGATCCTCCAAACATTCACATGCAGATGAGACAGAGAAACTTGGTCCAGCTCCAGCTCATGGAGGACTGGGCCATACTAATCATATGCTGCAGGCTGAAGAGAGGGGATCACAGTGGGATTCTGGGTGAACAGTTTGGGGTCCTGTTTGGTGATGTTTCCCAGACATTTAAGGCTGGTTTAAAAAAAACAAAACGGGACTCGTTGGAAATGGGAAAGAAAGGTACAGTTCATCTTTGGGAGTGGAGAGGAAGTTGAAATGTGTCAGTGCGGTGACTTGCTCTGAATTGAAAAAGAGTTGGCACTGAGGGGGACTGCGTGCGATGGGCACTGCTGTATATCGTACTCAGATGGGCTGCACTGACTATCCTGGCGGCGGGATCCTGTCACCATTTTGCTTGTCAGCCTCTTGCGGGCTCAGATGAAGTGTGGTAGCCGGTCCGAAGCCTGGCTGCTGCCCTGGCTGCAGCCTTGCTCCATGACCTGAGGGGCAGGAGCAGAGAGCAGCGAGATGGCAGTGACTGTGAATGCTGGTGAACTGGGGGTGGAGACGGAGAGAAGATGCAAGACAGTGGAATCATGAATGTGGAGATTTGGACCAAGAGCTGGAATCTGATTGGCAGTTGGTGCACCGAGGCATGAAGATGAAGGCGAAAGCAGACAAAACTGTGCAGAGAAGAGCAAGCCTGAAGAAGAGGATAAGGGAGGGGCATGAAATGCTCACTACATATGGACGACATTAATATGATGGTGCAAGATACCGTCTCATTAGCGAGAATACTGAAACAGATGGAAGACCATGGGGAAGCCCTCCAGGGGGGTGCACATAGTGGTGGGAGCTGCCCCCTGGATGAGCCGCTTGGCTCCAGCTGTGCAGCGCCTGCCCCAGCTTCAGCCTCACTCCATCTCTCACCGCTGGGGCCTCTGTCTGCACCCCCACCCTGCCCCTTCCCTCCCCACGCCCCTTCTCGCACAACAGACTTACCAGCTGGACCCGGCTGCTCTCTACGCTGCCAGGCTGTGGTCCTGGCCTCCTGCGTGCTGTGCTGCAGCTGTGCGTGCACAGGGCATTTATCAGCCACATTACAGTCAATTTTCCTTATATCGGTGCTGACCCAACATGGGACTGATGTATCAGTGCACCTCTAGATATATGTTTGATATTTGTAAATGTGTATAAGAGGTTTTGGGTTTTTTTAATAAAATGTTGAGTTTATTTAAAAGAAAAAAAGTTCCCATCAGCACCTCAGGCTTTTGGTTAAGATCAAGCATTTTTGGCACCAAGGGAAAGGTGTCAGGACTGGCTCTGGCCCTCTCAGTGCTAGCTTGGTATTTCAGTACCTCCCTGTGGAGGGAACACCCACCTTGGGGTTTTTTTATTTATTTTTTAAGGGCCAGGGGAAAAAACAGGCTCCCATCAGTATGTTTATCCCATATAAGCCAAGTGTTTTATATTCATGCTCAGTGTTGGTTGCGTTTATTCAACTTTATAGTTGTTTCCTTTTAGCAGCAGTTTAATGATAGACAATGTATTTAGTGGGGTTTCCTTGCATGCAGATGTAAGATGAGGGACTTCTCCCCCATCTCCATGCTGATTAGGGGAGGTGGAACATTTCATCTTAGTAAATATGGTAATCAGTATTCAGGGCTACTTAAAATTTAGATCTAACATAAGAAAATGCATCAGATTGAGACTCAGGAACTCTTAGTTCCTGTCTCAGCTCTAACATATGCTTTCTCTGTGTGGCCATGTGCAAATCACATACTTTCTCTGCCTTCATTTCCTCCTTTCAGAACTGGATGCAGAACAATCTTACTAGTCTGGTTAGCGTTAGTTAGGTCCTGCATGACTGCTTTGAATGTGGAAAATGCTATATGTGGTATAAATGTAGCAAAGTATGGTATAAATGCTCAGTATTCTTACTAAAAGTAGATTGCTTTGCATGGTGACTCATCTTTTCTAATGAATTGCAGAATGCTCAGATTTAACTTTTGTCATCTAAATGTTTCTATATGCCCTGAACAATTATCTGAAGTACACAGTATGAATTTGGTTAATTCAGTAATGCTTTTTCTCTTGTTTTTTTTTCTCTACAATTTGATTGTTGATAATATGTACTTATATTCCTTTATAACATCATCCCATTGCGCCACTTATCTTGCGTATGATACTTTCCTAAATAATGGATTCCCTCCCAAGCGTTATACTTTCTGGGCACATCTGTATGAGACTTTTACTGTGGAGCTGCCTAATTAGTGGTAGTTCTTCAGTAAAGTCTCAGCGTCTACATAATTAATTTACTGCGGCCCAGCAGGGCCACTTAACGCCAATGTAGGTTAGTACTAGTAAACGTAAGTACTATCCTGCAGCAGCATTAGTTAGTGTGCAGCAGTGCATGTGTAGACACTGACTGGGGCATGAGATTGCTTCACTGTGGGGGCTGCCTCCTGCTAGCTCCGCACTGGCCCACCCTCATGCCCCACCCAGCCAGGCTCTCCACAGCATGTTGAGCCATGTCAGAGCAGCCCCAGGCTGGCAAGATGACCCCCCCCCCCCCCCCCCCGATTCCCTGCCAGCTGGGGCTGCTCTGACCCAGCTCAGCATGCTACGGTCTTGGGCGCACATAAAGAGAGCACCCCGGAGCTATGAACTCCAGCTTAATATGTGCTGGAGTTTATTGTGTTGCATTAATGTCATGTATAGATGCTCCCCCTGACTAGTAACTGCCTGTGTCTTAATAGGCATTTTCTCTACAGTTGCAGTTATCTTCTGCTTTTGGTCCAGGCTGAAAATAGTCTTCCCTTGTACATGTTGTTGAGCATTACAGCAGTCATAATCCTTCATTTGACATGGCAGAGTAGGATGAGTGATGTATAGAACTGTTAATATGAGTACTGCTTCATGAGGTGTAGACTGTTAGTCAAGTCAGTAGGCAATGAGGAGTTTTGGAGGGATGTGGTTTTGTTTGGTTGGTTGGTTTTGGTTTGTTTTTTTTTACTGGACCAACTACATGATTGGGATAGACATAGGCAAGCTTTTGAATGCAGTGGTTTCTTCTTCAAGTCTGAGGAAAAAGGCATAGCTAGAGCTAGAAGCAGTCTGCAGGACTGAATTGGAGAAAAGACCTTCTCAGGAGTAGCTAACGGACAAAAAAATTGAAGAAGGAAAGAGATTCATTAGTGAAAGATCAAGATCATTAAAAGAAGTGAGGATCAATTAACTCTTGTAGAGTGAACAGAGATTAGCAGAAATCAGGTAGATTGAACCAGAATGAGCCATGAAATCGATGTCTTTGTTCAGTCCTTGGTTCATACTGTTTAGCCAGCTTATGAATTTTGTTCCCGGACTTGTCTTTTGAAGGGGTTCTGTAAATTTCCCTTGAGCACAAGGATGGTGAGGTCAGAAAGTGAATATTTGCTCTGTTGCTCTCCTAGGCTAAGTACAGACATTCAAAAAGCCCGAGCCTGAATTGATTCAGTCTTTCCAGGTTAGTCTAACCTGGCAACATCTGTTCTGGGTGAACAGATATTCACTTTTGATTCAGGAAATGCAGCCACATCCCTGCAGTGGCTCAGGCCAGAAGCTGGGGGAGGCTCTACAGCGAGCCCTCCTTTCCCTTCAGGCTGGAGGGAAGCTGAGCTAAGGGTGGGGGGAGGCCTGGCCAGGCCCTGGCAGGCTGAGTATGACTGGGGAGGGGTTTAAACCCCCACCCTGACCTACAGGGACCTTAGCTGGGGTCTGCCTGGCTTTTCCTCCCTGCTCGTGGCTTAGCATGGCTCAGGGCCCCCAGAGTCCCCCTCCCAGCCAGGGGGTGATCCCACTGCACCTTCCCAGCTGCCGTGACCGGGGTTTCCCTTGGGGAAGCCCAGGAGTAAATGCCAGATTTGGGGGAGGGAGAGGAATGAAACGGCCCCAAGCCCAGGTGGGGACATGCACAGAGCAGACCACAGAGGGATTGTGGTGGCAGCAGCTCCATCCTGCACATGAGCCCTGCTGAGCAGAGGGACCCAGGCCAGGGGTGGGATGGGGAAGGGGCTCAAATGTGTCAGCACTAGCCCAGGGCAGAACCAAGCTGAGCATGCAACCTCTTCTGCCCATTGGAGAGTGGCACCTGGGCTGGCACTGGGCCCTGCAGTGGTACACTCAGCGCAGACTCACCCCCTCAGCCCCCACTGCATCTCCTGGGCACCAAGATGGGTGCACTCTGCTTACTCTTCCCCTACCCAGCAGTGGCACAGCATGGCTCTGTCTATCAGGTGCTAGGCTTGCAGCACTACCCCTGTGGCTTCCCCTCCACTGCTGTCTGGCTGCCTGGTGGCCAACCACAATTCAGCGGCATGGGCAGCACTGGCCAGGGCAGGTCCCCCTGACTATGATGGCAAAGAAGCTGTAGGGATAGCGTCTGGTGCCTAATATACGGGGCTGTGCTGTGCTGCCACCGCTACCACCAGGTAGGGGGAGAGTGAGCAAGTGCACCCAGTTTGGTGCCTAGCGGCCCAGGGAATGCAGGTAACAGTGCTTGGGGCTGAGGAGGGAGCAAGCTCTTGCTGTGTGCACTGCTGCAGGGGCCGGGCCAACCTGGGCACCACTCTTCAGCAGGTAGAAGGAGCCACCAGGCAGGAGTTGCTCCCCCAGCTGCATGCTCGGCTCAGCTCAGCCCCGGGCTAGTGCTGACACACTCAAGCCCCTTCCCCACCCACCCCACAGCCTGGGTTCAGCAGGGCTCACATCCAAGATGGAGCTGCCATTGCCACTGCGATCCCTCTGCATGTCCCCACCTGGGCTTGGGGCAGTTTCGCTCCCCTCCCTCCCCCCAATGTGGACTTTGCTTCTGGGCTGCCCCAAGTGAAACCCCAGCCACAGTGGCTGGGATGAGGCAATGGGATTACCCTCTGGCTGAGAGGGAGACTCTGGGGGTCCTGGGCTATGCTGAGCCACAAGCAAGGGAGAAAAGCTGGGAAGACCCCAGCTGGGGTCCTTGCTGGTGGGACAGGCAAGGCAGGGAGGCCCTTCTCTGCCTGAGCCTGCTGTCCCACCACTCCAGTGCACCCTCCTGCTCCCTCCACTCCAGTGGGGAAAAGTCTGGCAGGGGCTACAAACCAGGCTGTGTCCCCACCAGGACCCCCTCCCCCTCGTCAGCCAGCCATCACTGCTTCAGCTAGAGAGTAGAGGGGCAGGACCAACCCTGCTCTGCTCCAGCAGACAGCACAGCCCAGGCCTGCAAAGCGTGCTGGGGAACTGGTTTAATTTGAACCAAGAAGGGGTCTGGGACAGAAGTTCCATAAACTGGTTTGACCTAAATCAGTTAAGTCTGATACTACATTCAGGGCAGTTTATCTTAAACCATTTTTAGCCGTTTTGAATCTGGTTTATGTGCACTGAACTCTTATGTTCTGTTACTGTTCAGTTTCTGATCACTTAAACCAGTTAATATGTAATTTCTGTCCCTAGCCCTACACAGGTTTGTGTCACTGCCCCTAAACTTTTTCCTGTGATTGTTCATTCTGGTGTATATATAGCTTTATTCTAGTTTCACTCATTTGGTTTCCATGAGGGCATTTGGTGCATTGGATCAGGGATACCACATTCTGGGTAGACATGCATAAGATTGGGGATTCTTACGGGTTTGTTGGGTAGGGGGTATTAATCAACATGGTAGTGAACATAAGTTGACAGGCTTTGCATTTATTAAGGCAAGACTGAGTCCCACTTGATGTCTGTTGATCAGAGGGTTGTTGGCTCCTGATAGTGGCTTGGGCAAGGCTAGTGGGTTGCTTGAAAGCTGGAAGGAGGCTGGTAATATTGCTTTCAAGGTATGACCTTTCTTAAGTGTAGGCTGTAACTTTTTGATGATTCTTATCAGTTCAAATGTGGAGCGGTAGGTAACTGGCAGGAGTTTGCAGTTATGGGGTGCGGGGTGGGGAGGTTCTTTTTGTGTTGCTTCAGGTTATAGGTTTCCATGGTTCTTGCAAAGATTATGGTCTGCTTCTCTGCTGGAGTGCCCCTACTGTATAAAGGTGGATCTCAAGTTGGCAAGGTGAAGGCTTGACTGTAGATTACAGCTTTTTTTGGTGTGTTTGGAATGATTACTGGTTT
Source organism: Alligator mississippiensis (assembly GCF_030867095.1). NCBI lineage: Eukaryota > Metazoa > Chordata > Crocodylia > Alligatoridae > Alligator > Alligator mississippiensis. The sequence goes on from NC_081828.1 coordinate 206,726,171, forward strand.
TATAGACATTCAATATAGTAGTCCATGGGGTTTTTGTATATAATGGTTTGTAGGGTGCCATCTTGGATGTGGATCATGGTATCTAGTAATTGATGGTAGTGTAGGAGTATTCCAGAGAGAATTTAATTTGGGGATGATAGTTGTTGAACCTATGGTAGAAATCAATAAGCAGGTCCAGGTATTCACTACAGATTATGAAAATTACATCTGTGAAATACAGATATAGTACAGGTTTGATGGTGCAATTTTCTAAAAATTCCCCCTCCGGGTAGTTTATGAAGAGGTCAGCATATTGGTGGTGGCCATCTTTGTGCCCATAGTTCTGCCCATGTTTTGTAGGAAGCTCCAGCTGTACAAAGTGAAATTGTTGGTGAGGGTGAAGTTGATGAATTGTGTAGCATGTTGTTGCAAAGATAAGTTTATGTTCTTGTATTTGAGACGGACAGACATGCTACACAGGGTGAAATGTTAATGTAGAGGTTGGTGACATCCATGGTTGCATGTGTAGCTTTCTTGGTGACGTGCTTGGTGTTCCTGATCTTTTTGAGAAAGTCTGTTGTGTCTTGTAGAAATCTTGCTGTTTGAGTAACAAGTGGTGTTAGGACGGTTTCTGTTAATTCTGATAGCACTTCTGCAAGAGTACTGCAGTTCGATATAATGGATCTGCTGGAGTTAGCTTGTTTGTGCATTTTTGGGGAGCCTATACAATTTTCCTGAGGTTTGAAGAATGGGGCATTAGAGGAAGTAGATTTTTCTGGCACTGGAATGGAAAGGATTTGACAATATTCTCCAGTTCAAGAGTGAATAGTGATGTGGGATCCTGCCCAAGTTCTTTATAGTAGTGTCAGAGAGTTGTCCGTTAGCCTCATTGATGTAGGCTTAATGGTTGAGGATGAGTTAGTAGTAGCTGTCTTGGACTAGTCTGTCCCTGAATATTTTGGATGTTAACAAAGGAATTTGCTTTCACCAGCTACTTTACTACTCTGGTCACCTAAAGCCCCAGGACATCAAATGCTTCTGCTCTTTGGAGGAGCTGGGATCAGAGATGGCTCAGCTGCTGTGAATTCAGCTTCTTAAATTATATCAGCAGTGCTACATTAATTGATAACTCATTTTCTCGGGGGGTTTTTTAGCATGGCCATGTTATCTTAAATTAACATAGCTGTTTTTGTTTAACTACTTGTACTTATGCCAGAGCACGTCTGAGCAACAGTATAATTTGTGTCAACACAGACCTGGTAATACTGTTCATTCATTGTTCAAGAGCTGCAGTAGAGCACAGCACACTGGATTTTTGCAGGTTCAGGAAAATGTTTTGCGTATAGACATAAGCCCATAGAATTGTATTAAAAATCTGATGGGTTAATATTTGTCATGTGAACAGTGATGGAAATACATTTTCCTTCAGAGCAGTGTAAGATATGGGGACAGAAATGGGCTAATTTGACATCATAACTGTTTTGTGGTACAAATACCATCTGGAAACGAGGCAACATGATGGTCAGTTACCCAGGAGTGCTGCTTCATGGGGGGAGAAAAAACCTGGCCAGGAGATGAGACAACTTGTACCAGAAAGTAATCAAACCCGATAGTGGGGAAGAGAAATCAGCCAGTAGTGGCTTCTTTGAAAAGCCTAAAGCTGAATAGAGAACATTGGCATTGGAAGGAGAAAAACAGAGCCAGCATATGGGGAAAGGCTTATCTTTGAATCGTATGGACTAGGAAAATAGACTGCCAAATAACATACTGTCTCTAGAGGTGTCAGCAGTAAAGTATACATTAGTACTTAGGGAAAACTAGTCATCTCCATGGGTCCTGCATTACTTTTATTTCAAGATTATCATTTGTTACTCTTGCAAGTGTGCAAAGTTGATACTTGTGGATTTTTGTATGCAGTATATCAACTACAGTGCCACAGATTCAAAACTCCTTCATCAGTAGAAATGGGAGTATTTTTCCCCACTGAAATATATCCAATTTAAGGTGACAGAATTTGGAGTTTAAATACCCTTAACCAATTTTCATACATCCCTGATCACCAGGGATCCAGGTTTTCCATTTCCCATGGGGAAAACAAAGAAAAACACGGATTTTTCCCTTCACCAGAATAAACACAGGTTTCTCGTTTTAACGGAGAAACCCGCAGATTTTGCAGTTTTGCAAAAAGCTCTCTGCATGCTGGCAGAGGTCCAGCCTCCAAGGGGCTGGGAGGGAGCGGGGAGGGCGGGCAGGCAGGGAGTGCCATGTGCATGTACGTGCACATGGCCACCAGGCAGCCTGGAGAGCAGCTTCCAAAGGTAAATGGGGGCAGGGGTGGGATTGAGGCCCCCATAGGGAGGGAGGGAGTTGGGCAGGGCTGGGGCTGCTGCCCAACCAGGCAGTGCATGAGGCTTGGGGCCCAGGGCCGCAATGCGCAGCTGAAGGGGCCTGGTGGGGGAGCGGGATGGGGCCGCAGGCAGTTTGTTGTGGGGGTAGGGTTGGCTCCCTGCCACTGCATGCACTCCCCAGGTGGCAGGGGGAAGCCATGCCCCCCAGATCTGTGCACAGGGCAGGCTGCCTGCTGCAGGCTCAGGCTCCTCACCCTGCTGCCGTCTTCCAAGGCCCCTGTAGCCCAGCATCTGTGACTTGGTGCTGCAGGACACAGTTAGGCCACACATGGAAGCTGCTTGCTGCTGCGAGCACCACACTGCATTGGTGATGTGTCCCCTGCCTGCACAGCAGCAGTGAGGGGCACAACCCCACACCGCCACCCCCCACTTGTGCTGCACATGCAGGGGATGCCTCGCCACGGTGGTGTGGAGCTTGCAGCAGCAAGCAGCTGCTTGGTTCCTCACATGGCCCTGCTGTGCCCTACAGAGCCAGGTTGCACCCGCTGGGCTGCGGAGGCCCCAAGGGAGGACAGCAGGGCAGGGAGCCTGAGCCTGCAGTGGGCAGCCTGCGTCTGCTCCCACCCCACGCACAGATCTGGAGGGCACAGGTCCCCCAGGAGTGTGCACAGCGGTGGGGAGCTGCCCCCACCGCCACCACTAGAGCCTGCAGCAGGCAGACAGCAAGAGGGGAGGGGTAGCCAAGCTCTGCACTCCACTGCAGCAGCCACTGTCTCCCCCAGGGGGCAGGAGACTGTGGACCAAGTTCCCTGGCCCCATAGCCCTGGCAGCTAGGGGTTCCCTCCAGCAGGGCTGGAGGGCAGGGGGCTGTGAGTGGGAGGAGGGGCACCAGCAGGGCTGAGGGGCTGTGGGGAGGGAGAATGAGGGGCACAAGCAGAGGGCTGGGGCGGGGAGGAGTGAGGAGCACCAGCAAGTCCTAGGGAGGGGGAGTGAGGGGCACCAGCAGGCCTTGGGGGTCTGTGGCTTGGGAGTGGGGGGCCTGGACCTAACTTCTGTGAGCATAGGGAGCAGGGGGAGCTCTGATTTTTTCCATCATAAAAAGCCCAAAATCAAATGCCAAAATTTATAGGTATTTAGAATGTATTTTACTATAGTGAATGAGGCACTGGTAGGCTTCCAAATTGCTTTAAAGTTGTAAATGTATCAAGAAAACATTGTGTTCAACTGATACCTCTCTCTCTCTCTCTCTCTCTCTCTCTCTCTCTCATATATATATTTTAATCATGGATTTGGGGGGCTTTATCAGAGAATTCGTGATTTTTTTATTTTTTTTTTTATCAGGGAAAACCAGGATCCTTGGTGAGCACTCAGTAGTCCAGAAATTTTCAAGAATAGTAAAACATTTCTACACTCTTTTTTCCCCAGAAATAGCATTTTAAGCTAAGTACAGATGTTCAAAAATCCCCTAGCACTGTTAACTTTGTGCTTTACTTAAAGTGCAGTAAGTTAGAGCAGGAGCCAACTGAACAGACGTTCATTGTTCGGTGGGAGCTCACTCACAGCCTGCCTGCCTGGCCACTGGGGGTGCTCCTGCATGCCTCCTAGGGGGCTGCCAGAGCAGCTTCTCTCTTTACCTGCCGTGCCTTCCCCCCGTCTTGTCCTGTCCCACCTACCACCAGCTGGTTCACTAGAGCTGGAAGCAAAGCCAGTCTGAGGAGTGGCAGGAGGTGCTGGAGTTTCAGCACTCACTCTTCCTGGCAGGAGGGTGAGACTGTCCTTCCCTTAACTCCTAGTCCTGCCCCTGCTCATCAGGCCTCTAGTGACAAGTCACAGCTGTGCGGGTGAAGGGGCAGAGATGGTTTTTCACCTTAAGGTGCGACTGTTCCACTAAGCTGAACAGCACTAAGCCGATTAACATTTGTTCGGCTTACTGGGTAAGGTCTGACAAGGCCCATAGAGTGGGATCTTCCACTTTTAAAGCATTTTATGTGCCATGAACATCTGTTCTGTTATGGCTCTAAAGCTTTTTCTGTACACGTACATTGTGTTAAGTGTAATGTTTGTACCCACCCGCTGTGTTAATACACACGAAAAGTCATCAGCATAAAAATAAACAGTCCCCTCCCATCCTTGGCAGGATTTTCAGTCTCCGTGTATTTCCGTTCTCGTTCTTGTGCACGCTGCGTGGATTGTGCAGTTGGACTTGGAACCTTGCTTATCTACTTCAAGACAAAGCTCCACCCCAGCCTAGGCCCATAAAGCTATCACGGCTTCAGATTCTGTAGCCACAGGCATGCTGGGAAGTGATTGAGTTGGCTCAACATCTGGTTGCCTTCGACTGCCCAGCCTAAATGACCAACTTATCCTGTGAAGTGATGGGGACCAGTGCCAGCTTTTGGTGCATGTGGGTACATAGAGAGAGGATGCAGTAGATTTTAGGCCATGCATGGGCGTTAAGTTTCTATCAGGAGAATCACAACTCTTACAGTAGAAACTAGGAGTGTTCATTCAGTTTTTCCTGGAAGAAACATGTGCCCTCTGAGAGAAATATCTTCCAGGTTGATGCCTAGAAAATCTTCCCTGGGAGAGAAACTCTGTTGCAAGGAATGAATGCCTGCATACTTTCTTCCTGGTCTGGGAGGGGAGTAGCAGGACAAAGCTCCCCATTTCTTCCACTTACCAGGGACTTCCTGGTTTGGGAAATGGGTTGGGGGTTTGCCCTGTTGTTCCTCTCCCCTTCTGGATTAGTTCCTGCCTCTTCCCGGGACTGGGGACTGCCTGATTTGGGGAACAGGCTGAGGCTTTTGCCCGGCTACCTCCTCCACATCCCTTGTAGAGCAAAACGGAGGAGGCTGCTCCCCACGTATTTCCCACACCATGGGCTCACAGGCTGGGGAACGTGTAGGGAGCCTTTCCCCGCCTCGGGGACCACTGCCAGAAACTTGTGAGAAATTCCCACCTCTAGAAATGAATGCCCGCTCGTGACCTCCAGCTTGAGAATCCGGTCTTTAAAGTTCAGAATACCATATTTTCTCTCGTACAACATGCTCCCAAATGACACACATCCTTGTTTTTCAAAGGCAGAATGTAGAAAAAAATATTTTTTTTGAAGTCATGGCTGACTCTGTGCCATAGAGTAGGTCTTCCTGGGAATATAAAGTGTCCAGGAAGATCCTGGTGCCAGCTGCCTCGCCCAGACTGTCTCCTGGAAGTGCCAGACTTCCTGGGTACTCGGTTCCCTGGATTTACTTCACAAGGTCTGTTCAAAAAGTATCGAGACTGAACGTGTATTTGTTGTACAAAGTGTTGGGTGGGGGGCATGGCTTTGCTGAACATGTCTGGGTATATTGGGACTTCTCTGGACAGGTCTGCAGCTCATGGTGTTTCCCCAGTTTCTGTGGCCAGCCTTTGAAGTAAGATCGTTTGTGTCTCGCGTCTCCTTTCGTTATGTCAGTGTGTCCAGAACAGCGCGTGTGCTTTAAATTTTGCATGACAATTGGGAAAACGGCAAGTGAAACATTTGAATGACTTAAAATAGGATTTGGCGATGACGCCATGAGTCGCGCGAGAGTTGTTGAATGGTGTCGTTGGTTTAAGGAAGGGCGATCATCGGTCGGAAGTGACGAGCGTTCTGGACACCCCTCAGCATCGTGAAATGATGAAAACGTGGCAGCGGTCGCAGTTTGGTTTGAAATGATAGGCGATTGACTGCCTGAGAGAGAGCAGAAGAAGTTGGCATTTCTGTTGGTTCATGTCATTCAATTCTATCCAGCGATCTGGGAATAAAACCACCAGAAAAGTGGGTGTCTGACTCTTGGGTGCTTCACCACGACAGTGTGCCGGCCCACTCAGCACAGCTTGTGAAGCAATTTTTAGCCAAATTGTAGCCAAACACCTTATCTCACAAGTGCCGCAGTCTCCATATTCACCTGATGTGGCCCCACGTGACATTTTTCTCTTCCTGCAACTAAAGAAAACCTTGAAAGGAAGAAGATTTTTTTGATGTGGAAACCAGAAAACAAAATGCAACTGAGAAGCTTTTAGCGATTCCACAGATTTCATATCAGAGATGCTTCCAACAATGGCAGAAATGTTGAGAGAAGTGTGTGGCTGCAGAAGGACCATACTTCAAAGGAGATGAAGCTGAAACCCCTGTAAATAAAATATTTTGTTTCCTATAGCATCAGTCTCGATACTTTCTTTTAACAAACCTTGTATATCACACAAGTTTAGGTCTCAGACCCTTGCAAGAGCAGTAGCGACTGTTAGCGCTTACTGCTCGTCTGTGGTTTTCAGCCCTTTTAGACTCAAAGCACCTCTCAGAAAACACCAGCTCTTAGTGTTCATTTGCTTTTTTGACTATAGAAAAATAATAGGGCAGTTCTGTTGCAAGGAACTCAGGATCAGAGCAGGTCACAATGTTTCTAATGGTATGAATTCCTCTTTGAAATCTCGGGGTTTATCTTGTGAACCATGCTTGTACACCTCGCAGTGCTAACATTGCTTGGCCCTCTCAGGCACCCTTAAAAAGATCTCAAGCACCACAGCACCCTGGTTGAGAATCACTGCTGTAAGTAGTTATTTATAAAAGTTCCTGTACATAAAATGTTACTTCCACCTTACAGGCCTCATCAGGATACTACCAGGAGCTCGCTTGCAGCTTGAGACGCAGGTTACCTTTTTCAGGGTTAGCACCGGACTTTGTCTTCTTGGCCGCTGCGTGGCATGAACAGTGTCTACAGGCTTGCTGCTTTTCCAGCAAAGAAAAGAGCTTCCCTGGTTAAAACACATGCCCAGTTTTGTTTTGTTTTGTTTTTTGTGGGGGACAGACTGATCTTTGGGGAAAAAAATATCTGTTGTATGTGATAAAATATGGTATGTAAGGTGAATTGAAGTGTGTGTTTATGCCAGTATACTGCATCCCCATTTTCCTGCCTTCCCTGTCTGATTAGTATCTTGAGAATCATAAAATGGTGATATAACAAGAGGAGTTATAAAAGGCTGTCATGATTAGATGTCAAAATATAGTAGCGTAATACTTTGTGTCATAAAGTGTCAGGGCAAGGAATTAGAGCTGGTTGAGAGTTTTTTTAATTAAGGAGCAATTTATTGTTATGCTTCTGTAAAGTTACTTCATTCTAAGTAACATTTATAAATACAAACTGATTTTTCAGGCCTTCCCTGTAATCTGATTGCTCCGTAACCATTGTCTAAAAACAAAGTTCGTTTTAAGGTGAGATATAAGGGTTTGTTTTTATGAGGGACGAATGCAACGAGAAGTACTCAGTATTTATAGTTCAGTATCTGTAGTCTGGGTACACTAGAAGTGTTGAATTAACCTGTCAGCCAAAACCTGGATCACCATTTGGCTGCTGAGAGGGTGGAGGGAAGGAGGAAGAGAAAGGGATATACAGACTTTTTTTCTTTCAATTGTTTTCTTTAAAAAAAAAAAAGTTTGTGTGCTTTGTGCTTCCTGTAGAGTCATAAGTGTTGTCGTGTCACTTAAAAGCTGTATCCAACATGTCCTGAACAGAGACATTGAAAATACAGACAGAAACAACCCTTTTCCTCTGTTTCCTTCCCCTTTTCTGATTGAACTACATCAGTGACCCTTATTCATTTGTTCTGTGCTTTCTTTTTGCAGTACCCAAAGTAAATTTGAGTTCAAAAAGGTTGTGTCCTACATGCATCTTATTTAGCCTATAAAGTGCATATCTACCCTGCCTTCTGCCGTGTTCATTTATTGTACTTTATTTGGAGAAAGTGGCAGTAAGCAGGTATAGAGGTGCTAATGGGGTGTAAACCTCCAACTCTTAAAAACATCACACGACACTTCTCATTAAAGGGAAACATTTTGGTTTTGAATCTCACCTATTCTTTCTCCCACAAAGATTCTCCAGTCTTTCTCCCGGGTCCTTGGCCATTGCTGTGCCAGTTCTGTAGGAAGGAGCCCGTGCGAGTGCCCCCTTGGCATTGACGCAAGAAAGCAGAGGCAGCCCTAGAAGAGTTTTCACTTGTTTTCTTCAACCACAATGCTTTGAAAAACACTCATTTCTTGAACTCTAGATTTTGAATATCTGGGAACTAGAATGAGGGGAACAAGGTTATTGCTATAAAGAAATTTCTGAGAGGATTTGATGATGAATAGACTAGAGGTAGAGAGCAGATGCTATAGAGTCCATGAAGAAAAGCATTGGAAGCAGAATGGACAAGGGGCACCACGGGAGAGACAGAGAGAGAAGCAGCAATAGCACAGAAATAAAAGCTGAAAGGCCTATCGGAGAGACATGAAAGGGCCTATGTTCCTGAAGGAATTTCCAGTGCAGGTTTCCTTTATTCAGTAACTCTTAATGAAATAATTTATTGAAAGCTCTGAAGCAACACTGTTAGTATGTGTTCTGAACCAATGGAGTGTGTTACTCGGAGTGCTTTTCTTTTTTTGCACGAATTGCATAGGAAACACTTTTGTCACAATGTGCCCAAATAGAACCTACTCCACCTGGTTTTTCCTAGAAGTCTTTCTTTGAAGCTGCTTTAGCATGAAGGCAATGACACGATGGTTCAAGTGGAGGTGGCATTTTCATGCTAGGCACCTGATTTCAAGTTCTAACTTCCCCACACCACACTATCTCTTGGGCTGAAATATCTCCCTCTTGGCCTCAAAATGAATACAGCCTTTTCATTTTCTTGTTTTCTGAAGTATGAAGAAATATTGTTTGTGGGAAATTGCTGTAGTTTTTAGTACTCTCCTAAGTCAAGATTTATGCTGCGACTGTCATCCTAGTGTCTGTTTGGAGTAGGGACTACCCCAGTATGATTCTGCCTTGCAGTACAGAAGGAGCGGCTCAGGCTGGGGCTGCGGGAGCTGTGCACCTGGGTTGCTCCCAGCTCCCTGTGCCCGGGCTGGGCCAGACTGTCATGGAACTGCTGTGGCGGGCAGGGGTCTTCATCTCCTCCTCCTCCCTGCTCTGGGACCGGGGAGGGGGGCTCTGTGCAGTGTTGCCTTGGAGCTCAGGGCTGGATGGGTGCAGTACTGTGCCCCACTGTGGTGCAGGAGGTGAAGGGGAGAACTGGTCACAGGAAGCCTTGGTGGCTTTTTTCCCAGCAGTACAGAGCCTCCCTGGTGGGTTTTTTCGGTTGTGGGCACTGCGAGTAAACCCTCTGCTCCTTAGAGTGTAGTGCTTATAATGGAGGGTCTGGCAGGGGCCCGGGCAGGTGCTGGACTAGACACTAGAGACCTTTGGAGGTTCCTGCCATCCCCACTTCTCTGTGATTCTCCTTTCCTTCATCCCCCGCTTCCCCTCAGGCCCAGGGCCAGGGTCTGGCCAGACCCCCTACCCTCAGCTCAGCTTCCCTCCGGCCTTCTGGGCACTGCAGAAGGGAAGGGAGGGCTCACTTTAGCACCCGCCGCCCTTGGCTTCTGGCCTGAGCCACTGCAGGCATGTGGCTACGTTCAGGAATCAATCAAAAGGGAATGTCTGTTCTCTTGCTTGCTGGTTCAGTCTGCGTCTGGCCACGCTGCTCCTGCTGCTTGAGCAATGAGGGAGGTGCTCTGGAGAGGGTTTCTCACCCCCTTCTCAGCCAGCCAGACCAGTGATAGGGCTCCAGCCAAGGGGGATAGGGGTGGGACTGACCCTGCTGCACTGAAGCAATTAACACATCAGACCATCCCATCCCAGGGCTGCAAAGCATCCTGGGATGCTGAGGGACTGTGAGTTAACTTCAACCAGGAAGAGGTCTGGGACGGAAGTTCTGTAAACTTGTTTGACTTAAATCGGTTAAATCTGAGACTACATTCAACCAGGTTTATCTTAAACCAGTTCAAGCCATTTTGAAAGTGGTTTATGTGCACTGAATTTCTGTTCTGTTACAGGTTTAAACTGGTTTCTGATCACTTAAACCAGTTTGTGTGTAACTTCTGGCCCTAGCCCAACCTGTTCCCTTGATTGCTGATGCATGTATCCAGCCAGACAGGAGCATACAAAGCATGCTGGGATGCGTGTTCTGGGTCCCCCTGGCTGCTGCTTTTAGTGTTGCATGAAGACAGCACTTTGCATGCTTGTACAGGTTTCAGTAAGCAGAATTTCAAACAGCTTCAATTAAATGGCTGAATGAACTTCATCCATTGGAACTGAATGCTTGTACACACCCTTAGAAAGCAGTAGTAAACCCAAATTTTAAAGTGTTATCTTTTGGTCTCTATGTAATCCTTATTTTGAGTAAAAATGGTTTAGGGCTTAATGTTGCAAGCTTTTTTGTGGAGGTTACTTCTGGAAGAACCTAGATAAATTATCATTACAGTTAGCACTGTAATTAATACCCCAAAGTTTTAATCGGGTTTGGGACCTCATTGTACTTGGTACAGTGAAGGAATAAAGAATTTGCATGCTTTCAGATTTTTGCCATATAACAGATATATACACACACAAGTCAATGGGAAATAATCCCATGAGATAAATTATTTACATGTATGTTAGTAGGCTTGTATCAAAGACTGTTTGGGTTTTTTTAGATTAACTGACTGTTTGTTTGGTTTTGTTGCATTTTTTTTTCATTTAAGTTAAGTTTTCATGTGATTGTAAAAAATATTTTTATGTTTTCAGCATGTAGTTTACATGTTTCTTTACAATAATGAGTTATAAAAAGGTAAGATGTTTACCAAAAAGATATACCTGCTGCAATTGTTCTAAATTAACCACATTCAAAATAGAATTATTTGGTGCAGTAATAATTTTTCTTAAGATTACAAATTTCATTAAATTGAGGATATCTAGTTTGGGCTTGATCCTGAAAGGTGATAAATACTTTGGCCTCTATCCAGCAAAGCACATGAGTATGTGTTTAAGCTAATGAGCAGTCCCATTGAATAGGATGGCTTCAGATTGCTTTTAAACACAAATTTAAGTGCTTTGTTGGATTTAAGGCTGGAGCCCTTAGTAGCTTGCAGAATTGAACCATTGATTACAAACTTTATGTATTGATGAAGGCCTTAATCTTGTTTCTGTAGACTTGAGTGGGGTAAGATCTGGGCCAGAACTGGAGACGGGGAATAAATGTTTCGGGCCCAGTCTAGTTCTGTTGTCAAATTCTTTTTGTAATGTAGATTCCACTGCGTGCAAGGGCTTTGTGTCGTGAACCGGTGCACACCAATCGCAGACCAGTTTGCCTCCCATTCACTCTTTCATAATATCTCGGTGGCAGCTGATTTGAGATCCTTACTTTTTAATGCGTTTTACCCTTTTTTTTTTTGCCTTTGTCCTTTAAAAATGCGAACACTGCGTTATATGCTTCACGTGTCTGTCTCATTTGTTCGGCAGAAAAAGAGCAGAGCCGATGCACTCGGGTCAGCTCCTGACGGCTTACTTGGCAGTTGCTGGTGTCATGCCATTGTTCCGCCAACCACAGCTGGGAACCCCTGTGTTAATCACTCGCCTGATGAAGTGGCACATTCCTTAAATTAGCAACTCCCATAATGTTGAAGAGCCGTTCTTGGGCTGTTTTATTTTTGTGTGCCAATGCGTATCGCTTTTAAAGATGGCAGCATTTCCTTGGGCACCTCACTGGAGGGCAGAGAGAGGGCAACAAATCACTTCTTATGTTCGCTTTAAGCTGGCGGTGCAAAAATGATGGTTAAAATTGGTGGTTTTGACACTGAATTGCTTTAGATTAATTTTTAAAGGGATGTCATAGACTTGATATCCAATCATTTGTAAATAAGTGTTAAAAAAACATTTCCAAGTACTGTATTGCATTTGCCCAGTTTGCTCTGTTCCCTGTTTTAAAATGGCATATTTCTAAAATTGCATTTTTCTAAAAGTGTCTTTCTTTCTCCTCTGCTACATGAAAGGCTTTCGCAAACAACTGGGGAAGCTGACAGGCCATGAAAGATAAATAGCGAAACTGGTGATACACAAAATGCTTCAGATATATAAACCAATGCTGATCCCTCCCCCCCCATTTTCAGTTACAGCAATATTAGGTGCTACTTGTAACAAAATGTAGGTGACATTTCCAAAGGGATGTGCAATTTTACTTTTGCCCATTGATAATAAAGCTTTAAAAATGGCTGGAGACTTTCAGGAAAAAACAAATTTGTAAAGGCAGAAAACAAAATGGTGCTGGTGTCCACTTCTCTGTAGAAACTGAAAAAACTAGATATTTATAAAAAATGCAAAAATGCAAGCCAATTTGGTGTGGTTTCCAAGGTAACAGATTTTAACATTTGGAAAATCTAAAATAGGTAATTTTTTTTTTTATTATTTTTTTAGGACCGACTTGGAATAGGTAGCGGATTATCAGGTAGACAGTTACAATTGTGCATCCATTACATCAGATTTTGCCTTAGGCACCATGAAAACGTTTGCTTTATGTCAGACCCAGAATATTGTGATGGATAAGTCCCTAAGTAAAGGTCGGACCTGGCAACAGTGTTCACTCATCTGAGAAACTAAAGGTCAGAGTACTTGGGAGGCAGGTAGAATGAGAAGAAGCACCACATACCACTGTAAGTGGTCACATATGTCTCTTGAATATTTTGTGGACCTGTTCCATACAGTTCATTTGTTTAGTCTCTTGCCTAAATATGAACTTAACATTGTGCAGTAATTTGGTATTCTATACACATTGTTTAACTTTTTCAATTAGAGTAAATCCAGTTTGCGGTATGTGCCCTCTTGCTTTGGGGGTACTTCATTAATGAATTTCTGGCCAGTGCTAAAGTATTCAAATGCTAATCTGGCATTTGTTTTCACACTGCAGTGCAGTCTAGTACTTAGAAAATGTGGGTCAGATCTTTCTCATCATACTCATGTGAATAGTCTCCTTGACGGCATTGGCGCTGCTTGCATGAGTAAGCTGAGCAGGATTTGGTTCTTCGGGAAGTTATTAGGTGGAAGTGGAGCTGGTTATTCAGGTAAGGTCTAAAAACTTTTATATTCCAAGAATAGGATTGTGATCCTGTTGTTTGGTTACAGCAGTGATTCTCAACCAGGGTGCCACAGCACCGTGGCATGCATTAAGATCCATTTCAGGGGTGCTGCAGGATGCTGCTCAATATTAGCACTGTTAGGTGTGCAAACATGTGCACAATTCACAAGATCAGCTCGCAGATTTCAAACAGGAATCCATAGTGTCAAAAACATTCTGACCTGTTATGTTCTTAGTTTCTTGCAACAGAAGAATTGCTCAAGTATTTTTCCATAGTCTAGAAATGAGTGAAAGTTATGAATGGGCATTTTCTGAGGGGTGCCGGGGGTCTGACAAGGAGTCTTGCCTTGAGTCTAAAAAGATTGGGAACCACTAGGTTACGGTCATCCTTGGGGGGGTTGATCTGCCTGCTGAATGGACCCAGGGCAGCCCCCAGAAGATTGACTGGAAAGCTCAGTCTGGTTGCTGCTTCCCCCTTGCTCTAGCCCTTCTGCTAGCAGAGATTATTCCTCCCTTTTTGCTGGTTTGAGTTCATAGGCATTGATGGTTTACCCAACACCCCTCTCACCCATTTGGGAGAAGAAGCAGAAGCCTGCTGGCAGCTGCTTTACCTCTCTGTACGGGCTCCAGTAGATGAGTCCTGGGTTATTAGTATCATTTAAACAATGGCTTGTAATTTTAAGAGCGTATGGGTTATCCCCGTTTTATTATAAACATTGCCATATACAGCTTCACCTCATGTGTTTTAATCCTGGTTTAATTGTAGCCGCTTAAGAATCAAACAGTCACAGCAATTTATTTGATCTTGCATTATAGATCAAGTGATATGGACAAGTTGGAAGATAATAGGCAGACAGTTTCATCCTATGTAGATAACAGTGTAAAGTTACTAAGAAAGTTGATGAGGGAGAGAGTACTTTAATATACCAGGGGCCAGGTGAGAATAGCTATTGGGACAGTAAATATGTACATGTATGAAGGAGACCAATGGCACATAAAACAGAACCGTGTTTTTGGCAGTTCTTTCCCTTTTGATGGCATTAATATCTCTATAATTAAGAGCAATGGAATCATTTATAGATATTCTCTGTACTATTATAAACTATTCTTTTTTTTAATTGAACAGCTGTAATTTCTACCAGTGGAGCAAACTATATTATAAGAAAATGATTATTAGTTTAAAATGCAAAGTTAAATGAATGCAAAATTAACAAACAGATGGTGAAGAATTATTATGGTTTATTTTACTCCTGGGTAAAGGGGCTCATGCATGATTGTAAAAATGTCATCACACTTCGTAAACCTGAAAGCAAACATTATTTGCAGTTGTGCACATCTGTTTTGGGACACTGCTAAAGGGTTAGAAGAATCAATGTTGTTTTCAAATAAGGATATTCATCAAAAGGATATAATTTACTTAACAGTTATGGCTTCTGCTAAGTATCAGAGTTAATGTTGTGTGCAATTCAGTACAAAAAGTTGGCAGCTTTTCTTCACTAGCTACTGAAGCACACTATAGAAAACCGGTTGTATACCTGCTAAGTGCTTGACCAACAATTAAAGAGTTTTAAAATTCTAGGTCAAGGTATCAAATTCTGGAGTGGTTTTCCAAAGAACGTGAATAATGCAATGTGCGTAATTATGAGACGGGCAATAATGGAGCCTTGATGGTTTCTCTTCAGAAGTTTGTAAATTAAAAAAATACCCCAAACAACACAGGGATATGTAATATTTAGAGAAATAATGTTTTGGGAGGCAGGGTGGGAGGAATATGTATAACTGACTAATTTAGTCAAATTGAGAAAACTGAAAGCATCAGCCAGATAAAACATAGGAGGCTTTTATTAGGTTAGAAATTATATTAACGTTTCAAGCTGGTAGTTTTGAAGTATGCCATCTAATTGCTTTATTTGAGCTCAATTTACAAAAATTAGCGAACTGAAGATGTAGGATTTTGTTTACAATGACTCTGTGCCATTTGGAGAGCACAATTTAGGAACAGCCAAGGAAATAAGAATTATGAACAATGAGGTGCTGATTGCAGTCAGTGGGGAAGGAATACTAAGAAGGTGCTCAGTGATGGGGAAGGTATCCAAGACCAGAAGTTCTTGCATTTTACATGCATGTGTATTTGATCCAAAATTGCTCCCCAGGCCTATCCCGTTTAACATGCTGTAAAATGTACGCATAATTGAATATGTACAGTGATTTTGTTGACACTTACTTTGCTATTTGAATAACTTAATAGTATACACATAACATATTGTATTAAAAGAACAGTTCACGCCAAACTAATCTGATCATCTTTGATAGGGTAACTGGCTTGGTAGGTATAAGAAATGCAGTAGACATAGTATACTTGAAGTTTAGTAAAGTTCAGTGCCAGATTATGACACTCTGAGGCCCTAAACTATGTCCATCTTAAGAGGCCCCATACTATAACAAAAAAAATCCACAAAATCCATGAAAATGGATTTTCATGAAATTTTAACATGAATTATTGTTATTTCTGCACAGATTTATGAACTCAATATGAATAGTAGCAGTGGAGCCGTGTGTGTGTGTTTGTGTGTAATATGTCTGGGCATTTTTGTTCTAATATGACTTTTTTTTCTTATTTAGAGGCCCCTCATATTGTGAGGCCCTAAACTGTAGCTTAAGTCTAAATCCGGCACTGGTAAAGTTGTTAACAAGCCTCATATACCCATAGTCCCATTCTCATAAGAACACTAGAGAAAAATGGAGTGGATATAATTAGCATTAGGTAGATACATAATTAGTTGAATAATTGAAAACAAAAGATGAACTAGTCATGGATTGATACCAGACTGGCAGGAAATCTCAATTGGGGTTTCACAGGGGTCTGTTCTGGGTCCAGTGTTCATCAGTTTTATTAGTGCATGGATGCAGTGTCTACAAATGTTATCAATATGCTTCTTGCTGCAAAGGAGCATACTGATAAAATGTGTATATGAGACATCTAGGAGGGGTTGCAAATGCTTTGGAGGATAGGAGTAAAATTCAGAGCGCTCTTGATAAATTGGGACTTAGCCATTGACAACAAAATGAAATTCTGCAAAGACGAATATATGCTGCCATATGCAGGGAAGGAAAAACAAATGCACAAATACAAAATGGGAGATGACTGGTTTAGCAGCGGCACTGCAGAGAAGAATTTGGGAATTATGGTAGATCACAAACTGAACACAAGTCACTATGAGATGCTGTTGCAAGGAAAGCAAATGCAGTTTTGGGGTCACCTTAACAGAAGCCTGATATGGGAGATGCTAATGTCATTCTACTTAGTACAGCTTGGGCCTCAGCTGGACTACTACGTCTAGTTTTGAACACCATGTTTAAAGAAGGATGTAGAGAAACTGGAGAGGGTCCAGAAGGCTATGAATACAGATTGAAATGCAAGACATATGAGGAAGGGTTGAAGGAACTAGGCAATCTTAGTTTGGAAGAGAGTAATCGGGGAATGAGCCTCTGGAATCTTTCATGTGTCCAGTAGAGTTGTTTTGGAGTTTGGTAGTAAAACTAGTATATGGCCATGTCACTAAAGACTGAATTAGAAGCCATATTGTCAAGGACATCGTTGCTTCAGTAAACTTAATTTGTCGTTTCCTAACTCTTTTGTGTTGGATTTTGCAACCTTGGTTGTTTTTTTTCAAACAATTTTAGAGAGAATGTTATATTTCATCACTGATTAATATTGCAAGATGAGCAATGTGTCATTTACAAACTGAGAAAAAGAAATGCCTCCTTAGTTCTCAATCTTGGCTTTAAAGATCGTATTGGAAGTTGCAGCTGCTTTGAAAAATTTTGTTAAATTATAATCTGGGATCCTGGTTTTCTGTCTGAATATTACAAATTCTGATTAAAACCCCCAAAATCCACATTTTTCTGTGATGTAAAATGAAACACATATGTGTGTATATGTATGTATCAGTTGAACACACTATTTTATTGAAATCTTTACAATTTTAAAGCAATTTGGAAGCCTACCCCAGTGCCTTAATCACTATAGTAAAATAAATTCTAAATATCTATAAATTTTGGGTTTGATTTCTTGGGGGGAGCAGGAGGCAGGTTAATCATGGAAAATCAGAATTCCCCCTGCCCCCTTTGCTAACCAGGATGCGGTTCCAGCTGCAGCTGTGTTTCCCCTGCCAGAGGGTGCCCATCACTGCTAGGGGTACGGGGCCAGCGACCTGGGTTCGCACCCCCTGCAGCAGTGCCCAAACCCCAGCTGCCATGCACGGGGAGCAGAGGCTACTGCAGCAGAGCGGAGCATGGAGCCTGGGTCCCTCCCTGCCCCCCTCCCCACGGGTGCCATGGCTTAGAGCAGAGCCCACTGGGGGTGCGATGTGGGCTTGGGGCACCCTGCCCTGTTGCCTTCCTCCTGGGGCCTCTGCGGCCCAATGGGTGGGACCTGGCACAGCAGGGTGGAGCAGGGCCAGTTGGCGAAGTTTGTTGCTACCTCTGGGAGCTCCGCACTGCCATGTAGAGGCACCTCCTGCCCGCCTGGCAGCAGCGAGGAGCGCAGCTCCTATGCTGCCATCCCCGCTCCTGGGTGGGCAGGGGGGTGCTTCGCCATCGCACCCCGGGGCTTGCAGTGGTGGCTTTGAGCTTCCCTGCCCCACTCTGCCCTGCTGCACTGGGTCCCCCTGCTGCACATAGTGCCCCCGCTGATCATCCTTCTCTCGCTCGCCTGAACACCGTGCTGGCTGGAACTCTGCCAGCCTGAAGGGGACGCCCACCACTACCCACATCTTTAGGGGAAAGCTTATAAACTTAGTGTCTGTTGCCGTTTGTTAATTGGCATTACTGATGCTCAGCCATGTTGCCAAACCAGTCCAACAGTACAATTATAATTCTACTAGGATGGTTCAATACCTTGTCTCTGAGGAGTATGTTATATGGTTTCTGTCTGTTCTTGGAGGTTGTACTTGCACTTTTTAAATGAAAGGTTTTGTTAAAATACACAGTTCTCATTGCACAGTCATAAGCCCAAATACACCACTGTGTCCAACATACGGTGGGCAGAGCAGTAAGGAATGCTTGTAAAGGAGCCAATCTAGAGTTTCCTGATTCTCTTCTTGACCGCAGCCTTAAGTTGAGTTTAAAGCAACTTGGAGCACCCTGCACAATGAAATGGGAGAGGTATAAGATCTTACTGCTCAGCATGTTGTACACCAAGTTAACGGTGATGTTACTGGGCTTTAAATTCTCATGCATAGCACTTTCTTATTTTGTAGAACCCTCTGCATCTGTTGTCAATTGTTACGCTCATCACGAAAACAAAAATAATTTAAGAAAAGAATGAAATGGTGAAGGTTTGATCATACGTGTTGGTGCCATAGGCATGCACAGTGTGCAAAAATACTCCCTGCCTACTTTATAGAGCTTGCCATTTGAAATGAGATGAAGATTGAGATCTTGTCTTCTAGTGATGGCCAAGTAGGGTACGATAAGAACAAGGTGCATAAGGAAAGACTGATTCTACTCTTTGGACTGGGGAGAAAGTCTTCTACAATGACTAAAAAGTGAGAAGCTGATTTAATGAGGATTTCTAACTATCTTTATTAGAAAAAAAATGTAAAGAAATGAGCCCTGCGCTTTGGTGGTCCACTTGATCTAATGGGGTTGATGAGCAAAGTGAATTGCAAGGTAGCATTTGAAGTTGAAGATCAGGGCGGCTTTTCTGGAAAGATGAAACAACATGAAAGAAATCACACAGGATGAATGTGGGGGAAAAAAATTGGAGAGGGGAGGCATTTAGAAGGTGTGGGCAAAGCCAAATGGGTGAGAGGATACTAATAAGAAAAACCAGAAGTTGAGGGTAGGAGTGGACTTCCACTGTACCCTGAAGGCAAGCACCAGGATCTTACCACAGAAAGCAGTGAATTCCCAGTGAAGGCCTTTTGAACAGAGGTGTTACCTATATTGTTGTTCGTGCTTCAACAATACTCATATTCTTGAATGAGTCGTGAACAAACAATGAACTTTCTAGCTCATTTTCTGATACTGTGAAAAGTCTTTTCTTCATTCCAGGAGCCTGTAAAACTTTTGATACTTCTCTTTTCCAAGCCACAATTCTCTGTTTGCTTTGATATCTCACCAGGTTTTTTTAATCCCTGCACCTAAAGTACTTTAAAGGAGGCCTGTGTGCTGTCAGCACCTCTAGCTGATTCCTTATCTTGTCAGTCAACTTGAAAACTCCATTCTTTTCCTTTGCTCTCTTATTATCTTGAATGTGAAGGAAAAAGATGCCTGTACTGGCTTGAGAATGTTTTGGTTTTTTCCCCTAATGTCCTGATGATAAATTTTATCAGTAGAGAGCTGAAGTGACACTGGTTCTGGGAGCTTTTCTTTAGTACAGCTTTAAAAACATTTAATTCATGTGCTTTTGAACTCTTTCTTTGCAAAGGTCAGTCAGTGATTTATAATAACTACATACTTGTTCTTCTTGGGTCAAAACTTGCAATCTAATTTTGGAGAAGTGCTGGCTTCTCTTGCTGGAAAAGCAAGTCTTCTAGTCAACAGCTGCTGCAAAAACTCCCTATGGAGATTTATTACTTGTGACTGCTTTATCACTTTATCTTATAAATTCAGCAAATGTTGATATTCTTTGCTTCAGATGATACGTACCACATTGTTTATAAAGTGTGTGTTTTGCTTAGCGGCCAAATGCTTTTCATTGCCAATGTAGTTTTAGCAGATGGGTTTGAAATGTTCAAAGAAATGTAATTTAGGCTTCCATTTTTCTCCCAACATCTTTACGTGATGATGTAAATCAGCACGTGATTGGCATTTTTTTCAGGGTTTCTCAGATTTATTCCATATCTTGCTCATTTCGGATGATTCCGTTTGCACCATCCATCCTCTGTGAAAAAAATGGCAAAAGGAGCCTCCTAAACCAACGTCAAGGAGCCATTATGTACCATTTTGGATTGACAGGTTGAAACCAGACTAGAGGTCTTACATGTCCTTAATGCTGGTTGTCTTGATGATTCAAAGTTTTGTGTAATGGTTTGATTCTTTAAATATTCAGTGATTCACTCCTGGTTTCTCATTAGATACATAATGTGTGTGTACACATTTTCTAAAAAAATAATTTTGTTGCAAAATAAGTGTTCTAGGGGTTAAGTGATCCTGCGAAGCGTGTAGCGTGTTCCTTCTTGAGCTCTACGATTTGAGTGCTGACTATGGAGTGAGGCAAAGAGATCTCTCAGTTAAACAGAAAGATATAGCTGCAGTATGTGAAGCTAGAAACTTCATGTCATGGGATTTCATCACATCAGAATCGGTCCCATCTTGTGTCCTGTGCAGCGTCTCACCATATGATATTCAGTCTTCAAAATCTTGTTGTCAAAATCTTTTAAACTTGGAGGCTGCCAAAAAGACCAGCCATTATTGTTGTCATCCTCTTTTGTTCCTCGTGTTGCAGGGGCTCCTCGAACCCATTTGCTAATCATGCTCCCTAGACAACCAAGCCAGTGCAAGCATAAAGTGTTTTCCTCCATACAATAAGACTTGTTTTAACCCTTGTATGTCATGCCTGTACATAAATTGAACTGTATAATCCTATGCTTTATGCTTTGTGTGTGTGTGTGTGTGTGTGTAGCTCTAAAGCAGTGACTGTACAAATGCTTCTTGGAGAGCCAAACTTATTTTATATATAGCTCAACTTTGCACATTCTTTTGCAAGGCAAAGCACTTATTCCTAGCAATTTTGAATGCTGGACAAGAGGCGATTGAAACTGTACCTTCAGGAAAGCTTAATTCTTGTTAAATTTGTCATGTCGTACATTCAGTTGGCATTCTCTTCCCCACACATTTGGCCTGTCTGCCCAAAAGACTTGGTACTAGATGTCCCCAATCAAATGTCTTATTTTGTAGGCTGAATAACTTCTCTTTTTTTTAATTGCAAATAAAGTAGCTGTTTGTTCTCCTCCACTGTCCTTCCACTGTCACTTGGCAGTTCAGGTAGATGTTTTTCTAAGGCTATAGGTTTAGTCTGGCTTTAAGAATGTCCATTTAGCAATTAACTTGGGCATGTATCATCGCAGTCGTTGCTTTAAAACAAGATGCTGTCTATAGCCAAAGGCTTGCCAAAGCATAATTTCATGCCTTGTGCAAAGCTCTTGAAATGTTGAAGGATTAAGATATTCTCTATAATATATTTTGTCTTGTGTGTGTAAGGTTTAGTAGCAATGTTATGGATCTCTTAAAATTCTGTATATATTGTTTCTGTTTGGAGTCTACTTGTCACTTAATGCATCAGTAATCTAATATGCCAACATTGCTAAAGTATGTATTTTTGTGCTGAAAAAAATAAGCTCACCCAGTGCTTTACATTTTATACAAGAGGCAAGGATTTTACATGTATATTTTATACACGTTATTATAAACCACTGACCTGTTTTTCAGAAGTTTATTCCAAATTTTCTGCAGAGCTGTATGATATCCAAAAAAAAATATTGTTGCCTTGGTGAAAGAGTGCAAAAGCATGTTACAGTGCTTTGGGGACTGTAATGACATCCAAGAAGTAAAAGGCCTGATGAACTGAATCAGAAAGGCGTGGGTGATATTTTATAGGAAGGATAACAGACTCTTTTCCCCTTTCAATAAAGGGGGGGGGGTCAATTAGTAGTAGTTCTTACTAAAGAAATTATCCGTTTCATGTATGCAGATCAGTAATGTTTAATGTTTTCATTTATTACTTGCAAAATCTGTCTGTGGAGTGTGCTTGTAGAAAGTAGAAATAGGAGAAGGATATCAGGTTAAATAATCATCACCGTTCCAGAGAGGACTGTTTCATACTCATGTGTTGGTATTTTCAGTAGAACCCACTATCTTCTGTTTACCCTCATGTGATTGCTTGTTATAACATACAGTGTTGTTTTACAAGATTGAAGCTATACCATTTATAACCAAAGCCCTCACCACCATGCATAGTTCTGCCTGAAGTATTGTGAAATAGTTCTCAGACCTCTGTATAAAAGAAAAGACTAGAATTGAGACAATAGAGTCTATATTCTCTTGTCAAAAATGTTAAATTTGCGAGTGCAGATTTACTATTGGAAACAAATTGGTTTACAGCGGACAAGTTTGTTTATATAGACCAGTAAATACTTAAGATGTTGGTTGTATGTAATCAGTGCTTTTCTAAGGGATAACCGCATGATGTTTCTCCAAAGATAAGTAGTTAGTGGCTGAGCATTGTGGTTTTCTGGCTCTCAGCTTTGTTCAAACTGATGTCATGAATTCAGGGGGAGTTTTACTGTTGACTTTGTAGGGGGTAGTGTTAAGTATCTCCTTGTACCCTGGAAAATCCAGCTGAAGAAATCTTCAGCTTTGAAGTATGGACAGAGGTTTGAACCATTCCAGAGTGCTCCGGGGATGGTGGGAGTGTTCTGAAATAATACCTCCTGGGATGAGTTGGGGGAGGGAACGAGAGAGTAGGGCAGACTGTCAGTAGGTACTCTCCTGCCACTCCACCTTCACTCTTTCGGGGTGCTTTTATCCTGTTCCCCACCCCTGCAAGCTGCTGGATGCAAGAGAACCCAATGCCTCCCCACCACCAGAGCTGGGATTTTGCCTCTCCAGCCCCCAGTCCTCACCTGTCTCTGCTTCTGCTCTCCTGGATCTGGTGGGAATGATATTCTAGGGACACATCCAGATGTGCGTGGATGTTTAGTTCCCTAGGGACAAGTAGCAGCGGCGCATCTTCTTGTCCCTGGGGAATACCCGTGCCACGCACACTTTGGCATACAGCAAGTTGCCCCGGGTGGGGTAGGGGAGGTTGGGGCCAGCACTGTGCTAGCCCCAGCAGGATTACCTGGGATCCTGGGGGCCTCCCGGGGCTGCAGCCATGGGGATTCTGGTGCACGGAGCCTGTCTGGCAGCGGAGTGGAGCGCAGCTCTGGGTGGGCTGGCTCCACTTTTCAGCAGCACGTGTTGGCTGTGTGTGTATTGCTCCAGGTTTTTTTTTCCTCACACTTTTTTTTGTTTTTTTTAACCCCTGGATATCCAGGGGTCAAAAAAAAACCCTGGTGTAGTGCACAATCGGGCCATGTGCCTTTGCAGTGCAGAGAACACCGGACTGTGTGGTATGTGGCACTGCAAATGTGTCTGTAGCGCCACATACTGCACGGCTGTGCTTGTCTGGACACAGCCTAGGAGAGCAGAAATACAGCAGCAGGAGGGTGCTTGCCACCATGGGGATGTGGAGGAGCAGAGCTGCAGCCCTAAGATGCATGTGCGATCCAGGGGCCCTGGCGCAGTGTGTTCCACCCTCCATCCCTATGGTGAAGTCACTGCAGCCCCCTGTAGTGCCCCATAGCAAGAAAAAATACTGCTTCATGCAGTTGTGGCAGTTTTAGCCAGTGTGGCACAGCAAGGACTGTATATCTGTCCAGTAGCTGAAACTACTTTTTTTAACATTTCCAAAGCTGTTACACTTAGAAATGTTTCAGATGTCAAGTCTGTCTGCAGCCTTAGTGACTAGGACAAAGTACCAAACTCAGTGCGTGAGCCACCCCTGCCGAGGGGAAAACTGTTGGGTAATACGTAGTTATAACTTGCTTACGTGACTAGGCCCATTTGTGTTGCTTTAGCTTCCTTAACAATGAATTTTCTCATTTGTGCAACAAAAGAGTTTCCACCCTGAACTGTAATTTTTGCATTTGCTTTTATATTAAAAAGACTCGCATGTCTGTTTTGCAGCGATGTGCATATTGTAAGCACCTTGGAGCCACTATCAAATGCTGTGAAGAGATATGTACCCTGATGTACCATTACCCCTGTGCTGCTGGAGCAGGCACCTTTCAGGATTTCAGTAATTTCTCCCTCCTTTGTCCAGACCATATTGACCAGGCTCCTGAAAGATGTAAGTAAGAAAGTCAGAAACAACATGTTGTGTTATTTAAACAGAATGACATATAATTGTTTATATCAATAAATTCATACCTACATCACATAATGCAATGGTAACAATTCTTCCACTCAAGGACATTTTTATTTTTAGTAATAATTTATACTAAAAATAATGAGATTATTGGGCTACAGTTCTTAGTACCTAGCCCAGATTGAGTCAATAGTTAACAGGGATCAGGAAGGTTATGGCTATTCCTTTGTAATTTAGTAATTTTGTAAATTTAGAATTGCATTTTAGAAATTGGGTCCATTTTTTTTTTTTAAACATAAGCAACCAAGGTTGGGTTGGGGGGTTTTTAATGTTGCTAAAATCTATGCTAACTAGGAAGGTAGACATGCCAGTGTGGAGCTACGCTATGACAGCCGAGTGGAGTTTAGAGAGAGAGGCAGTTTCTAGCTGCAAGGCCCTAGGGCACGCTTCTAGACTTAGACACTCTCTCTTGGGATTTGGGATATTGCTAATGAACCCTTAACCTTGTAATTGGTGTCTGAGATCTCCTAAGGTCTCCCCACTGCTTTCCCAGAGCTCCACAGCTGTGAGCATTGTCCTTCTAATTTAACACCTGGGACAGAAAAGCAAGGAGCGCAAGCTTCATTTTTGAAGTGCTTGTGGTACAGATCTTTAAAAATAGTGAAAGCCCTGAGACTTATTTCCCCCTTTTCTGAGTTCCCTTCCTTCTAAAAAGCCAGATTTGCTTAGTGTTTTAAGCTTGGCAGTGTTCTTCTTGTGAATCCTCCATGCATAAGACAGTGGTCAGCCCTGTATGCAAAGGGCAGCTCCGCTTCATCTCCATCTCTGTGTCAAGTGCTTAGGCAGAAGCTATAGTAACGATTGCCCCCTGCACACCAGGAAAAACACTGTTCCCCACATGGAAATCTCAAGTCATTATATAAACATGCCCCTTATTCCAGCAGTGCTTGCTATATTTTGCTTAACATTGTAGAAAATTACTGTGTGGCATTCTTATTCTACCACCCCATGGCAATGTCCTCTGATGCCTGTAATCCCATCTAAATTTTTTCCTGTGCTCACAAGGAGCTGTCTTTACTCCATGGTGTCAGCACTGTCTGCCTAAGATGGTGCTATTCAAATTGTTCAGCATAACAATATCCAGCTTCATCTATTCATGCATTTATCTCTGTCTGTGTCCTCCATTGTCTCCTGTCTAGATAACTGCAGTTCTTTTGCCTTGTAGTCGAATAATGATCTTCTTTTAATCTATATTCAAGCTTGTCTGTGTTATCTTAGTGCACATTCACATTCTTTGCTCACTTTCTTTAAGAACTAGACTGTAAAATACCTGCTAGTTTTAGGCTGTGCACACAAACTCCATTCATTCTCTCTGATATGCCTATTCCCATGTTGTTCAGCTAGAATCTTCTTCTGTGTGCTTCTCTTGGCTATGTTGTATGCATCCTTTTTGCTATGATCATCTACCCAGCTTGTAAGCATAGTCTTCATGGTATGTTTCTCACTTGCAAGATAACATGGGTGACTGACATCCAGGTTTTAACACTAAGTTATCATATCAGTCTCACATGAATGGGCCATTCCTGCAGTATCATGCTTTAACTGTTTTTCTACCTCCCTGTACATGCCTAGGGGGGCATATCTCATTGCTTTTTGTGCTGAGATGCTTCAGAAGTCTTCCCCAGTTATTTGTGGCAATTTCAGATGAATGAGAATCCCTCCTCTCTTCCCCACCCCCCAAATCATGAGATCTTTTAAGCAGATTATACTGTACTTTTAAACTGTATTGTGATTTTTTTTCTCTTTCCCTGTGGGATTATGAGAGACAGTTATTGCCCACTCTCACAAATTTAGTGAGGTGAGTTTTTAGCCCTTTGAGACAGCATTAATTTTCTCACTTCTGACACCTGCCTCCTGAGTGATCTGTTCTACCCCTGCCAACCAAATCTACCTCCCCCCTCACTGTCCTGGCAGTACTGCTGCTCTACATCCATCGTGTTCATCCACAAATCCCCCACAGCTATCCAATATCCACCCAGCTACCCATCAGTTCTGCTTTCAGCAAGAGGTCTGCCCCATCTTCCAGAGTGGTGGCAGACAACTGCAACAGGGACCTTCTCCCCCTTTCTCCAGACTGAACATCATGGGAAGGGGCAAAGGAGAGTTTTCCCTTTGCCTGTAGGAGGTGAAAGGAGAAGAGGGAACGGAGACATCCAAAGCTACTGGGCTTCTCCTACTCTCCCATTTTAGAACTGGTGGGCTATTAAGTGTAAAAGAGAGTGCTCTGTTTCCTTTCTGAGCAGCCCAGTTGGCTCCAGGAGGTCTGGTTTTGAAGAACTTCCAAGCATGGCTCAGAGATGGACAGCAAACAGCATGGGAATGAAACTCAAAACTCAGTGACAGCCCAGATCAGCTGTGCAATGAAGACATTTCTTAATAAGAGAGCTCTTGCATTTATAGTCTACCTTGAGTCTTCATACTTCTTGTCTCTTGTCTGTTTTTTTTTGGTGGAGTAGTATTACCGTTTCTATAATACGCGTCATAAAATTCTGCAGTTTTAGCTACCTAAAATAATTTGTGAAGGTTTGTAAAAGCAACTTGAAATTGTAAATTGAATACTTATCTATTGTATTGAGGTTGAATTACGCAGAATAAAGAATAGGTTTTGTTTCCTCCCATTCAGTATGATCAAATTAATGTTATCACTTCTTCTGAATATGTGTTCAGATCTTGAAACGAGTCAACTGTTGCACAATGAAATCAGTTGCTCTAGAATGCAAAGTCCAAAAGACCAAATAGTGTAGGAACTTTAAGAAATGTTGTACATGCTCCAAAACTGTAAGCTAATTAACTTCAGAAGGGAAATTAGTTTCTGTCTACCTCCCTCCTTCCCCACATATGTATGTATCCAAAGTACATTTTAAAAGAACATTATTAAGGTTGCCAAGTTAGTGCTCAAATTAGAAGATGCTAGAACAGGGGAAGGCAAAATATGGCCTGTGGGCCGGATTTCCAGGCACTTTCATTCAGCCCGTGGCATCAGCCAACGAATTGTGCCCCGTCCAGCTCTTCCGCCCACAAGGGTGGAAGTGAGGAGTGAGGTGCCCACGCATATGTGCATCCCCCCTCCCCCCCCCCCCCCCCAACATACCCTATTGCATCTTGCTCCCACCCTCCTGGGCGCAAGAGCCCAGCTCCACCAGCACTCAGCTTCTGGGCAGAGCTGCTGCTGCCACTTCTGCAGCCACCCACATGGGAACCTGCTTGATTTCCCAGGGGTCCAACTCGCTCTAGGCAGCAGGTACGGAAGCAGCGGGGGCATGGGTGGTGGAGCAGCAGCTGAGCAGAAGTGTGGAGAGTAGCACAGAGCCCATGCCCATGGGAGTGGTGGGAGCACAGAGCTCAGCAGGGCAAGGTATGGGGGGGGGGGGGTGGAGACACCCCATACACTCCCCCACATGCGCACAATTCCTGTTGCCAGTGCAGCTGCAAGCGGAGGGTGCTCAGGGTGCTTGTGACAGGTGAAAGCGCTGGCACCCCGCAGAGCACGGCTCCAGCCAGTGATGCATGCAAGGGGTGAGGAGTGCAGCCATCTCTATCATAAGGGCTCTGCACCGCATGTCTGCAGCTCCCACACTTGCACCAGGGGAAGCCCCATGTTGGGGCTGGCTGTCTTCCCCTTTGCCTGTTGTGCAGGTCCCTGGAAGCTGTGGAGTTGAGCACTGGGCTTTCCCTGTGCAAGCGTGGGAGCTGGAGGCACGCTGGCAAGAGCCCAACCGCACTAGGCACCAGTGCCTATGCCGTACACAAGTACCCTGAGGGCTCCCCCCCCCCCGCACCTGCTGCTGGCAGCGGGGGCTGCATGTGTGGAGGGTCCCCATACCCCCCACCCTCCCTTGCACATCCCCACAAACTTCACATACCCACACCCTGCCCCCACTTCTCCCACCAGCATACACACACCCCAACATACCCTATGCCCCCCCATACACAGCTACACCCCCCACCATACACTCCCCCCACAATATACAAGAGTAAGACTATTTTTGCGCTATTATACAATCACCTTTATATATGCTAAGCAAACGCAAATCATGACAAAAATATTTTTTGTATTAAAATTAAAATAAGGTATATTAGGTGTTTGACTTTTAGTGTGTGATTCGGTTTTTATGGTTGTAAGATGGCAACACCCCTCCTCCCCCCTCCAAAAAAGAGCATGGGGGCCCAAGGAGAGGAACATCCAGTGTCAAAGGAGGTGGCACTTCTGGTCCCAATATGGTGACCGGGGGTGGGGGGGCAACTCTCAAGGGGCAGGGCTACTCATGCAGCCCTTGACAGCTTACCAAAACTCCCTAAGCGGCCCTCCAGCCAAACAAATTGCCTGCCCCTGTGCCAATCGAGGTTGCCTCCCCCTGCCACTCCTACTCCATAGCCCTTTCTTCCCCTCCACTTTGCCGGGCCCAGCAGAGGAGCAACAGTTTCTGTTTTCTATAGTCTATTGCTTAACACCACAGTAGCTCCCAGCAGCTAGGAGGAGCAGTTGCAGGCAAAGTCCTGCTGAGGCTTTACAGCCTGGAGATGAAGCATGCTCAGTCACTATGCAAGGTAGTGTGCGCACACAGACCAGCTTACATGTAAAAACTGAGGAAATGCATTAGACAAAATGCAGATGTAATCTTAAGACAGCTTAGCTGCCAAACTGCAATATATCTCTTCTAAGCATATACAAAATGATTTTCCTGCAAAAACTTAGCCAAATTTGGGCAATTTTTTTGGAGCATGACCTGGTACATTCGTTCCTGTTACCAGGGCAAGAGAAAACACCCTGGACAAAAGTGGCGCAGAGCATGCTCCTGGAGAGTGCTTAGAGGCAACCAGAGGCTGTGTCCTCCAAGGAGATGCTCTAGCATCCAGACATAGCATCTCTATGCCTGCTGCGTGCCCCTGCTGCTCCAGCACAATGCCTCAGTGTGCTGAAGGAAGTGGGGCACAGGTGGCAGCAGCAGCTCAGCCCCAGGCTCTGTCCCTGGTAAAGAGAGACATGGGGGTGGGGGATTTGTGGGGGGATATGAGGTTGGAGTGGGGGTGCCACATGCCCATCTCCACCACCACCCTTTGGCACACAGCCCCTGGCACTAGCAGCAGCAGCCAGCCAGGCCATTGGGGTGCTCATGGCTTGCTGCAGGCACAGCCCTGCAGGTGTGCAGTGCCACCTGAGACCCAGGGGCTGCTCATGGCGAATGGAGCCAGCCTGGCCCACTGGTGTGCACTGTCAAACAAGACCAGGACAGCTCCTGCTTCCACCTGGGGCTCCTGGCACTGTACATGGGAGCCATGTACCATTGGGCTGTGCCGGACGTGCCCAGCCTGATGGCACGCAGCCCCTGCATGCACTGCTGGGAGGCCCAGGTGGCAGCAGGAACTGACCTGGACCTGTATGAAAAGAGGGTGGGTGGGCCGACCTGGTCCTGTGTGATGAGAGGGTGGGCGGTCTGGGTTGGCTCCATTCACCATGTGCAGTCCCCAGGTCTCTGGTGGCACCGTACCGCCGTGGGCAGCACCTGCAGCAGGCCATGACCACCCTGATATCCTGGCTGGCTGCTGCTGCCGGCACTAGGGGCTGTGTGCTGCAGGGGGAGGATGTGATGGCCCCCCCATCAAGCCTCCCCCCACACACCCACCCAAGAACCCCATCCCCATCCCCCACACACCCCTTCCCACCCCTCTCCTGCAAACCCCACATCCCCCCCACATCTCACAGCCTGCATGCCCAGCCACCAGACAGGATGGGACCCGCTGGTGGGAGATGTGGCTGCAGGAGGTTCTAAGATGTCATACCCTGGTTAGTGAAGAGGGCAAGAGGAGCTCTAATTTTTCTATGGTAAATCCAAAAGCAAACATCAAAGCATATAGATATTTAGAATTTATTTTATTATGATGATAAAGACCTTCCAAATTGCTTTAAAATTGTAAATATATCAATAAAACATTGCCCAACTGATCTCTCTGTCTCTATTTCTATCTCTGTCTCTCTCTTTCTCACACTCACACTTGCATAGTGGTGTTTCACTTCAATCATGGAAGAACACAGATTTTGTGGTATTTTAATGAGTGAATTTGGGATTTTTTACTCTTTTTGCAATTTTTAAATAGGGAACACAAGGATTCCTGCTAGCGAGGCAAGTGGCAGGACTTGGGCACAGTGTCTGCCCGGGGTTGGCACTGGGGACCCAGCTGGAGAGCAGATGAGGTGGCTGACCTTTTGGCCATTTGGGGCCAGGAGGAGACAGTTTGACAATATAAAGCAGGCTACCACAATGAGTACATCTTCCACGTGATAGCTGCCCAGATGGCAGGGCAGGGGCACACATGGCAGCAATGCCACACAAAGGCCAACTGTGCAGCCATGGCCCACTGGCAGCTGGCCCAGAGGTGCAGGCAGCTCTACTGTAGTGCCCGTACCAGAGCCCAGGAGGCTGTGCCATCCCCGTCCAGGTCTGGCAGGCGCACAGGCATGGGGCTGTAGGTCCAAGGAGCCAGATGCTGTAGCAGGTGGCAGCAGGTCACAGCCAGGCAGCAGCCCCCGCTACCAGACTTCTGCAGTGGGTAGAGAGTGCAGGGGCCACTCTAGGTCAGGGCTGTGGTAGCAGTCCAGCTGGCATAGGGGGCTAGTGTCCCCATATATCAACTGGCCAGGCCTCAGAAACTCCTGAT
Organism: Alligator mississippiensis; assembly: GCF_030867095.1. Lineage (NCBI taxonomy): Eukaryota > Metazoa > Chordata > Crocodylia > Alligatoridae > Alligator > Alligator mississippiensis. The sequence goes on from NC_081828.1 coordinate 206,757,056, forward strand.
GGCAAGTAGCCCTGAGCTGCTTGCCAGGGCAGCTTTTATACTTCTGGGGCCAGCACATGTGTTGGCCCCCACGTCTAGCTCCTCCTAGCTGAAGATCCAGGAGGATCTGGGTAGGGTCAGTTTGTTGCAAGTGGCACAATTTGCCCCACGCCAAAGTGCATGTTTGAACACATGTGCTGAGGCACAAATCTCCAGCACAAATTTGTGTTGCTGCTACTTGAGCTGCCTCAAGCACACGTGCCTCCATGTGTGGACATGGCCAAAGAGTTTTTACTGGGATAATTAGGTGGAGAATCTTGACATTCTACTAACTAGATGTATCCTACTGTGTAGGACTAAATCACTAAAAAGCATTTAAAAGTACTGAACTTGCTGTAGTGAAAAAAGTATAATGCCACTTTCATAAGATATCAAAAGACTGAAAAACACGTAATGCTAAGACTGTTTTGGATCCTGTCTCTAGCCATTACAGACCAGAATAGGCTTTAAGTGTCTCGTGATTGCAATGGGAAGAGAAAAGTAAATCTGTTTTGGTGAGATTTCTTTTTTGCACACTGAAGATGTGTGTACATTTTACTGTGATAAGAGTAGTTAACAGATTTCAGAAAACATTTAAATATATGTTCATTAGGGAAATTAAGTTTCAGTTGCTTAAACTTTAGGATTTTTCATAGCTTTCTCTAGTTCATTGAATGGTATATAATTCTTAAAAAGAACTTGATTCATCTTTTAAAAATGTTTGGTGTGTGATCTCCAAAGTTACAGAAAAGTTGGCTTTCTGTCTGTAGTTAGGAAAACATTTTAATGAAATAATTGAAAAACCTTGTGTTAAATTATAGCAAAGGAAGAAGCAAATTGTGCAGTGTGTGACAGCCCTGGAGACCTCTTGGATCAATTTTTTTGTACTACCTGTGGCCAGCATTACCATGGGATGTGCCTGGATATACAAGTAACACCTTTAAAAAGAGCAGGTTGGCAGTGTCCTGATTGCAAAGTGTGCCAGAATTGCAAGTAAGTGCGAAAGGGAGGTGATATTGTGTGTGCTATTTTTTAAACAAATGCTATTAATAAACTATGTGCTTTAAACTGCTTTTTCCCCTAAAAATAGGGGTTGCTTCTCCAGCTACATCTGGTTAGCATACATTGTCAACCTAAATCACTGCAATCACAAAACATCTGAATTTTTATCAGAAGTAGAACCCATGTACGTGAGGCATCCTACCACCAGCTGCCAAGCGTTCATTGCACAAGACAGTTTCTTCTATTTCACAATATTTTGCAGAGGGAGTAAACCAATGAGTCATCACTAAAACAAATGTGTGGCTTACTTAAGTAACTTCAACGTGATGACAAGTCAACAGTGGTCACTGATGAGCCAGACAAGTATTTGAAACCATATAAACCAATTGTTGTCAGAGGTATCACCAGAGTTCACTTGGAGAACTAGGATATTCTTGTACCATTGTTCTCATAAGACCTAATCTATTAGGTCTTAATAAAGCTCTTAGTGAGAAATGAAAAAGTTTACTACTGAGTTTTATGGCTATCAAGAAGGGCAATCTGAGAATGAAGAATTACTTCATTGATGCCTATCATAGCCAATACATGAGGCAAAGGGCACCACCAATGCTGTGTTTTTACTAAGATCTCCACTTTTTACCTGGTATTCTTCACATACCGACATTTCAAAGAAAGTTGTTGCCCCACCACAGGCAGGCTGCAGAAGATGGCAGCAACCAAAGGTTAATATTGGGGCATATTCTCAAAGAGCCCTACAAGAATTCCACAGCATAGTCGCAATGCTTGCTAACACCTCCTCTCCCCAAAAGTTAATGGACTAGTTATTAAAGTCTGATATTTTTATACCTAACATGTTATATTGTTGAGGATAAGGTGATCTATTTCTGCAAGACCAAAGGATAGTGCTTTCCTCTTCTTCGATAATGTGTTTCCCATTAATGGAGTAATATATTTTTCTAATGTTTTGTATGATATTTAGTCAAATTCCAAGTGTCTCCTCCAATTAAATCGCCTTTCCTCATGAAAACTAAGTCTTTCTGGTACCTTTGCTCACAGTCTCTACTTATTAAATCTTAAAAAGTGCTTCCAGACCTTTTTAAAATTCTAAAATTATCGGGCTGATTTTACGATGGTGGTAAATTCTCAATAAAGCTGGTAAAGTTCTGATAATTTACATTATCCAGTGGTTCATTGTAGGGTTGATGTAAGGGTCTTGAAACTCTTAAAAAATCTCTTAATGATGGATGCATGAAAATACAAACATTCTTGGCTTGGCACTGTAGATTTTTTTTTGAGGGGCCTGGTAGCTGGCAACTTCTTTTTTGGAAAAAGACAATGGAGCCATTTGTTCTGAGGAGTAAGTAGTGTGACAAAGTCTTTTCAGGTATCTAAGACAGAGTGCTTCAAAAGTGAGGTGATTTACCCTCATGGAATGATCTTTAAGGCGTGTTTTGTTTTAAAATTTCAAACCTGTGGATTAGACTTCTAAATCTATATTTAGATACATTAATGAAGGCAGCCTGATTTCCAGAAATAACAGTGTTGCGATGCTCGACAAGTTTGTAAATAAGGCAAACTTGTATTTAACTTTTTAAAAAGTGGATTTAAGAGTCTTTGCCCATCTCTTTTTGCTGTTAAGTAAAGGGACATTTGTGTCCAACTATTTTCATGTGGGATTTAGAGTGTTCTCTAAAGAGTGATTTCAGTATGGCTTGCTTAAACTGATTTGTGTGTTTTAAGTATCACTGTTGGCATGTTTCTTAGACATTCTGGGGAAGACAACAAGATGCTCGTGTGTGATACGTGTGACAAAGGTTACCATACTTTCTGTCTACAACCAGTTATGGACTCAGTGCCAACAAATGGCTGGAAATGCAAAGTAAGTCCATTTTTTTAAGTTCTCCATGTGTGGGTGTGTGTGTGGGTCCAGATGTTGGTACCCTTGCATTGAATATTACTTAACTTCATGTTTATTGCTGTGGAAGCCCATGTGATTATTTGTGGAGTAAAGGGGGTTTCCTAAGTAAGTATGATTTGTCACAGATTTCAGACCCAGGCATGTGAAAATGGATTTTTTTTCCCAACCCAGAAGTACAGATGAACATACAAATATATAGCTTTATTAGTCATGGATAATATTTCTGATATTTAATTGTATAGAATGATACTTAGACTTTATTGCAGATACAGAAACCAACTAAAAATATGCTGCTTGTTTTCTTTGAAGATGCATTTTGCTGGCACATCTGATCTAATCTTGTTTATTTAATTCCTTACGCCAGTATTACATGATATATTGTTTTTATTCATCTTCTGGCTGGGGAGATTGTTTCCTGTAAGCCAGCCACCCACCTCTGCTACTGGAAAGGTCTCTGCCAGCTAGTCAGGTTCCTAGATCTGTAAGGCTTTGTTTTTACTTCCAAATAAATACAACAACTATGCAAAACCCAGCCTATTCAATACATATGTTGTACGTTTAAAATTGTACATCTGTAGATAAGAAGTTCCCAATTTATCTAAAAATTGCATGGGAAATCTGTGTTCTAATTTTTTTTAACATGGTACATGTGCTCAAAATGCTGTATAAACATTATCAAAATATATGTGTAAAGCACTGCATATGTGTTAGCATCTATTTTACATTTTGGAAAATTGAGACCTAGAGCTTAGAAGTTGTTGAAGACGGAGCTGAGATTAAAACTAGGGAGGCACTGATTTCCTATCATGCTTATTTTCTCTTGGTGCTGCTGCTAAGCAAGACGCAGCTATACAGTAATCGTATAGCAGGCAACGGTCACTTCATTACCTCATTATCAACCAGACATGATGACTTTGTAGTCCAAAATTGAAAAATGTAACGTGTTCTTTGTCATGAAATACAGTGAGAAGTTCAGTGGCTTCAGCTGCAAAACCAGCAGTCGTCTTCTCCCCACTGTTTCTGTGTTCTTAGTGGGAAGAGGCTATAAGAAAAAGATCATTTGGCAGCAGTTAGTAACAAAAAAATGAGTTTAGCAAAAACATTTGGATTAGAGTTGCTGGGGAATGTTTCAAGATAATGTTTCAAGGAGGGAAGGTCTCCCTCCTTCCTCTCCCTTCCCCCTGGAAAATGCCAGTTTGTCAAAACCAGACCATTTTCTGGAAACAAGATGGTTTGGAAGAGGTTTCTCTGGCCCACGATGGAATCTTTGGATGAAGGAAGAGCGCCCAAAATAGCCGATAGTTAAAGTGGTTAAATGCTCACTTGAGATGTTGGAGACCTCTGTTCGAGTCCCTGCACTGCCAAATTCTCTGTTACTCTGGCCCAGTGAATATTTAATAAGCCCTTGCTTTGTCTGATTTTGGTACAAGGCCTTGGACCTGAATCTTCCATATACCAAGTGAGTGTCCTAACCAGTGGGATGGAAGGAGTCCATCTCTCTTTCACACCTTGTCATGAAAATGTTTTAAAGGTCTTAGTTTTGTACCATGGAGGCAACAGATCCCAGTGCTTTCCCCACCCTTCCTCCCTGTGGGAAGGAAGAGATTTGGATTCAAAGGATCCAAACAATGCCCTTTGGTTTAAGGTGGTATTACAGTTTTTAAGGTGAGAGGGCATCCCAATGATAGTTGTCTTATATAATTTAAACAGGAGATTTTCATCTAGTAATTTATACATGAAATGTCCTTACATAGCAATCCTGGAGAAATCCTGCCACTGGCTTGTGGTGTGGCTTCACTGTGCTCCAAGAGGAATACTTTGGTCCATTGGTTGCAGTAGCTTGTATAGGGTAGTTAAGCAGCTCTCACTATGGGAGAAGAAGGGAAGATCCTTATGGAGGTGGATCCCTTTCACTTGTTCATCTCTGTCCTTATACATCACTGTCCTGGGGGTTTGCAGTGAGATGAGGCCTATGGTTTGTAGTAGATAAAACCCTATATTGGTCCTTATATCCAGATACTTCTTTTTTGGGGGGGGACATCAGTTCTGCTGCTCAGAGGCCTTCTTCCCCCATGAACATGGGGTCTAGGTTTACCCCATTATTGTTTGAGCGATAATTTAGTTATTATGAGCTTTGTAGTATGTATTCTACAGAAAAAGAGCAGTAATACAGTAGTCATTTATGTGTTTAAAAGGTAATGATTTATTTTTTCTAAAGTCAGGTTTTTTTGGTGAGCTTTGGGAAATGAATGGTTCAGTCTCAATTCCATTCACAAAACACAGGTGTCGGCATGACACGAGTATCCCTACAACTGGTGCTAATTGGCACTCTTGCTGGTATTCTCAACAAGAAGCCAACAGTTGAATGAAATTTCAGACTGAAGTATCTGTTCACTCGAGGGGTGTCCCTTCCAAATAAAGATACAAGGAAATGTTTCCTGCCAATGCCCACGCTTACCATACTCTGCAGGTGTAGAAGGCATCCAAATTCAGGGCTGTTATTAATCTTGCACTATTCTACCAGCATTTACCCAGAATAAATGCCCATTCAGAGGGGAAAGTGTCAGTTACCAACAATCTGATCATGTTGTGAAGCATCATAATTAAAAACTAAATGCTTGTGATTTCAGAACTGCAGAGTATGTGCTGAGTGTGGCACAAGAACCAGTTGTCAGTGGCACCACAACTGTCTGGTATGTGACAGTTGTTACCAACAGCAAGACAACCTGCCTTGTCCTTTCTGTGAAAAATTGTGCCACCCAGACTTCCAGAAAGACATGTTGCACTGTCACATGTGCAAAAGGTAAGAAACCTAATTTCTTATGGTTAATTAAATCACTCAGTGTGTTCAGTGACCCACATAAAATTAGCCTATTGAAATTGCTTCAATTCCTAGTGGGCAAGGGTCATTCTAAAATACTGCCCGCAGTGGCAATAGGTAGGTGTCCTTTTTTTTATAATCTTTAACAGACAAGTAAATAGGAGAGGGCAGGAAACTGTCCTCCCTCCTGCTAGAAAATTTCACCAAGAAACTTATCCTGCTGGTACTTCTCACTCTGAGTAAGCTGAAGACTAGAGCTATCAAGGAATAACTTTTATGAATATTGGCTTTAAATTCTTTCTAGTATTAAATTTGTTGTGTTAATTAGTACTACATAAATGAAATTCTTTGTAATTGTCTCTATTTGCAAAACTTACAAAATAGTTATTCTCTTTTCAGATATGCCAGTGTTATGTCTGAAATAAAAAAAAATACAGGGGAACTATAGGAAAATATATGGAGGTGATCTCAAATACTCTTATTGGTTAGCTGTGGAATATCATGGTGTACAGCAGTATCACAGCTACAAAACTGGCTTTAAACAAAGCTTAGGTCTTAGTATTTAAGTTTGTTCTGTGCTGAGCGTACTGGAAACCCATTTTTGTTTCTACCTGCCAAAGCAGTATTGCCTCAGAGTTGCAAAAAGAATCACATTCTCTAGTTCTTACTTTTGGAATAAGCCAAATTACAGAGTCTGTGTAGCCATAATTTTTACAACTGCACTGCTTAGTCATTTATTGAGTTTGCCCTGAGAATTGGAATATAGCATTGAAATTTCTATATTTAGACTGATTCATATTAGGACAACTGATAATTTATTAAAATCGCATAGTCACATTAAGTTAATCTCCCCAGGTGGATTCACATAGAATGCGACAAACCTCCAGGTAATGAATTAGATTCTCAGTTAAAAGATTACATGTGCCCTCTTTGTAAACAAGGAGAAGGGGATCAGACTCAGCCGTGTGATGTAATGGACACTTGTGAACTTGTTCCTGAATCTGGCAGTATGACAGGTAACATTTTTCTTTTAAAGTGCAAGAATATCAAATGGTCAGTTATCATAAAGATGTGTAGAAGGGCGTCTCAACACTCAACCCCTCCTCCCCCACCTCCATGTGTGCATAGTCTGTAAAGCTCCAAAACACAATGTATGACACATAAATATCTCCAATTCGAGCATTGTCTGCCACTCACAAATCTGTTCCAAAGTCCTGTTGTCAACCCACCATCCCAGTCCTTCCCTCCCCTTCCCAACAGTAACCACGTCTGGGGGTTGTCTTCCTACTCTCACTCCTTGGCCCTTTGGCTCTGGTTCTCCAATGTTGAGAAGTTAACAGGTGAGTCCTTCCTTTATTCCCCACGGCTCTCAGCCCTATCTGGCCTCCTAGCTCTTCAGCTTCGGTGAAGCTAATAGGCAAAGCCTTCTGTTTCTCTCCAGCCTTTTGGCTCTGTTTCTCATCACAGGAAAGTTAGCAAGCCAACCCTTCTGCTGCCTTCCCTAGGTCCAGGCTCTGTCAGGTCTGCAGAAATGCTCCTCTGCTGCATCCCCAGCTCTTCAAGGAAGTCCCACTAACACTCCCAACCCCCAGCTAGGTACTTCTTCTCAGACACTCTTGTAGATATCTAGCTCTTCCAGTTTTCATCTCTCTATTTATTAGTCTTGAGCGCTATGGCCCTCGACTCATTTAGGTCCAGCTGGGGAGCATCTGTTCCATCCCAGGGAAACTGGGCTTATGTTACTTAAAGGGACAATAACTCTGACAAGTATATTTAATTAAAATCATTAAATAGCATGTAATAGTACATTTTTATCAATATAAAAGTCCAACTGAGAACAAATGTGATTAACTCCACACAGTAGGGGACAGTCTGCCTCGGAGACCTTACCATCTAAATAGACAAGGTAGAGAAAGATGGCAGGTGAAACACTGGAAAATAAATAAGATGTCGTTTGTCCAAGGTAACAGCAGGATCAGAATAGAAATCAGGTCCCTGAGTCCTACTCCAGTGTGTGCTGTTCACTAGACCTTACTACCTAAATATTATTATTTGAATAATAAAATAGTAGTCAAGCATTGACTTTGTTTGGCAACTTCACAACACATTTTCTGATGAGTGGTGCTTACTGTCCTGGATGTTTTGTTTTCTAAGGAGAAAACTGTTTGAAGTCTAAGCTTAGAGAGAGAGGCTAGAAATTTGATAAAATCAGCACGTTCTGCCTCAGGAGGGCACGCATGAAATCTTGCACTGCTTGCCAGCGTGCTTTGCCAGCCCAATAGTAATCCAGCTAGTCTAATATCCCAATATTGTGAGCTTCTATAGAAGAAGCAGGTAGCTTAGTTGCTAGGTGTTCAGACCTTGGAACATCAAGCGCCCCTGGTTGATGCCAGAAAAGTCAAGGAATACTCCCAGGTGTGCAGGCCAATGCATTACATAAACAAGTCACTATCTTGGATGCTGGCAGTATTTGTAGGTATACATCCTTGGTGAATAGAAGGGAGATAATGAAAAATTGATCTTGAAGAAGGGCAGTGACAGTAGGTAAATATAAATAAATGAATGGCAGAGGGTTAGGAATGAAGATGTATAACAGGTTAGCATGACTAGCAACTTAAATCTTGAAAGGTCGCTTCTATCTTGAAAGGTTAGTGGAGGTTATTGAACTTTTCAAATAGTATATTCAGGTCGTTTAAGAAGTCTGAACTAACACATCAAGCTAATCCTAAAAGTTTTCCAGCCTTGAAGAGAAAACGCTTCTAGATAGATGGCAGCTTTTATTTGGATACTTCAAGTTGAAATTGTTTCTTTTGTTGTGACTTTTAGTTAGAAGAAACATTGAAGAATATATTCTTTTCCCCAAGGAAGAGTGGGGCTGTCGTCTCAACTACTAGGAGTAATCTGGACCCATTATACGAGTGTAGTTTTGTAGCATTTTACGCCCAAGAGATCACTTTTATACATTAAACCCAGATTTAGAACCCATGTAAATGATTATTTCTTTGAATTGAAGTTAAAATATCACTTTAATGTTGGCAGAGTCTCTGAGATTAAGTTTTAGGTGCTAAAATTGGTATTATTTAATGTGTTTTGGCTTTTTGAACTTGAAAGAGGCTTTCCTGAACAAAAAGTGATATTCACTTTACTTTTTTTACACTAAAGCCCTCTGAGGATCAGCTCTTTAGGAGCTGAAGTATAATGTGAACTTCACTTTTTCCCTATCCCCTACTTTGCTTAGTACATTTTAATGAATTTTATTAGGTTTAACAGTGTCTGGGAGAGGGAGGGAGTGTACATCTGGTATTGCGCACCATATTGTTGCCTTCAGTGCAAGAAACAGCTTATGAACTCTATGAGCAAGGCTTTTTCCATGCAACTTCCTTTAGTTAAAATGGGAACCTCATAGATAAAAGAAGGCCTGTTTCTTACTTGCAAAATTTGTCCTTCATGTTGGCTGGGTCTGACAAGTAGGTCAATGTTCCAAATATTAATGGTTGTTAAAACCTTTTTTACTGTGTTCCAAGCCCACAATGCCACCTTATTTTGTATTTCAGGTCTTTATTCTAAAATACAAGGGGACATCTATGGCCCCATTACACTGAAAATACAAAGAGATCTAAAAGTGAGTGCAGATTCTGTACAAGAATCATGCAAACATGGAGTGTTTGGTTCCTTTCAATTGCCAGAGTGGTATAAAGCAGTTTTTGTGTTGTTGAGGATCAGGTGCTTAATCTTTAGCATATACCCCCTAACCTTCTAGTTGTCCTGATCTGCCTTAACTCAGATTACATATTTAAATACTGTTTTGTTAAACCAAAAGGTCAAGCAATGATGGCAACCACTGATGCCAACTTAATAGAATAAACGCCTTGTCAAAATTGATAAATATTTTGCTTCTTCTTAAGCTTGTACAAATGAAATGGAAATTGAAGGTGGTGCAGAGGATGTGGCATTTCAGGAACAAGCAATTACTGACGATGGCCCTGACCAGGAGTCAACCGCTGCATGTGTCACACACGGTAAGAATGCAAGTTTCAAAGCCTGACAAAATAGCAGTATATGTACAGTGCGCCTGTTCTTTCATTAAGGATTCGTGTAACTTCTTGTCACACTGTAAGATGAATTGTGTAGATGCCACCATCTGAATTCTTCAGTGATAGTATTGACTTTGCTTTAAAGATTGGTTCAGCGAAGCCAAACTTGAAGTTATAAAATGTCTTGAACATCTCTCTCAAAAACGTTATACTTTCAATTATTTACTTAGGGGTGTTTGTTTTTTTTCCTGAAATCTGGAAATAGAAGTTATACAAATTTCTGCGCTTGTGTTTTTGTAGAAAAGGTGAGGCAATATCATGTTACTTTTTGCCATATAACTTCAGTCCCTAGATTTTCTATATGAGTCTTATGTTTGAACACCCCACAAAAAGCTTGTGGATTAACTTCTCTTGTGTGTTTTAGGGAACATATCCAAAGGCTGAGAACTCCCAGTATATTTGCTGCACAGGTTAAATTATGCACTCACTTGTTCTAGCATGAAAATGTCTTCTATATTTCTTTTGGAAGTGATTTTTTGTTAAATAGATGTTATAGTTTATAACAATAGGCCATGGCAAAACTACAAGCCATTTTTTTTCCTCCTGTTCTGAATTAAGTTTTCTTTATCCCCCCTTTTCCTCCTCCCCCCGCCCTTGTTGCAACTGCCTTTCCATCTGTTCTCTTGGTGGGTGGACCGCCCTTCAGAAATTGCTATTGATGCTGTGTACTAAAATGGACCACTTGATTTTTTTTTTTTTTAATATGACTGCAAAGGAGTGTACTTGTAAAGAGTTCTCATACCCCTTTTGAAACTCCGTTTTTTATCTTTCTTATCTTTGTTCCAGTATCTTGTTTCATCTCTAGAAGAATCAACAACCAAAAAAAGTATCACGTTTGCTTTGAAAACACAGAGAAGCAGGGGAAATTGTTGTAAAAAAAAACAAAAAAAACCCAAACAAACACCTTTCATACTCTGAATATAATATCAGGCTGTCCAGGATAATTTTTTTCTCACATTCTGCACTCCGAATAATGGCATATGTTGCTACACAAAACTGGAGAACTAGCTAAATCTTGGATTTTGAGAAATTATACCATGTGTCTAACACAAGCATACGGTATCAAGTACTACATATTTTACCCTTAAGTTCAAATGTTAGCTATACACCTTTCTTTGGTTCTGCTTTTCCACATTTTCAGTAGAACATTACAACTTCTGATCCTTCAGCATCTTATAGGAAAGCTGGACTTGCCAATTGAAGAATGATGTCACGTTTTTCAAAGTTTCCTATTAAATAAGGAAGAAGTTTCATTTAAAGGCATAAGAAAACAGCCCAAAGCCAGAGAAGCTTCTAATCAGTAAGACTGTTGTCTTCAATATTAGATATTCGATTATCCTTCAGTTCAGAAATACTCAGTCTGAAATGTCAGGCTTGTAGTGTATGACATTTGGTTTAGAACTGTTGACACTATTAAGATATATATTTTCAGTGATTTGTCAAATCGTTTGTCAGTCATGCCCTCCTCCCGCCCAACGTTCTCAGAGTTGGGTGAATATTTACAGGTTGGCTACAGGAGTGGGTCTTATTTTCCATAACCTGCCCTTAAGTTGTATGACTTCACCTTTTCTTTTTGGCTGTGATAGTTGGGAGTCTCCAGTCTGTCCTCCTGCAATGATGAAAAGCTCCACATCCCTATCAGAAGATTCATCTTCTGTCTTCCAAAAGGGATCAGAAATATTAGTCAAAGTTTTTTGTCAAAGCATTTAACGTGATTGTCTCCGAACAATTGCTCAGCACGTCCCATCTAACAGGCTGGCTGGCTGGGTAACTTCAATTCCCTGTTTCTTTTTTTAAATACATTTTTCATTCTGTTTTCCTTAGTGTGACCTTACATTGCTTCTGTTCTGCAAAGAATTCAAAGTAATTTTTTCAGGTTTTGTATTGTGTCATCATAACTCATTACAAGTATCGAGAAGCTTTAATCTTTCTCTCTTTTTTTTATAACTGTTGCTTGCCTGAAACAGTGTATGGCACGTCATTAGTGTTGATATTGTGTGCATATTTCAGCCCCAGTTATTTTAGAACAAAAAGCTAGCAGAGCTGTCCTGCTACAGTGTGTGAAAATCATCATCTTCTCACGTCTTGCCACCACAATTAAAGATTTTCTCCTTATTGGGCATATAACGTGGCCCAGTCTAGTCCTGGCATCGTGTTTCCTGATCATGGCTTCTCCAGCAGCTAGCGGACTAACAGATGTTCTGTGGTCTGTGTTTTACTACAGCTATTTGCACCTGAGTAAACTCACTTTTACTTGTTGCCTTTTCATGAGTGCACGATGGAGTAGAAGTTATATGATTACATGATACATGTAAGGGCTTTAATGACAAAAAGGTTTTATCACATGCACACATATTGTACATACATCATGGAAATTGTTGGATGAGACTTCTGAGCAGTCAATACTTTCAGAAGTACAAGACAAAAATCATGCATTTTTAAGGAGACCTTACAGAAATGACTTTTAAAAATGAACTTTTAAAATATTATATGTAGGATCCTGAAACAAAAGTCAGATTATATAGGTGACAAGTTGATAATGTGAAGTCATTGCTAGGAACCTAGGAAACACAAGAGGAATACACAAGAATTGAATGTTGCCAGTTCATGGTTTCAGAGGTTAAATATTGATCAGTTTGTTCATCTAACAACACTGTTAGGTAGCCTATTAAAACAGCAAGCAGCAAGTGATTGTTAAATACTGACAGGACAGTTTCATGCATAGAAAGACTAGTAGGATGAGGGAAGGAATTCTTAAGCTTTTTTAAAGAAAAACCTGACAAATCATGGTTGTTTCTATTTTAAATAAAATTGCCAGTGGAAAGTGAATTAAATGAACCACTTTCGTACTTGGGACTAAATGCCCATAATGTAAAAGTTGGGAAGATTTTTATCTTAATGAAGACATGGTAGTATGAACACAAAAATTAGTCTTCAGAAATAGAGAGAAACAATCAAACTATAATAAAAACTGGTTGAGAAGTCAAATGAGCTTCTGAAGATGTCTTTCGGTATTAGTACCATATAATAGCTTCACAGATTTTCTAGAAGATTAAGTAATCAAATTTGATGGTGATACCAATTTAAGAAGAATTGCAAACATAATAGAAGATCAAGTGAAACTGCAATAGGACCTTGAGAATTTAGAAAATTGGGAAAATTCCAGTGGGATGATATTCAACTTGCACAGAGATGATACCAATCAAAAATGCCACATGGGAGCAAGCTGGTTGTAAGGCAAGGAATCCCTCTGGTGTAATGCATAACAAACATGAGCATTTAATGGGATGCTATTGCAAAAACAAAGAAGCAGATGTAATTCTGATCAGTCTTTACAAATGGAGGCTTACCATTTCTCAGAAATTGATGGCTTAGACCCATACGTCTGCCCGTCACAGTTGATTCAGGTCCGTACATCTACACTGCTTTCCTCTTGCATACTGTAACTTGCTGTCATGATCCTATATGACAAAAAGATGAGAAACTTTGATCTGCGTGTTTGGGCGAGTCTTTTGTCCAGCTAGACAGTTTATGCCAACTGAGGATTTTCCCCTAGTGTTTTGTTTGTTTTTTGTCTCCTCTCCAGTAGTATTATGGAGAATATCACAGTATTATGGAGAATATTAATGCAGCTGTTGCTCACACTCCCACCATTGATACACATCTTGAACAGGGCTCCATATCCCACATATTGGTAGTGGACCCTGCCCCTGAATTCCTGACCTCCCTAGGAGCCCTGCTGTCCAGATGGTGCAGCTCCATGGGCCAAATCTGGCTCCTGGACTTCATGTTTAACACCCCTGGATTAAGTGATTTGAAGTGATTTATATTTCGTTGGATCTTTGTTTATACTCTGAGGTTCTTGTAAGTTGTTAATCACATTGAACGTTGGGCAGGGATAACATCTTGGAGATTAACTGATTGAAAGAGTTGTAAGCTTTTGAGCCAGGTACAGACATTACACTTTTTATCAGTATAAGTGATCAGAACAGAACAGAAGCGTGGTGCACAAAACCAGTCTACACTTGTAACGGAATAGAAGCGTGGTGCACACAGACTGGTTTAAAAATGGTAAAACCCGGTGTAAGATTTGCACCACCCCAAACCACCGCCAAAGGGCAAATGTGTGTTCTGTTCGCTACCAATATAAACTACGCCACTTACAGAAAACTGTGTAACTTAGGTTGATTTTGCCTTGGGCCTTTTCAGCGTCTGTACCTAGTCCAGTAGACAACAGGCTACCTTGTCCGATGCTATGCTGTCCTATGTGTGTGACCTTTCACAAATCTTGTAGCATCTTATGCCCATGAGATCAGTTTCATATATTAAACCCAGATTTAGAACCTATCTAAATGAGCTTTCCTTTGAACTGAAGTTCACAATATCACTTTAATGTTAGCAGAGTCTCTGAGAGAGGACGTTTTAGGTGCTAAAAGTAGTATTAGTTGCCTGTGAAAGTTCATGCCTCTAAACTAGTTTGTTTCTAAAGTGCCTTCTGCCTCACTTCAGGATAACATGGCTGTCTCTACTCTGAATACTAAAATTGAAAAATTTGTAATGTTTTTAACATACTTTGTTACAATACATACATGGCTCAAAGGTAACGCACATTGCTATCAGCGTCCCTGTCCTCATGCTTTTGAGAAAGACAGCCTTCCTGTACTGTTGTCTGCTCTTTGCTCCCCTCCAACCACGCTAAAGCAAAAGGAAAAGTGTAAATATGCTATGAAATAGTCATTAACTTTTTTTTGTTCAGTTCTATCATAATTACCAAAGTATTTATGATAAAATCTGTTTTACTGTGTATTTTGAGTTGTAAAGAAAAGAAGTCTTTGGAGAGGCTCTGAAATATGGTATTAACTTCTTTGTTGTAAATGTGAAAGTGCTTACAGTATTAGAAACACTGTATGGCGCGCATAGTGACAGCTGTCATTTTAGGCATCCCAGCTCTGGGGAAAGGCCATCTGTGCCCTTGGGTGTCCTGCAGCCGATGGGATCTTGCTGTATCCCTCAGATCTGCCACCCAGCTAGAATTTTACCCCTTCCCAGCTACTCCCTACTGTCCCAAGAGGAAGCTAAGCTGCTAAAAGAAACAGGAAAGAGGAGAGGTTCATCATGAAGCTGCAGAGCTCTGTTTTCTCTGCTGGAATAGACAAAGCCCCCCTCTAACCCTTTAGGCTAGGGGAGAGCGCATTGAAAATCAACTAGGCAGGAAGTGGATATGAATTACAAAAAAAAAGGGAGCTTCTCACAAAAGGGTAGATGCACACCTTTATAAACAACCTAAAAAGATATAGAGTGCAAGCTTCTGTACATCCAAGTTCACTTCATCAGACACTATGAAAAGCTGTGATGAATGTAGAGTATAAGAAGAAAAGAGAATACAAAATACCTAACTTTGCCATTTAAAAAAAAAATCACACTAATGGTCAGTGTCCATTATTGTTAGTGTGGGCCTTTCCCCCCCAACAAAGAGACCAGAACAAGGAAATGCAAAACCAAAAATGTACCTGGAGGCAGGGAGACTCAGTGGAAAGCTTGTAGAACTTGAATCTGTTCCGAATTTGTTTTTTTGAGAACATCTTTGACCTAACTAACTAGATAACGAGCAATAATGGGATGAAATTACCAGGTATTTCATAGTAGAGATCTAATAAATGTCTACTTTTTTTTTTTTTTTACAAGTGTGTTCCTTGTTCTCCTTGATATAATTTTAGTGATTAATTAGCAGTGATAGTACAAATTTAGTGTATTTCAGTCCTAATGTTCCCATCAACAAAATATCTAATAACTAGTTTAAGTATATGCTGCAGCACTGGAGAACTAGCTGTCTTTGCCTCATCCTGTTGTTTAATTATTTAAGGTTTTTTGCATGGGTAGTCTGTTTTAAGCCTTTTCATCCAGAAAGCACCGTGCTCTAAGATCTCAAGATTTGGGGCTACCCTGGGTGTCAGTGAGTTTCATTGTCAAAGCCTTGTGCTAAAGCCTTCTCAACACTAGAAAGGATTTGCTAGTATAGTAATACTGGGAAACCCAACTAATAAAAGTCCTGATGTATACTGATCAACAAGTTGATTTGCAGTCTAACCTCAACTCCCATTTCCTGAACAAAACAAGCCAAACAAGCAAAAGGATTTTTCTCTCAGTGTAGAACTGTGTGTACACTAGGCCTTTTGCTGGTGTAGCTTTGTCAGGTATGGGTGGGATTATTTTTTCCATACTCATAACTGTGCTGGTTAAAGTTTAAGTGCATGTGTGGCTTGAGAACAGTCTGCCTGTGACCATTTAACAGCTTAGTTAGCTGTTCTTTGGGAGACAAATGTTGCAATGTTCAAATGCCTGCCACTTCTTTTAAATATCGAAAATTGCTTCATGGCTGATGTTTTCATATGAATCTCTAATGTTATTTTCTTCTTTAGTTATAGACATATCACAGGATGAAAAGACTGTTGAACTGGAAAAGGGAGTTCCTGATCAGGTTGATATAGCTGAAATGGAAACATCTCCTAAAAGAACACCAACACCAGCACCTGATGACAGTCAAAGTGAGCAAATGATGGAAGTGACAGAGAGTGCTCAAGCTGTAACGCAGCAGGAGTCAGACGCTCAAGTAGAAGAGAAACAACTATTACAACAAGATGCTGAGATGTCAGGAATATCCACAGAGGAATCTCAGCCTCCACCTTCAGCACCTGAGGCCATAACGACAGCACCAGAAACCTTAGAGCCTGTGAATAAGGAGGAAACTGCCTTTAAGGTGGTAGAACAATTGGAGACAATAAGAGTGCAAGACGATGTAGAAAAGGGAGAAACCTGTGAAAGCTCTGAAACGCCAGCTGTTCACTTGGAAGTGGAAACTGCTCCTGCAAATGAAAATTGTGCAAAAAATAGTTCACCACTAGCAGGCAAACCCATTAAATCACCAGCTGAGACATGCTCCTCATTTTCATCATCAATTGGTATAAGCAAGACAAGCGTGTCTTCCTCTCCAGCAGTGTCATTAGACTTGCATACTGTACACGATGTGATGCACAGTCAGACTCCAGCACTGATTTCATCTGCTGGATGTGCTCTCCCAGCAACTTACGTATCTGTCACTCCGAAAATTGGCATGGGGAAACCAGCTATTACCAAAAGAAAGTTTTCTCCTGGGAGACCCAGATCAAGACAGGTAAGCATGTTATTTTATTAAAGCAGATAAGCCAGGCACGTTGACTTTGAGTAAGCTGCGTTTTGGGTAGTATTAATACATATGTGGTTATATTAAAAATAAATGGATTTGTTTTGGAGAACATCCTGTGTACATATCTTGCATTATAAATTGTGTATACAGTTTAGTTTTAAACATCTGTAATTTTAAAAACACTTGCTTTGAGAGACAGGGTAACTTCAGGTTGAATAACCGAAGCTCAGATGTGGCAGAGTTTGCTCTTTAATGGGCAGTGTTGGGACATCATTTGAGCATTGGGCTAAACTAGAAACCTTATCTGAACCTCAAATAAAATATTAAAGGCACAGAAGTGCAAACATCCCTGACATTGGACAGAGATTTCAGATTATGGCAAATGGTTTAATGGTTTTTCGCTTTCGCAGATGTCTGCTAGGAATGATCTGGCATGACTTGTAGTTTTGACTTTAGGTTTATTTGATCTCAGAAGATCTAGTTCATAGCCTGTTGAATCACCTGTCTTCCAAATGAGTGGTTTGAAAACTAATCGTTTACACATCTTTTAATTTAATCATTGCAAAACTTGACTTGTTAAACTTGTACTTCATTACTCTGTAGTATAGCAAACTTGTCCACAATATTTTATTTAATACTTATTTAGTAATGGAAGAATTCTAAAAAAAAAAAAAAAATATACAAGCTGCTGCTTTGTTATTCAAAAGCTCAGTGTAAACCTATTTTAAAGGTTTAAGAGGTGAGAAGCAGTGTTCTCCAAGGATCTAAAATCCTAGATTTATTTACTGTTCTACAATAAAGGCAACAAACTGCATATAAGATAATTCAACCCACTGGGACTTGGCATTTTCCTCAATTATTTTTCTTGTATACAAGAATGTTGTGAAACTGGCTAAAAAGATACAGTAATTCAAAAACATACCATTAAACTCCTGGGAAAACATTGCATACTTATTCCTGCTCCTTTGTTTTGAAGTATTTAAGAAGATAGTTCCCCCGCTTTATAATTTTCTAAGTATTGCTAGTACTTTCTTGTCTTTAAATTATTTGTATGTTTCTGTTTAAGTTTATTTCTTAGTTCCTTTATGTAATTAAAAAAAAAGTCTAGTGCCATTTTGAACTTTGACTTTTTCTGAAGTAACTTCTTTGCTTTGTGATCCAGTAAATGTAATATTGGTTACTAACACTGCCGCCCCCATAATTCACAGCAGCAGAGCTGTGCCACAGCTCTGGTCATAAAGTTACTTCGCGTCAGCTGCTGCAGAGCCCACAAAGGGGAGCATAAAGGACAGCCCCACATTGATAAATGGCTCATGGAAACATATGAAATAATTTTTTCTGAGTGTTAGTATAATCGCATAAAACTGTTCCTATTTCTTAAGACTTACAGCGCATTTATTACCAAAACAAATAAGTGTGCAACTTTAAAAAGCAACAAAAAGCCCTGGATGTTATGCTTCCTACTGTTAACTCCTCTTTATAAATAAGCAGGTCAAGTTATGATGGCCGTTGAGGCTAGTGCAAGCAGACTCTTAGCTCTAGCATTGTATTAACATTTGCTTGTACGTCCAGGGTGAGAGTCTGTTCCACCTATTTAGCAGCTAAATGCAATTCTATTCCATCCTGCCCTGTTCCTTTAAAAACCTTTAATGCAAAAAAGGTAAGTAGGTCTTCTTCCTCCTCTTCCTCCTCACAGCCTTTAGTGTTGTAATCTAAAAACTAAGTTAGACAAAAAGGTTATTTTTTTCTGGGGCTAATGAATAGTGCAGTAGGATTACATTTAAATGTCTAATAGGTGAAATGGAGCTTGGCCCTCAATTTTCACGGTATTTTTAAAACAGGAAGAAGAAAAGCCTGTATATGTTTTGGAATAAGTGTTTTGAGGTCCTTCATGATATCAGAATATACTAATGCTCTGAGGTGTAGTGGTGTAGGATCAGAAAATCTAGCACATAATTAATGATTTCATGTCTAACAATTGAAGTAACGCAGGTGTTCTTGCTTTTGTGTCAGATATATGGATTTGCTGGGCAAACATTTCCCATAGCTTCCACTGAATTGTCAAGAAAAATAGATCAGTTGCATAGTATGAGTCTTTTGCTCAGTTGGGGTTTCTTTTGCTCATTTCCCTCCCAATTTTTTAACAGGGACAGGAACTAATGCCCTAATCTAAAGTTAATTTAAATTAATGAAAAGACTCCCACTGATGTCTTTGTTCCAAATACATACTAAATTGAAACTTGCTTGCTTCCAGTTGTAATTTCATTGTAAGAAAAATATATGCAAACTTTTTGGTCCCAATTCTCAGGTTCTCAATTATTTTTCTTTTGTTTTTCAGCCCTTACTCAGGCAAACTTGTAATGAAGTTGGGGAAAATTTGCCTCAGTAAAGACTGAATAGAAAATAAATAAGAATCTCTGGATACTTGATTAAAATCTTCATTAAAAGTAAACAGAACTGTCCTCTGCCTTTATTCTGTTGGTTTTGTTTACATGGAGGTTATCTCATGTTTGTATTCTTCCTCGGTTCTTCTTTTTGTTATATTATTTACTTGAATGTTACACTTTGAATGTGTGATTTTGGGGCTCAGTAGAAGAGATACCTATCTTTTGAGCAAAGGGAATTGCTGCCTGTGGTTAATGTTTTCTAAAGATAGTTTCATCATTAGAACCATACTTCCTACGAGACTAGCAATTCAGTGTTTATCATCCTGTGATTATTGCAAGCCATTGTATACTACAGTATGTAGCTGTATGTACATGTATCTGCATACCCTTGAGACAGTGCAGGAACTGTCCCCAGTGAATATTCTGAATTTTACAACATCAGCTTCCTAGTCTCTTCCTTTGGCTGAGGGACTGAGACCTTGGGAATGAGGGTCTGTAGAGGATACTAGCTTTTAGAAAAGTCCAATTACAGGTAAGCAGTTTCCCTTTTGAGCAGTGTATAAACAAACAGACAATCCCCATTGGGTAAGTAGTGTATTTTAAAAATGTTCAGTGTGTGGAGTCCTCCTAGAAAATGTCTTGAATCCATTAACCAGCAAGAGTCAACATTATTAGAGAAATTTTATACTTGTGGCAAATCAGTCACTGTGGATCACAGTAGTAATCTCTGAAGAAATGTCATTAATGCCTAAGAATGAAAACACACACACACACACACACACACACACTCTCTCTCTCTCTCTCTCCTCTTATGTTTTATTATCTTAACTCTTTTAAAATTGGAGTATACATATAGTGATCTTTTATGTTCATCCCAGTTCAGAAGGCAGAAGCCAACATTTCTCTTTTCTACCAAACAAGACCTTCTCTCTGTTCTACTTTCTGTACAAACAACCTGTTCAGCCTTTTTTTGGAAATTGGTTCACATATTAGAGAGAGGCTGGAGTGATGCCATAGTCATAATTCTCATTTTGATACATTCTCATGCCTAACCTGAGGAAAACTATATATCATTTCATGTGTTGCTTTCTGCCAGAGGATCAATTATTTTGGAAAAAAAGATGCAAGGTAATATATATTGTTCTCTAGAAATTAATTTGAAAATTTACTTCACTTCTCAGCAAATATTGCACCTCTGCAGAGGGTTGAGCCAGATGACACTCGAGCTCCTTTCCAACCCTAATATCCACAGACCCTTTACCGTGGGTTTTGCAGAGGTGTCATAAAGCTCAAGCTTGCGGTTTGGGCTACAACCAGACTTGTACATCACAGGCAGCGAGGGGAAGCCCTGTCCCCTGAAGTTCCTTCAAGTTTCTTTTTCCCCTGCCTGCCTGCCTGGCCACACCTCTGCTGCAAAGGCTTTTCTGAGGGACTTTCCAAGCTTCGTTTCATGGTTCTTGGACTAATGACTTACCTGTCTGATCCCCAGAAATGCATCATGGCTGCATTTGCCTCTTCAGAAGATTGCCCGTCCTTTCTCCACTTCCTTTGAGGCATGAGCAGTAGCAGCAGGCTTTGGGGGGGAACTGAGACGAGAAAGCCAAAGGAAAAAGCCGAGCGCAGTTTCCCCTCGCAACCCAGCCCGGGCAGGAAAGGAGCAAGACCTGAGCGGAGAGGTCACATCTGCTCGGCTAGATGCAGGCCGTGCCAGGCAAGGTCTTTTTGCCTTTTCTGTCCACAGCAGGAAAGAGGGCAAGAACAGGCTCTCAGGCAGCAAGCCCTCCCCTCCCAAAATCCCAGAAGATTACCAGATGAAATATCACACTTAAGTCCCTATCCTCCACATAAATAGTCATGCCTTGTAACTGCGCCGCTCAAACATTTCCTCTTCTTCCTCTGATTTATGTTAGATCTCTGATTTAGTTAGTTTATCAAGGTGCATATCTACCCTGCCTTCTGCCTAACTTCAGATGGACGCAGCTAACTACCTCTTCCTCCTCTTCTACTGGGGTCTCACTCCTCTTGGTCCCTGTGTTGCAGAGGCTCAGCACTGAATGGCGCACAAACACTGCCGATCCCAAAGAGCGTACAGTAAGGAGCTGTTTTCTGTTTCTGTAGTTTTCAGCTCCTAGTTTTCTTGGAGTGCAACATATCAGATTAATCCAGAAAAGGCTGCACCATAGGCACATGCTGATTCTTCTGGGCAAGCTTATACCATCCCTTCCCTGCCCATAATGAATTATTCCTCCTTGGAACAAGAATGTCAGGAGCCCAAATAAGAGTCAGGGACTCCAGGAGTAGAATATAGTTTAAAAAATAAATTGCCACCAGATGGACTGTCAGGGCAAGAGTGGACACTATGCTTAGGAGATCTGCAGCTATGCTAGAAAGGTAAAACATGGATTTCTTTCCAAATCCAAAAGATAGGGAAGTTTTAGGCAGCCCTCCTACCTGCCACTGTGGTTGTCCATGCCTTCATATCCAAGTGATGGTTCCCAGCTTCTAATGCAGGTTGTTGTCCCTCACCAACACTTTCCCCTGATTCCAGCAAGTGGCACAAGGCAATGAGAGGGACAGCACCCAGATGTGGAACAACTGGCAAAAGTAAGCAGCCTCTGAGGCTTTCATTTCTTACTTTCAAGCGTAGCCTCCATTTTCTAAAGCACCAGTCAAATTTGAATCTTATATGCCTGCTGAAGCCATGGTTTTCAGAGGCTTTTCAAACAAACAAATAACTGTGTTCTGACACCCTAAGCACTTTCACAAACAGTGCTAATGTTGGGTAGGCAAGTATGGTGGTACTTAATCTGAATATTACCTGCTAAAAAGAAAAATTATTCCATCAGGGAAAAATGCAAAATTAAAAATCTGCAGATGCCCCAACACAATGGAAACATTTTTTTCAAGCGGCTGCTAAAATGGTGTCTAGTTGTCTTGTGAGTCAGCACCCTGCACAGCTGATTTTTGCCAATTGCCAACCATGGCTGATTGCAATCTTCTTTTTAATTTAAACTCTAACAGAAACAAGCTCTGTTTTAAAAGAGCTGCATGCTCCGAAATCAGCAACACCCAACTGCCAGAGGAAGTTGAGGGAGGCAAGGCGTGTAGAGGGGTGCATACGTTGTGTTCCCCCTCCTTTGCATAGCTGTCTCAGTGGCAGCTGCAATAATTTCTACTTCCCCTGCTTGTGGGGTGGGGCTAGGGAAGATGGAGGAAAGAGAGAGGAACAGCTACAAGCACAGATATGGGACCTTGGTCCTTGGGACCAGGTTTTGAGAAACCAATTCCCAGTTATCTGAGGAAGCTTGCTGGAAAACTGAGGCTATTCAGAGTCAGCAGAAAACTCAACAATTGCCTGACTGCTGCTGGACAGTTTAGAAGGTAATACTGACCACGTGGTAAACTGAAGCAATCCATGTAGTTCAACAAAAGAAAATGAATAGAAAAAATGCAAGTTCAGTAGTAGGGCTGTGCAAAGCTTTGGTAGCCAATTTGATTTGGAGATTTGGCCTGATTCGGGGACCGAATCTCCAAATCTGAATCGAGATGGGAGACCACTTAAAAGCTCCAGATTGATTCAAAGTGTCCAAATCGATTCAGAAAAAGATTCAGAAAAGATTTGGCCATAGACTAAACAGGCAGCTGACACAGCTGCCTCCAGCTGGTAAGTCTCTTGGGGCTGGGGGGAGGGAAGGGGCGTGGAGGAGGGGAGGGATTGGGGCTGGGACAAGCTGCTAAACTGGGGCGAGGGGCGTGTTACTCGGGGCAGGGGGATGTGGGCGCGGCAGCACTGGGAACGGGGGCTCTGCCCTGCTGCAGCTTTCCCAGCTGGGGCTGGGCAGGGGGGGGGAGAGGAGAGGAGAGGAGAGGGGTGCAGAGGGGCACAAGATGCAGGCACGGCAGTGCTGGGAGCGGGGGTTCTGCCCTGCTGCCGCATGGCCAGCCAGGGTGGGGGGAGTAGGGATGTGGGTGCAGCTCACTCCAGGCGGAAGGAGGAAAGCAGCAGCTGGGCATAGCTCCCAGCACTGCAGTGCCTGCATCCCGCACCCCTCTGTGCCAGCTGACAAACAGCAGGGCAGAGCCCTCGCATCTCACACCCCTCCGCGCTGGCTGGGGCTGAGGCTGGGGCAAGCTGCTCAGCTGGGGTGAGGGGCGTGTTACTCGGGGAGGGGGGGTGTCTCTGTATGTGGGCATGACAGCATTGTGAGCAGGGGCTCTGCCCTGCTGCTGCTTGCCTGGCTGCCATGTTGGGGTGGGGCGCAAAGCAGGCATGGCTCGCTCTGGGCGGAAGGGGACAAGTTGCAGCAGGGCATAGCCCCCACTCCCAGCACTACCGCACCTGCATCACTGCTGGGAGCAGGGGCTCTGCTCTGCCGCCTCTTGTCAGCCGGCGTGCAGGGTACCAGGATGCGGATGCGGCAGCGCTGGGAGCGGGGCCTCTGCCCTGTCACCACTTGCCAGCCATTGCAAAGGGACATGGGATGCGGATGCAGATGTGGCAGCACTGGGAGCAGGGGCTCTGCCCTGCTGCCACTTGCCCCCTTGTACCTGGAGTGAGCCACACCCGCATCCCCCCTCCCCCCACCCTGGCTGGGCATGCGGCAGCAGGGCAGGACCCCCATTCCCAGGGCTGCCATGCCTGCATCTTGTGCCCCCCTGCACTTCTCTCCAAGTAACATGCCCCCCTGCAACAGCTGGGCAGCTTGTCCCAGCCTCAATCCCTCCCTCCCCTACTCCCCTTCCCTCCCCACAGCCCCAACAGACTTACCAGCTGGAGGCAGCTGTCAGCTGCCTGTTTAGTCTATGGCCGAATCTCCGAAGCGGTGCCAAATCTTTCAGATCTGATTCGGCCAAATCAAATCAGGACAGTGATTCAAATCTCCAGACTGAATCTGCCCAATCCGAAGTGAATATTTGCTGCTTCGCACGTGCCTTGTCAATAGCCACGCTATGTTGCCTCAAAACTTCCTGCAAATGTCCCAAGCAGCCTTGTCTGGAGTGTAGATTTCTGGTTGGTGCTAGGGTTCCTCAGTTTAGGAGCAAAAGGTCCTGCATATGGTTTTGCTCAGATGAGGTCACTGGATGCTTTCCTTTGAGAAGCACCAGATGGAAGTGTCCAAGAATATCAAGTTCACCTTTGTCTTGGAAAGACAATGATGTGACAAAAATCATCCTTCATCTACTACGTATCCCTGTTCCCTCTCTCTCCTGCTTCTAGCTTCAGAGAACTAGGAGCCAACAGAGCAGGGTCCTAAGTGTCTAAAGGAAGTTAAGGAAGCTTGACATTAAAGCATTTCCATTTTACAAACCTTACGCAGTTTTTGTTTTGTAGGTAGATGGCAAGCTTTTCCCCCACAACTTCTATCATTTATCATTTAACTTGTCATATATTCCCAAAGGTCTCACTCCAACATCATAGTAACAATACTATTGGCTTTGAGAGAGAAAAGACTCGCTCATTTTCTTCCTCCCAGACCATTTTTCCTATCAGGACTCTGTGCAAAGAGAAAACTGATGCAAATATGGTGATACGGTTCCTGCAGTATCCTTTTCAGGACAAACACAGATACCTGGTGCCAGGGAAGTAAATTATAGGCTAGGGTTAAGGATATATGTATGCCACTGTGGGTACAAAGCCTCATCTCTGAAATATGTTAACAGTGAGTGAAGATGGCCATAATGGGGAAACCAAGTAGTGTCAGAGAAACAGAAATCTAATTTTGTTGAAGCCTTTTGGGAATTCTCATCTCATACATAGGCATGCTTCACTGATACAGAGCTCGTATGATACCTGTCAAGTAATTCCATATATTCCATCAGTGTATCATCTCTGCAACTGGCAGAAACATAACTCCAGTTGCATATTGTCTGCTCCCACAAATGGTGAATGCAGAGAATCAAATGTTGCTTTTGGGTTTTTTTATAGGGGGGGTTGTTGTTTATTCTTTTTTCTTTCTTTCTTCAGAGGAATATTCAGTTTTGTTCAGGGAATGACTATAAGGGACAGGTAGCAATTTACTGGGGCCTCAGAGCCAGTGAGGCTAAATAGCAGACTTGCTCTAGTTGTGACAGAGTACAGGAGCAGGATATAATTGTTTGGAAAGGTATGACCAGCTTAGTCCCAGAGAGAAATTCTCCTGTCCTACCTGTCTCCGTACATTGCCAAACAAATGCGTTGTCAAAACCAAGGAAGCAGAAATCAAATTAGAAGAGTAGCTCTTTTGCCCAGAGAAATATTTTGTTCGTTGTACATCAGTATGATGGGCTAATGTTCAACTTTTTTGTATCTAGAAATAGTAAAGTTTCTTGCAGACTCCATATCAGTACCTGGGATATGAGCTCGTGGATGGCATCTTGAAAAGCCGAGCAAATTCCTTGCATGCTTCCTCCCATCCCCTGCTCCTCGAGATAATACAAAAGAAGATAGGAATGGGAGAGTAGCAGTGACACTCTTTCTGCTACAGGAGGCTAGGGCTTCCAAGCTGGATTGCTTTGGGAAGTTTTCTTTTACAACACAAGTCCTCTGTGCAGGCCTGGACAGATTTAAAATAGACACCGCATTAGCTGATACACTTTCCTTTCTTGTGGTCTTCTCCATTTATTAGTGCCCAAGAAAAGATAGAGGACATATTTACGTATAGCCTACCTTTTGAATGATTGTATTTCAGGGATGATCCAGTTTCATTCTAGGTAGTGCTATGAAATCCCATCATAAGGATAGGAAAATTTATCGGTGATTTCCTGCCTCCCCCGTTCAGTAAAGGACCCATACTTCCCCTGATGTTCTTGTTGCTGGCGTACTTGTAGAAACCCGTCTTGTTACTCTTCACCTCCCTCACTACCTGCAATTCCAACTGCACTTTGACCTTCCTGATTTCATCCCTGCATGTCTGAGCAATACTCTTACGTTCCTCCCTAGTCATTTGTCCAGGTTTCCACTTCTTGTAAGCTTCCTTTTTGTGTTTAGCTCACTAAAGAGTTCCCTGCTAAGCCAAGTCAGTCTTCTGCCATACCTGCTAGTCATCTTGTGCATCAGGATGGTTCATTCCTGGACCCACACTAAGGCTTCTCTAAAATACAGCCAGCTCTCCTGGACTCCTTTCCCCCTCACACTGGCCTCCAAGGGGATCCTACCCATCAGTACCCTGAGTGAGTCAGTCCTACCCCCTTGTTCCTCCTACTGTGATGTTCATTACATTCAAATTACGATAACATACTCTCTAACCAACAGAGCTATAGACTCTCACCAATGTAGACTCTTAACTCTTAGCATTATGCTAAGGTAGGCACAGCTCTGCCTGGAAAAATGGTCCTCCAAGCAATATAACTTCTGTTTCTGGAGTCAATTCAGTGTGTACCAGCAGAAGAACTTTTTTGTTGCATCTCCACTGGTGGGGTTTGTTAGGTTAGTTCTACTGTTTTATTGTTTAAGTATAGACAAGCCCATAGATTTTTGCAGTCGGCCCCCTGGAAAAATGTCTCCATCCATATAACTCAGCTTCTGATTAGCCTGGCATATGGCATAGTCCCTTTGGCAGTCTTCTCTTCTTCCCTCTATCTTACTCCATAAAGAAGCTTAATTGCTTTTTACAAGCATCCTGAATGAACGTTGGCTAGCGCACACATCAGCCTCAGCAAGGTCTTTGGTTTCCTGTGGATCAAAGACACGCCTGCTGTTGGTCACCAGTACTCAACAATATAACAGTATTCATCGGGATAACTATGCAGTGTCTCTTCTGTATCATATAAAGATAATTCACCTGTACCTGTCAATATAGGAAAGGAGGCAGGAATATAGAAATACAGACCCTCAGCATTTTTTTGTAATAGCTTATTCTTTTCTGCAGTGATTTTTAAAGAATCTTAACACCAGCTTAATGACATTTTTCTAGGAATGTGCCTATCACAAAGCAGTTATTTGCCACAGGAAAAAATCAGGGTTAACCTTACTCAGAAAAATGTGGTTTGGATAATACTTGAGAATATTCTTTGTATGGATCATAAGTCATTTTCACAACAGCATTATGCATTGGAGAGAGAAATTATCTATGGAACATAATGCGCATATGAAATCAATGAACATGCATCATTACAGCACACCCTCCATTCTAGCACTAATGGATAAAAGCAATTTAGAGTAGCTTGTGAAAGGGGTTATAGTGTAGAAAATTATAACAAATGGAGTATTTGCTTCTGTTTTTTAACATGAGGATCGGTAGGAGCATTAAATACAAAGTACTGTATTTAGTTAAAATTAAAATACAGAAATGATATTTTCTGTTACCTGGGCAGCGAGGCAGCAATTTAAGTGATTCTTTCAGGTGTTTTTTGTATGTTTTAATGCTTTTTTTAACCGCTTGTAAAGTACAAAGTAATTTTCACAACCAATTTTGCATTGTTTTCTCAACTATATTTGGATCTGGTCACTCTGTAGCTTACTTCGCTTTTCTATTTTTTTTTTTTTGTGATTTATTTTTCCAGTAATTTTAATATGATTTCTAGCATGGGTGGATCTAGGATTTTGCAAAGGGGCTATAGATGGTGTGGTGCATGTTCACATGCAATAATGCACACATTTCTTCTGTTAAAAAGATACTAGATGCTTTCCCAATACATTAGGGGCATAGGGCTTATTCAGTTAAGATCCAATCAAAACAAATATAACTGGGCTTGTGGGGGCTTGACTGCCAGCTCCAGGGTGGAACAAGCACCCGGTGCCAGGGGGTACAATGGTTAGCCCGTACCTTGGTTATGGATAGAGTTGCTTCCTGCATCCCAACGTGTGGGCCTAGACACTCTACCATGCTGCAGAGTGCCCCTTGCTGCCCTTTATGCTTTGTCCCCTGCAGCCCCGCTACCCACTGCAGATCCCCCCCCCGCCCCCCACTAACCATCTTGTTCCCAACAACCCTCACACCCCATTTCACCCATGTGGCCCCCACTGCTCCTCTCTGATGCATACCCCGTCAGTCCCTCACCCCTATAACACCCCAGGCCCTGGCTCCCTTCCCCTTGCCCAGAGCCCACAAGGAGTTTCCTGGGGGGACCAAGTAACATCGGGGGAGGCATTTTGTGGTTCTGGGTGGGGGAAAGAGAGGTTCTTTCATCCAAACAGTTGGGTTTGGGGGAAAGATTCACTCCAGCCACTTACAGCACCCCTACCCAGGGTGACCAACCCCTTTAGATCCACCATGCCCAGCCTTGTGCTGCCCTGGTTGCATCACTGGTGCAGTTTCCATCACCTGTTGCAATGAAGAACTCAGGAGAGGTTCACTTATCTCTCCACCTCACCTTTGCAATTCCCTCCTGTCTCTGAGTGATGCCCCACTGAACAATTTAGCCTACTTTTAGACCTGCCCCTACCCTCCTTGATTTTTATTTGTTGTGGATTCAAAGCCACCTGGTACAGATTCATAGGACCCACCTTTATTGGACATGCTGGGGAGTGAGCTGAGAAACCTTACCAGGCATAGAAAGCAAACAGGATAGTGGTAAAAGAAAGGATAACTTGATTAGTGGAAGATGGAGGATTGTTAACACCCATGAAGTGAAAAGATTAGCTGGAATCAAGTAGAAAACGAGCTACGAAGTAATCTGAGGGGAGACCCTCCCCTCCCCTCCCCCCCCATCTAAGTACTAAGATCTGCAAGGGAGCAAAGCTCTGTGGTTGGTTCTGGTGTGTGTTTTCTCTTGGATGTTATGGTCTTAATTATCTTTGGTTACATTGGAAAGGTGCTGATGCATGTCAACATGAGAACTGGGGTTAGAGGTGTTTGAGAAGAAGGGGATGTTATGATGACTTTCATTGTTGTTGTTTTATTTTTAATGCAAGGAAAGTTAGACTTGGAACAGTGTTAAGTTATATTAGCTTTCGTGTATATCTTTTTCTCTGCTACAAACTTGAAATATTAGAAGACTATATGAAGTTTTTATTAAATATTGAAATGAGAGGGAAACATGTTTTGTTTATGTTCATTTCTGGTTGTAATATATTTCATAAAGAAGCCATTCGCTTGCTAAACACAGCCACTGGTGATTTAGTAAGATCTCCTGACCTTTGTTGACATTTTGCTTCCTTTTGTTGTAATTTAGTTGCAGCTGTGCTGTTCAGATCTGAGGACTCAAGAATATGATGGAGAAGTAGGACTTCCTGTTTATTTCAAAGTACATAATTATTACCATAGTTTTGATATAAGTGAACTGAATAGAACTTTTTCTCCAGTGTCATGCTGTAATGGGCATTAATTAAAAGCTAAAACATAATTAATGCATCTCTTTGATGTAATTCATTTGTTCGTGTAACTGTGCAAGTGTGTGTTTTTTAATTAAGTTTATCTGACAAAGAATTCAAATATGTTTCTGATCTACAATAAAACTTGTATTCAGTTGGAAATTTAATCTAAAACAATGTGGTTCATGAATCTTATATAATACATTTT
This sequence comes from Alligator mississippiensis, assembly GCF_030867095.1. Taxonomy (NCBI): domain Eukaryota; kingdom Metazoa; phylum Chordata; order Crocodylia; family Alligatoridae; genus Alligator; species Alligator mississippiensis. The sequence continues at coordinate 206,786,918 of NC_081828.1, forward strand.
GTTTTGGAAGACTGATATTTCATATTCAGATTTAATTTTCTACTAGTTTTTAAACCTGTTTGAATATGATTAATCACAAAAGAGCACTCTCTAAAGACAAACATTGTTAATATATTCCAAATAGGACCAAGCGGTTAAAGACATTTTAAGAGTAGCTTCATGTAATTTTTTGAGATATTTGGGTTTTGACCCTCAACTACTACTTTCTCTCTCGTATGAACACAGGAATTTGATAAGCAATTTCCATCACTTTGTTATGGATCAAGAATAATTACCTAATACAAGTAATGACTGTCAGGAATAACAATTAACATTCCAAAAAAGTAAAAATTAATTTTCCAAACAAATCTTAATCATACCCAAACTGGAAGGTACTGCTCTATTGTTTTTTGGATGCTTAAAAAAAGGCTGCATAATAACAAGTGTTAAACTCTACATTAGTACTTATCTGCTAACATAACCCCTGACAGTCATTGTATTTTAGCATAAAGAGTTTACATTTCCATAGCAGTCTTTCTGTTTTCATTAAGTTTAATGGGAGCTATTATAGACCCAAGGCGATTTAAATTCTTTTTCATGGAGACTCCACACAATGTAGAGTTTACCTGACTTTTTTACTGTTACTGTTATTTCTGGTAGAGGGATGTTTTCTTTTTCTTTTATCACTATAGTTATACCAGTAGAAATCCCGAGTATGGGCCCAGTTATGGCATATAGATGCCTTATAATGTAGTATATGTTACTCTTCTCAGACAGGAATAGCTGTACCACTGTAAAAGATTTCAAGCTGATACAACCAAGTTCATATTATAGGGTGGTACCACTTTAAATATACTGGCACAGTTATTTATGTACCACTTCTATGTGTAGACAAGCCCTGAGAATAAGTAGAGGTAATAGGCTCCTGAATTTAAATTAAACTTTCCCATAGTGCATCATTTTGGTTGAATTTCTCTCCATTCATTTAAAAACCCAGGATGATTTGTGAAGCCAACTTTTTTTTCCTGTATATTGTCACATAGGCCAATATTCTGTACACACTTCTGCCCATGGGCCATTTTATATATGTGAAGTCAGGACTACTAAAATGCTTAATGTTACCCCATGCTTGGACTGGGATTTAAATTAAATTACTTCAGCATATAGCTCTTTGGAAATTAAAACAATAAGTTTCTTTAATATGTTTTACTCTTCCTCTTAGACTATGGGGGGCAGGAGTGCTTTGGTTGTTCATTTTTTACTTCCAAAGAACTAATAGGAAGAATAATCTATCGCTCTTTAGGCACGCTGGGCATTTATACACATGCTTGGGAGTGGGGGTGGAGTGAAGGGGTTCTCTAATTAGAGCAGCTCTGAGAGCCACTGTAATTAAAGTGCCCAGAGCGTCTCATGTATCAGTGTCCCCGCGCGTCAAAATAGTGGCGGGGGAGCTTTAAAGCTTGTCGAACAGCCTTTAAAGTTTCCTCATCTCCATTTTGAAGCGCGGAGACGCTGATGCACGAAACTCAGGAGGCTGCTGGACCACGGCGATTGCCACGCTCCAGCAGACTCAATTAATCAAGTCTGCTTCGACATGCTGGAATTCCAGCGCATCGAAGCAGCCTCCCTGCTCGTGTATAGGCACCCACTAATCTAAACCTTTAGGACTGAATTCAAGGTAAAACTTGAGTTGTCTACTTTCATGATTCTACTTGTCATGAGGAAGTATTTTCTTAACTGTTTGTATTTATCCTTTTCATTAATGTCTGTTTAATTTTCCTTTGTATTACGTGCATCTCAGTTTATGTGGTGTTGTAGTTGTCAATAGTTTTAGACTGAGAAGGCAATGCGAACCACCTGCACTGTCAAAGCTGAAACTTGAGGTGTAGCGATGAAAGCCCTTTGGTGACCTGAAATAGTCTGTTTGGCTTGACACTCCAAATCCTAGGGTGCCTATACATGTACTTGGGGTGATGAGGGAGGGAGCATTTTAATTAGAGCAGTTCCCGGAGAGTCAATCTAATTAAAATGCCGCAGTGTCGCGTGTATTAAGCCTCCACGTGTTTTAACATGGCCTTGGGATGCTTTAACTAAAGCTCATTTGACTAGCTTTAGTTAAAGGAGCTCAGCAGCCATTTTTAAACTCACAAGGGCTTATATACATGACACTGAAAAAATTCTAGGACATTCTAGTTAGAACATGTTGGAGCATGTGTATAGGCACCCTTATTGTGTTGTTATAAGCACTGCCTATGACTTGCTTCTATTAATCAACCCTCTCTTTTTCCTTCTGTTGTCAGGTAGCTTTTTTTTAAATCATCTTGCACACCTTTTAATGTCACTGGTGTTTGAAATCTATTCTAGAGAAAATTTTAACAGCAGTTTGCAGTTCTCCCCTGATATGAACTAGTTTATCAATAAAATAAATGTAGGAGAAATTGCTTATGCCTGCATGTGCTTTGCTTTTCAGAAATTTTTTGTTGCTTGCTTTAATTTTTTTTTATGTTGCTGAGTTTTATACATCTATTTTCTCACCTGCCGTATATCCTAGGGGGCTTGGAGTACCAATAATACAGTGAGCCCACCTTCCTGGTCCCCAGACATTTCAGAAGGTCGGGACATTTTTAAATCCAGACAGCTTCCTGGCAGTGCCATTTGGAGCATCAAAGTGGTAAATAATTTGTATTTATATTCATGTATCCATTGCTATCTTTCTGCTGTAGAGGCTACTAATGAAAATTATATGTAATCAACCAAACTAATCTATTTTATTGCTCTTTAATGTTTAAGAAAAAGCTAAATCTCTGGAGTTTTCAGCTTAGAAATATAAACTTTCCAGAGCACATACAAAATGAGATGGCATTGCATAAATTTTGAATTTTATACAGAAAAATAATTTGCATTACCCATTTTTTGATTTAACTGTTTAACACTAAATAACTGTCAAAGATGTTGCTTGACAAAGAAAGTCCCCTTACCGTTAGGAGTAAGGAGAGCCAGATTCTTAAAAGCATTGCGTTCTAGGCTGTTACAAAGGTTTGCTGCTGTGGAGACATCTTACGCAAGGAATCCACAGCGACAGAGCATTTAGGTTTGAGAAGAGCTACTTGTACGTCGTCATAGGTGGAATGAGGCTACTGCCCCAGTGATAGCTGCCATCAAAGAAATATAACGCTAAATTGAATCATTACAGCATTAAAAAAGGGGAGAAGAAAATTCATGCTAAAATGTAAAACCATAAGTAGGTTGCTGTTGATTTAAACTGATTTATTTTCACCTTTAACACTCATGCTAATTTGTTTATTTTAATTTGTTATTAGCTTAGCTTTTGCTGCTTTAACATTAATTTTCAACGTAATGTCTAGCATTAACATTTATACAGTTTTGTGCTGTTCCTGTTACATTGTCAGTCATGTGAAAATAACTCAATTGATGATGTCATTCCAAATGCAAAAAGTCAGTAACTTAACAGAGCACTGTATAACTAATAGAAGTCAAACTTGCATGAAGTGCATGTGCATGTTGTACACTTACATATAGTAAAAGACAAAATTACTTTTTCCAACAAAGACTGACCGTCAAAAGCCTCCTTCCTTTTATTTGTTTCTAAAATGGTACATTATTGTATCGCCTAGCAAAGCAGCATGTACTTAGACTGTGTATAGATGTTCCCTCTCCCAAGAGAAACTTTCCTTGGAGTGATTTAACCCTAGTTGTTTCCAGGTTATTTTTCTCCTGGAGCAGCCACTTTTATTCTGGGTGACAAATCCTGAACATCTACACTCGTGGTTTCTCCTGGGAGAGCAGCAACTTGCCCAGGAAAATCCCAAATGTCTGTATGTGGCCTTCGTTTTATTTCTAGTTCCATTAATAGATGGATACCAATAATATGGTTACCAGTGAGATTTTTTTCTGTCTCATGATAACTATTAGCACAAACTTGCATGACTCTTATAAAAATAGAGAGTGGCATATCTGAACTATCCTGCTGAGCAGATTAAGACCAGGGTGTGTTTTCATTGCTGTCGGCGGAGGCTCTGCATATGGGTCCAAGACACCCTCCGCTAAGAGGTCCATGGCTCAAAGTAGTATCTGTCTGTTTTTTAAACTTCTAATTCACCTTGGGCTTTCTTTGGCATCAAAACATAGTGTCAAGCAAGGATTCAGACACAGGTGTCGTTAATAGCTTGCAGACAGTAAAAATAAGTTAGAATATAGCAGTTACGAGTGCAGATTTCTTCAGCTGGATTTCTTACTCTGCATTTAAAACTGAAGATGGACAACAGTAGCTTCAGTATGTATCATGTTGTGCAAAAGCATAGTTTTTGAATACATACAATAACTGTTATTGTAGAATAAAAGGTCTGAGGTAAATGTGATCTGTGTAAATCTGGTTGGACAAATGTCAGCCAGAGACATTGTCAATAATGCTTTTGCCCTCTGAATGCGATTGGGGAATTCCTTTTTATGTTTCTTTCTAGTTTGGTATGAAATGAGCATGCTTACTCATGAAAGCCAAATTAAATCAGAATAATTTTAGATAGTTAACACTGAAAAAGCGTGATGTTTACTTTTTCCCAATTCATTGAATTTGAAGATACTTTGCAAATTATAGGAATCCAGTCCGCCACTCAGACCACACGAGTACAGATCCACAAAGGAGGTATAGGGTTAGCCCCCTCTCACCCTCCCACAAATAACCATATCATAGAGGAAAATATAAATTTAGAGTCATAGCATTTCCTTCAGGTATTCAACAAACTGAACATGAAAAAATTGATCTTATTCCTGTTGAATTAAAGAGAGTTTAGCCATTGACTTTGGAGAGAGCAGGGTCAGGTCCTAGCCATACTTAATGTTTTCTCTGCTATTTATGGTAAAGGAAAGGTGGATACTCCATAACTAGCTTAGTATCATCACCACCACATTCAGAAAGCATAGGGCTGTGTCTGAACTTCATGGTTTCTAAAAGCCACGAGGCAGAAAGTATTTAGGTTGAGCCCTATGCATTTCAGTGCTACCAGTCATTCCTGTGGCAGAAGTCAACATCTTACAGGTTTTGAGTGATTTTTGTTAGAGGTAATAATTTTTTGTCACATAAATAGTTGCTGAAGACCACAAACAAGGGAACATGTTTTAGTCTGCAGTTAAAGGTGTCCTACTACAATTTAAACAGTGATTTAATGATTATTAATAGTTGGTTTTGCTTAAGACTATCCAGAGATGCACCAAGAGTCCATTGCAGTGAAGAGCTCTGTATTGCATTTATTACATTATTATCTGATATTAAACAGGGCCGCGGATCAGGATTCCCAGGGAAACGGAGACCACGTGGTGCAGGACTTTCAGGAAGAGGTGGCCGAGGTAGATCAAAACTGAAGAATGGGATTGGGGCTGTTGTCATTCCAGGGGTAAGAACACTTTTAAGTCAAGTGTGTAGGCTGTTGTAGAACATTATTTATTCAGCTACCATTCTGTTGTAGAAAGGGTGTGTCCAAACAAAGCAAACACTGGGATCTTGTTCTGATGGCAATCTAATTTTAATTAAACATATTTATATATTTGCATAGCAATAATAATAATCTTTAGCTAATTGGACTTGTGGCAATTTTATAGTGCCTATGTTCCCATTTAAAAGGTTCTGAACCATTCCTTCAGCTTCCACAAATACTGCCAAGATTAAGGCAGCAGAGAAGCAGGGATAATAAGGCTTATGGTGTCATGTCATCTCCTCCTAATCCCACTTGAGATATTTTAGACTAGGAGAGGAGAATGTGTTCCTTCTTTGTACCCCAGTTTATTAAGGTACATAAACATGTCTGACTTAAATTGCCATACATGAATAATCTTGTTGGCTTCAACATAACTACTCACTTGCTTAATGTTAGGCAAATGCTTAAGTCCCTTGTTGAACTGGTGCCACATCTACAACTATTTTGATGCCACAGAGCATTCATTTGTTGTAGTTTATATTGTGTTGTAATAAGAGTGAAACGGATGGATTCTGTAGAACTAACTCCTAAAAAATTATAAATGTAATGGAGATTATAAGATCCTTTTTGTGGTGTTCTGTAAATTGACTTGAATATAATGTGATAACCATACTTCTAAATACCGTAGGCCTTTTTTCCTCATAAAGGCAGAAGCCTTGACGACTGAAATCAGTGTCAGTCTTTCTGGATCAGTCTTGCAGAAGGAGGTCTAGTAATTGCAGGAGAAGGTAACAGGCACTAGCCCTTGGAAGGTCCTAGGATCCCTTCCCAAGGATGGGATAAATGAATAAAACAGTCGCTTTAATGTATCTCTTCAGTGGAGGGATAAGAAGAACTTTATATAATCAAATGGGAAAGGCTTCTTAATCCATTAGCAATCAGTGTGGTAGAGCTGATATCTTTTATTAGAACAACTAGAAAAAATTGCAGCTATCTAATTGGTTTAATTAAACATATCGCCTCTACCACACTGACTCCTTTTGCTTTTTAGATCAGCATGGCTCCAACCTTGATCCTCTTAGTCTGTTACTCATTTGACTACTTTTCTGCAGTACTTTGCAGTTTAAACCCAAAGGATTTTAGGTCTAAAACCTTGGTTGGCTTCAAAATTATGATATTTGATTCTCCAAATTCTGAAGGTGACCTTTGCTGTATTGTAACTATTAAAGAGAACAGTCATGGCTGTATCCTGTGGCACCTCTAAATCAATGGTGGTGGATGCCAGAGAGAGTATGATAGGGCTGAATACTTATACTAAATGAGTCTGTACATATACTCTCCCTCTAAAGGATGCAGTCATGCATCTCTCAGAGACATGATACTGGGCTAGATGAACCATTGATCTGACCCAGAATGGCACTTCGTACAGTCTTAACCTCTGTCCTATGATCTGTACGTGCAGCTGCTGCAAACTTAGTGGAAAATGTGAAACTATTTGAGGGGCATCCTCACATGCAGGGGTGTGCACTTGCAGTGGCACGAAAGGTAGCACAAATTTGTGCCGCTACATTTTGCCACTGCACGTGGTGCAGGGCAAAATGTCCTCCCTCAAGCCAACTGCACATTCCTCACTGCTCCTGGCTCCCACTCTGCTGGAGGAGCCGGGGCAGACCTAGAAGAAGAGAGATGCTCTGGCCAGCAGCCAGAGCGTTTTCCTGGAGGTGTGTCTGTAGTTGCTCCAGCGATTGCTTCTGGAACGTGCACTGTGCAGCTATTTTTTTGCAGCTATTTTTTTTTATACTTGGAGTTCCCAGTATCAAATTTTGGCACTGCACTGCAAATTTGTGGCATGGTTGTGTGTGTACTGCATGCAGTTTGCAGTGCCTCAGACAGGTTTGAGGCACTGCAAACCGTACACGTGCACTCATCTGGACCTGTCCATTGAATGCATTTCTTCTGTTATCTGCCAGATTATCAACCAAACACTGTTTTAAGTCTAAACAATTTACCCTCTCTTCTTCAAAAAAAAAAAAAAAAAATTCTCAGTGGGTGTATGTACACATGCATTGGAGCCAGGAGCAGTTTACTCATGAGTAAACTACTTGCGAGTAAACGCTCCTGGACAGATATCTGCACATGTAGGGAAAGCAGGAGCAGATGTGTTGCTAATGGCAGCAAACTGCTCTCGCTTTTTGGGGCCCTGCAGTGGCTTGTGCCTCCATAAGGTGGAGCTTTAGGCTCTCCCTGGGTGCTAGCCAGGGCTAGACATTGCTGCCTGCCCCAGGGGGCTGCCTGCTGCAGGGAGGGGGCAATGTACCCCTGCCCCAGCAGCAGGTAGCTCCCAGCCCCAGCTCCCTGATTGGAGATTCCCCCACCCAGCCTGGGGGCTTGCTACTAGCAAGCAGATCAGGGAAGGGGCTGAGACCTGCCCCTCCCATGCAGCTCTTTTCAAGTCCCCTGTCCCGACTGGGGCATGGGGCTGGGACCTGTCCCTGACCAGGACAGGTCCCAGCCCCGACTCTGGGATCACGGGACAGGGACTGGAGAGCCTGTTCCCTGCTCAGCTCTGTCATCATGGAGCTAGGTGGGGAACAGGCTCCCCAGTCCCCTGCCAGCAGGCAGCTCCCAGCACCAGCTCCATGGTTGTGGGGCCGGCACTGGGAAATCCATATTCCTCTGCCACAAGCCCCCAGATGCCCCAATGGCCACTGGTGAATTATAGGGCTTTTTTTTAAAAAAAGCCTGGGCGCTGGGGCCAGGCAGGGCAGCCATTGACAGGGCTGGCAGACCAGGCAGAGGATGGGGGCTTGTGACACAGCCCCCCCATGCAGCTTGGGGCAGTGGGGATCACCCCCCCCCCCCCCCCCGGCCTGGCAGGGGCCTGTGAGTACGGGGCTTTTTTCTTTTTTAAAGAGCCAGGACACGGGGGCAGGCGGAGCAGCCATTGGGGGGGAGGGGCTGGTAGTGCGAGTGGGAGTCGAGGGGTGCTTAGGGGGTTGGGGGAGCAGGCAGGGGATGGGGCCTGGCAGGGGTCCCTTCCCCCTCTTCCATCCTTCCCCCCACTCCCCACCCGCACCCTAGTTACCGGCATGGAGTCCGGCTCCAGCTCCCTGCGGCGGTGAGCAGGGACTGCCTGACTCTCCGACTCTTTCTCCATATCTTTTCCGAATCAATTCGGTGTCTTCAAATTGATTCAGACCTTTTTATTGCTGTCCTGATTTGATTCGAAGATACGCCCGCCAAATCAGGCTGAAACTCCACTGAATCGAATCGGCACCCGAAGCTTTGCACAGCCCTAATGCTTATGGTGGTGTAGACCCCGTTCTTCAAGTAAAAAGCAAGAATGTAGAATATCACCATCTTTTCTTCTCTCTGTTTTAGAGAAAATTTTCTACTGTCATACACTGGTAATTCATCATTTAAATCCTCCATTTAATACTGTACCTAAAATGATGGGAAGGAGGAAAATTTAATTACAAATTATTATTCAGGTATATCCTGACTCATCCAAGAAAAGCATGATATATTTTTCAAATTTTAGGTTGCATTTCCTGGGGTCCATTTGTTTCCTGTATATCAAACTCACATTGCATGAGTGAGTTATACTCTTCCAACCCTGTGCATTACATGAAATAGTGAATTGTCTACCTTTGTTTGTTTCCCAGACAGTCTTCTGATGAAGGTTTATACATTTATTTGGCTTAATTTGGATACAGCACTTAGGTTCTTTTATATTTTATATAATTATATCAAATTATTAATCAGAATAAATAGATGTAATGGTATGTTAATTGCGATTACAATATGAAAGGACCTTTTAAAGTTACTTATAGTGTTTTCTGAAGAACTGTTTTTATGCCTAACTCGTAGTCTTTAAATTCTAGTTTAATTTAGACTTTAGTCTAATCTCTATTTTAAAAATGTAACACTGGCTTATTAAAACATACAATTATGGGGAATATTTTCCAATTAAAGGAAACTGTACAGAGTTATTCAAACACAAAAACATTGATTTAAAGGTTCTAATCTCTCAGGGGCTCTGTTATTCTTTGTGCCTTCCTTCAGCTGAGAACTCTCAAATTAATTTTTCCCCATTATTTTGTTAGGGTCAGATTCTACAGGGTTAGATCCTATGTCATGTTTCCAACTCAAAAGTAAATATTCAGAGACAAATTATAACATCCTATAAAAATCAGTTAATGAGAGCAGCTTCAAACCTTACTGTAGCAGGTACTGCTAGTCATTTCTACAGACACTTGGAGCACTTAGCTAAATTGAGTATTAAAAATGGTAAATAGCATGGAATAGGTTGCTTCTGCTTCTTTGCGTTTCAGTTTTCAGTATAAGTTGTACCTTTAACAGTCAAGTGCGCTCTTAAGTGGACTGTAATTTTATATATCTTTTTAATAGATAGAAAAAATAGTGCATTGAATGTATTCAGTGCATCGAACAAAGTGCATTTCTCTCAGCCTGCCCAGTGCCCAATGGAAGAAGCCAGGAGGGAGCATTGCTGGGGAAGTAGTTTCTTTGCAATTAGATGATGATGATAAAAAGGGGACCTTCCCCAAGAAGTAAAAAGAAAAAGAACAGATGCAATACAGCCATTGGTTTGGTAACTTCCAGCGAATACAGATTTTTCTGGGTTGCCCCTTTGTGCTAATAATGTTTTAAATATTTTCTTAATATTTGTACTTTTTATGCAAAGCTGTAGGTATTTATAGCTTTGCAATCCAATGAAAAATATACACCCAAGGCTGTGAAAATATCTACATGTGATGTATGTGTTGTTGTCGTTTTGTAGGTCACAACTATGGATATTTCATCCAACAAAGAAGAAGAAGAAAACTCGATGCATAATACAGTTGTCCTGTTTTCTAACAGTGACAAATTCACTTTACATCAGGTTGGGACACCAATTACTCTCTGCTTGTTGTAATGAAAAAGCAAATGAATGTCATAGTTATGACTTGAATTCTCTGAGTTAATTGCAAGGTATCTGTGGCGTTCCTGTGTGTTTCCAGAATCTAGTACTGGCCTGCCTGAAAATCTGCTTTCTCTGTCCTCCTAGGATATGTGCGTAGTTTGCGGGAGCTTTGGCCAGGGCGCTGAGGGCAGGTTGCTTGCGTGTTCTCAGTGTGGTCAGTGTTATCATCCATACTGTGTCAGTATTAAGGTGAGTTCTTCTGTCGCATTCAAATTCTTTTAAAGCATTGTTTTCATATTGTACTTGAAGAGCACCATGCTGCTTTCAGTTTTGTTGTAATTAAGGGAGTCATTAACGTGTTAAATATTCTTTGGCTAATGTGACCATTATTTGTATGCAACTTGTGAAAGACTTTAATTAAATGTCATTTTATAGTATGCATTGCCTCAAGAGAAATTAACCTTTTTTGTAATTTCACAGCCATAAATAGCACTGATTATCCAGCAGTTGGTTAAAATAACATTTTGAGATATTAGCTGAAAACTGAAATATAAGAAAAAAGAAAAAAATTATACTGCATCTTCATTTACTAGGGCAGAAGGTTTAGTAGATTCAATTTGTCTGTTGGCTGTCAGAATTGACAGCAACTGGAGTAGTTAATTAATACATTTTACATTCATTAGTCTAGGAGAGAATGTGAGAAAATTAAATTTGAATGGTATGAGATGACTTAGCAAGCACATAATAAGCTATTTACTGCAACATATAAACTATAAACTGTCTGTTGCTCATTATATAAGTGCAGTTATGTAAAATGTGGGTGTCTTTTAACATATCACAGGGTTTAACTTCATTTTAAATGTCCTTTATGAAATGCTGCTTGCATGAGAAATTTGGTTTTATACTCAGATCATACACTTATACAGCATTATTTAAAATATAATTGAAATGAACTGGTTCAAGTCACAAAAACTCCCGTTAGTGCCAAAAAACAATTAGGAGCCAAACAGGAATTTATAATGGGCTTAGTTTTGGCTTTACTGCAACCCAGAGGGAAAAGGCAGCCCATAGTGGCACTTTGCCATGACTAACCTTGCTTCTCCCCTGCTCCTCCATGGGTGGAGTATAGGAATGCCAGTACAGCTGACTATGTCCCATTGTGTCATCAGAGCGAGGGCTATACCCAGTCTATTCCCCATTCTTCTCCTTCCCACCTTGCTGCATTAGATGTAATACAGCTAGTATTTTGCAAAGTTTGTTTCATTTGCAGCACTGCTGTCTGATATGGGTGGGTGGCGCAAAAGCAGCATCCTTATGCTTGCAACCCTATCGTAACCAGATCACGATGTGACCTAGTGCTAGTTATTTTGAAGTAAATAATTTAAATGATTAAAATATATTCAATGGTTTGGGAATAATTTGCCTGCTGCCTTGCCATCTGCAGATTACCAAGGTGGTGCTCAGTAAAGGCTGGAGGTGCCTGGAGTGCACAGTGTGTGAAGCCTGCGGGAAGGCTACAGATCCAGGAAGACTGCTTCTTTGTGATGACTGTGACATCAGCTATCACACTTACTGCCTGGATCCACCACTGCAGACAGTTCCAAAAGGAGGCTGGAAGTGCAAATGGTGTGTTTGGTTCCAGTGTTGAAAATAACTACTGTTGCCCCTCTTTCCATTGCGTTTAATTTAAAACTAATATTTCACTTCTGTGTTTCCCAAGTTAAGACAATTTTTGAGTCAGGGCAAACTTTTTTTGAGGATAGGATAGAACAAAGCTTTCAACATTTTAAATTTGATTATAAACAAGTTATCGTGGAAACTGTTATCGTCCATTAACATATTTCATGCGAAGGACGGTAGAATTCAGTGGCAACGCATAGGGGGTGCATGGGAGTGCACATGCGCCCCCTGAGAGCGCTGGTGCATTCCCTGACTGTCTGTGCTCACTGCTTATGTGACAGGCAGATGGGGCAGGTGGGAGCACCGGTGTCCCTCCTGTGAGTGCCAGTCGGGGAGCGGGAGCACTCCTCCGGAAGTGGCCATAATGATCAGCCACCTTGCAATCGGCCATGTGGGGGACACCCCCCCGTCAGCCACGGGGGGATCTCACGGGGGGCCCTGACTAAGGCGGCACCAGTTGCCCATGTTAGAATTAAAACTAAGCAACAATGTTCAGCAGAAACCTTTTAAGCCTAAAAATGCTGATTCAGCGATTCTGAAATGTCTTGAAATATTTCATGACTTGCTTTGTTCTGAAGAAACCCAGAAAAAAAGAATCATGAAACTCAATACAGTCTGTTTCTGACATTTCACATTTTGATTTTCTCATTTGACGAAATGTTTTTCTTTTCTCCCCTTCCCCAGACCTGTCAACAGCCCCAAGCACCCATTCCTTGTTCACAGCTCTGGGGAGGGCTGTTTTCAGCACACAAAACAAATATTCTCACTCTGCGCCTCAGGTGATAAGAGAGCTTTTCATTCATGTTTTGCAGGTGTGTTTGGTGCAGACGCTGCGGAGCAACTTCTCCTGGTCTAAGATGCGAATGGCAAAATAATTACACACAGTGTGCTCCATGTGCAAGTTTATCTACCTGCCCAATCTGCTATCGCAATTATAGGGAAGAAGAGCTCATCATTCAGTGTAGGCAGTGTGATAGGTAAGGACATCTGACACCTTATGGATTTTTTTCCATCTTAGGGGACATTTTAAGTTTTTTCTTTAATGATGTATAGTCCTAAAGAGAAAAAAACAGGATTTTGAAGACCACTGGGTTTAGGATTTGAAAGTCTTTCTCAGCTCTGCCTCAAATTTATTGTGCGAGTCCAGGCAAATTATTTAATTTTCTCTGTGCCTCAGTTTCCCCTCTGTAAGAAGTGATATCATTTGCTTACCGCACATATTTGCTGTTGTGAAAATAAATCAATAAATATGTTCCATTGTATCAAATAAAAATGAAATAAAGGACATCACATTTACAAGTGGAGTGACATTAAAATACACTTTTCAGAGGAATGAGGTTTCATGGCCTTTCTTTTTGTACCGGGAGATCTATAATCCGATCACGTGTACACAATATTTAAGCACACACACAGGACCTAACATACGGAGAGCATGAGTCATCATTGCTTCTCCCTAAAGTAATCTATACTATATATTAGTTACCACAGAAACCATATATTGATATTTGGGTCTCTTAAGATGGCACACATTTCCTCTAAATTGTATTTTTTTCCCCCCACTTAATTTCTAGATGGATACATGCAATCTGTCAGAGCTTAAATACAGAGGAGGAAGTGGAACGCATAGCTGATATGGGTTTTGACTGTACCATTTGTAGGCCATACATGCCAGCAACAAATGGTAAGTGGACAATTGAATCCAGTGGGAGACTGTCATTAGTACACATTAAAATTGAATAGGTGCGGGAACATTTTACAGTTCTGTTCTTGAGTTGATGGAAATTGGACCACTGCGGAAGGGAGAGATTCTCTTTGTTTAAGGGGCAGCTTGTCTCTAGTCTTTTAGCACCTCCTGGGGACTGGCTGCAAGAGCACCACTATGGCATCAGATACGATTTACCGTATTATTGTAAGTCGAATCCTGTGGCATACAGGGGAGTATAACCATTTTGATTGAAATTCGTTATGCAAGTATCCATAAACTTTGGGAGAGCCAGAGATATTTTGCAAGCCATGGTAATGGAAAGGTGGAACACAGCTCAGCTGAGGTGGGAGACATGAAGGCTCGTTCTTTAAGGACGCGATCTGCAGAAGAATCCCTTCTTCATGTTCCACACAGAGCAAAGCTCACGTCACTCAGTGCTTTCAAATCTCTGAAGGATCGGTAGTGGTAGGCAGACGGTATGCGACACTCCTTTTACCTTAGAAAATAACTGACCACTGGTGTCGTGACCTCATTGACAAGAAACTTATGTCCAGTTCTTGCTTGAGTCCATGAAAGATCTCTCTGCAGGAGCTGCTCTGTTGTGGCTCTGAGTAAATTGTTCTCCCTCAGTTCAATTGGGTATCCTTTTCTCATCAGCCTTGTCTTTCTTCCCAGTACAAGTGAAGCATGGCTTTTATTGAATTCACTGCTTTCTTTGATGCCTTATATAATGTGAATCTACCATACCTAGACCTTGAGGAGCCTGGGGTTTTAGGTTTTCTGTCTCCAAGCATAGCAGCTTGCTCTGAGTGAAGGGTTTGGGGGGGCGGGGGGGGGGGGGGGGTTGCTTAATTTGATTGAGTTAACTGTTGGCTCTTCAAGCTTTAGACAGTTTACAGCCTTGCCATGAGGGATAGCATCCTGGTGTGTTTTCTCTGTGTGTCACCACCTTGAAGAGTTTGGTGCTTCAACACTGAATTGGCACTGCTTCAAATCTCCAGAAGCACAGCATGCTTTCATGCTCAGTGTAACTCGTGCCTGTCTGGTTTCTTTCTGGCCATCATAGTCTCTTTTGACAGTACACAGGAAGGAAGTTGAGTGAATGGCTTCAAGAAATGCTGATACAGCAGGAAGAAGCCAGTCAGAAATTAGCTTGCTGCTGCATCTGATGGGTAGGAGTTCAGTACAACATGAACCCTGTGTTTGTGAGGTGTCTGGAGAAGTCTGTGGAGCATGCATTACCCTTCAGGGCAGGCATAGGCTCATGAACGATTGCTAGTAGTTGTAGCCTACTGGCATGACCTGGAAGTTCATATGCTCTCATATATATGGGTGATGGACTACATTGTGGAATGTCATACTATACAGTTTATCACCTTTGGAGGCTAGAAGAACTTGGGTTTATCAAAATCCATCCTGGAGAGATCTCTCTCCACCAAATTCAACAGAGGCTTCCCATGTACAGAAAAGAAAAATGTTGGGACATTGGTATGCATGGCAAAGGCCACGTAATATGTAATAAGCTTGCTTTTCTGAGCTGGCAGGGTTTCATTTTACAAGGTCATTTAACACCCATAATCTCCGAAACAGAGGCGCTTCAGAAACAAAGTTCAGTTTAGGCCCCGTGCAGGCCCTGAGTTGAACCTTTCTCCACATCTCCATGTACCACTTTTGCTTGGATTTGGCTTTAAGGACAGGAAGCCACTACAGCAGACCCGGTCTCTGAAATAAGGTTTTCCAAACCATGCTAGCATCCTCAGCTTTCTTTCTTATCAGAAAGCATCTTGTTCCAGTTTAGCACTTATTTAAAAAAAATCAGAATATATCCTTTGAGGCTCTATTTGACTCCTTTTTGTAACTGGAGATGCATCACTTCTCAACTGTGCATGTGTACTTGCAGACACAAGTGTAAATATGTATTTGTGTGTGTGCATATCAATGTAGGTTTATATTTAATATGTATGATAAATCTTAAACTTTTATTACCCCTTTTCAGAATCTCTAAGCAAATGGTTCTCAGCCTTTCTAGATTCAAGGCACCCTTCTGAAACTTTTAAAAATTTAGCAGCACCCCATTAAAAACTAGTTTATATATAGCATGCATATTATAATGTAAGCAACATAATTTTATTAATACATTAGTAATTAATTAGATCATTATAATGGTATCTGCAGCATTGTCACTATCGCTGCAGCCAGGTGGAACTGCACCACCCACCTCCTGCAGAGGCGGATCAGGAAGTGGCTGTGGCAGAAGCACGTGCTCTTGCAGCAGTTGTTCCTGGCCCAACTCTTCACGGTGTCTCCTGGAAACAGAGCCACAAAGGGCAGCTGGAACTGTCCCATGCACCTGTTTTCAGGAGACACGTTGGAGCCAAACTGAGAGGTGGCTGCAGCAAAAAGGCATGCTGGCTTGCATTACATTAAAGTACAAATTTATCTATATGTTATAATGTGTGTGTGTGTGTGTTGCATGTTGCTTTTCTTTTTCTTCTTGCCTACTTCAGTGCTTTCCTTACTGCTTTTTTAATTTTGAGTTCTCACCGGGGCTTCTTGGTTTCAGAGTGAGAACATTGGGCATAGGATCAAATTGATGTAGGGAAAGTTAGTTATAACTGTAGTTCTGTGTCTTTGGAGATACGCTGCCACAGGATTCTCATTCACTTATCACACATCTCCATCCCAGATTAGGACTCTGGTATGGCATGTATTTGCTTTCCACCTGCAAGAAGAGCAAGTATATTCAGGTGTTGCAAAACACTTTTTTTTCTCGTTTGGTTAGTTTGTTGGACAGCTTGCTTTTCTCCTACAATTTAGGAAGCTATTGGAAAGCTGCAGCTGAGGGGATAGAAGATATTAATGTAAAATGGATTAGGACGGGGTGGATTTTGGGCAATTGATTCCATTACCTCTATTCCAAAAGGCAAAAAAACCACATTTTCGGCAAGGGCAGCTCTGTTCTATCTCAGTGCAGGAGGAGGAGACCTGAAAGGGAGAATCTTGCAAGGTCATTTTTTTCTGAGCAGAAATAAGGATGTATCATTTTTCCTTCTTGGGTGTGTATAGATATCTACAGCCAAAGAACGATAGTCTCCCCAGACAAATATTCATAGATTCATAGATGTTAGGGTCGGAAGGGACCTCAATAGATCATCGAGTCCGACCCCCTGCATAGGCAGGAAAGAGTGCTGGGTCTAGATGACCCCAGCTAGATGCCTATCCAACCTCCTCTTGAAGACCCCCAGGGTAGGGGAGAGCACCACCTCCCTTGGGAGCCCGTTCCAGACCTTGGCCACTTGAACTGTGAAGAAGTTCTTCCTAATGTCCAGTCTAAATCTGCTCTCTGCTAGCTTGTAGCCATTATTTCTTGTAACCCCCGGGGGCGTCTTGGTGAATAAAACCTCACCAATTCCCTTCTGTGCCCCCGTGATGAACTTATAGGCAGCCACAAGGTCGCCTCTCAACCTTCTCTTGCGGAGGCTGAAGAGGTCCAGGTGCCCCAGTCTCTCCTCATAGGGCTTGGCCTGCAAGCCCTTAACCATACGAGTGGCCCTTCTCTGGACCCTCTCCAGGTTATCCGCATCCCCTCTTGAAGTGCGGTGCCCAGAATTGCACGCAGTACTCCAAATGTGGTCTGACCAGTGCCCGATAGAGGGGAAGTATCACCTCCTTGGATCTGTTCGACATGCATCTGCTGGTGCACAATAAAGTGCCATTAGCTTTTCTGATGGCTTTGTCACACTGATGACTCATGTTCATCTTGGAGTCCGCTAGGACTCCAAGATCCCTTCCCACTTCCATGCCACCCAGCTGGTCATTTCCTAGGCTGTAGGTGTGCTGGACATTTTTCCTCCCTAGGTGCAGCACTTTGCATTTCTCCTTGTTGAACTGCATTCTGTTGTTTTCTGCCCACTTGTCCAACCTGTCCAGGTCTGCTTGCAGCTGTTCCCTGCCCTCCGGCGTGTCCACTTCTCCCCATAGCTTTGTGTCATCCGCACACTTGGACAGAGTACACTTCACTCCCTTGTCCAAGTCACTGATGACCCTCGTCCAAGTCGCTGATGTCACAAACCTGTCATTTATCTTACTCCCTAGGTTATAGTCAGACACACTCTCAGTCTCCTAGTCTCTCAAAACAACTGATATTTTGAAAGTTATAATCTCTGATAAAGGTTTAATGTAAACTTGTTTTTAATGTAAACTATTGTTTTTGATGCAACCTCAGCATGTAACATGTAAGTCGCTTGGCATGCTTGTGTAAGTTATAGACTATACATGAAGCTGCATTAGAACTTTTTCATTTGCAGTCACAGTCTGCGTGTATTACAGTATATGGGACACAGAGCTGACATAGTATTGAATGGCAACCTTTTACTTTAACTTTTGAATTTCTGATAATGTGCTTGGCACTTGTAAATTTATAATTTGCCACTAACTAGCCTACTTAGAAACAAGCAAATTGCCTTGACATACAAACATACTCTGTTGCCCAATCCACAGTCCTCCTTTCTTTGGCAAATACTTAAAAAGTAGCCTTGTGCCATCTGTCTAACTCGGTAATAGTACCTGTATATTTACTGCCAGGTTCCCCTTTGCTTTCTTCTCATTCAGACATCATCATTCTTATCTGTACAACTGAACTTTCTTTATAGTGATAGTGGTTCCTCTCCCCCCTTATTCTCCTTAACTGCATTGCAACCTTTGTCTTTATGAACCTTTCTACCACTTTGAATCACTTTGTATCTCTGTTTCCTTCCTGTCATGTTGAATCTTCTGTCTCAAATCATTTTCCCCCCTTCCTTGGTGATGATGGCTCACCTCTAACTGAGACTGCTATTATCTGTGGTGACTTACAAGTCTAATTTTGCAACTTGTTCTACCTTTTTCTGGCTTCTCACTCTCATCCTCGTAACCTTTATCACTTTCTTGTTAACTCTGCATAGCTTTCACCATATTTAAGTGCACCTTCCTAGACAGCCCCTTTGTTTTTGCCCCCCGCAAATGAATTTGCAAGTTGAGTTTGCTTCAGTGAAATAATTCAAACAGCAGCATTCCTGCTTGTCAAGGAAACTATCCTTGGAGACCACCTTTATCTCTCTCCTTAGCTCAGATCTTCCACATCCATTCTCCTTATCACCAATTTAATCTGTAATCTGAACCCTTCTTATCCCCTTTATCAGTCAGTCTGTTTATTGTCACCTTCAAATTGTGGCTTGTTTGTGCCACTGCCCTGACTTCACATTCACCGTTGCCGCCACCATCAGCTGTTTGACTGTTGTGTCTCTCTCTTATAAAATCTCCAAAATCCCCGAAGCTTCAGCTTGGGACTGAATTCCACTGCCTGGTGCCTCATTTAGCAAATATAAATATCAAATGATCCCACTCTAAGCCACTGTTCTGATTTTCTATTTACCTTTAGGATCCAGGTCAGAATTGCCCTTTTAGTTTCAAAAAGCTGTCCAGTCAAACCAGAGTAAGATGAGGTCTTACTCTGCTTCCCTTCCCACACCACTCACAACCATCTGCCTCCTTTCTGTCTTTTCAGCTAGTCTAATTGAAGCAGTAGTAAATATGTTCCTACAGTATCTGTAGGAAGCACAGGTTTCCTGTTTTACCTCTACCTCATCATTTCAGCAGCTCTTTCTGAATTTTATATTTAGATTTATCTTTTTCTTTTCCTTTCCTTCCCCTTGTGCTTGTCTCCTCTTTAATTTCTTCTGTCCTCCTTTTGACTGATTAATCACACACAGTCTTTAGCTAGTCGTTTTCTGTAATTTATACCATGTAATTTGATTATGTTTGTGGAAGGTATACTATATAAACTAATGTTGTATCATATAGGTGTAAAATACGGAGATGGTTTTAGGGGATGCTTTCTGTTTATTCAAACCAAATTTTCGCTTGTCTGCTTTTCTGTTTTTGATGGGGAAATCCTTTTCTTTTTCTTTTCTTACACATCAATTCTGTGTTGCATTGAGAAATTAAAAACAAAGGAGCTGCTTATGTGGCAGCTTTGCGTGTTTTTGCTTGTCATACTGAATAATAGCTTTTTTGTTTTTAGTGCTAGGTTATACTCTGTTAATAAGAGCATGTGAGCTGACTTCAAGTTTTGTAATACTGCATGGGAAAAGAAGCAGTCTCTCAAGTACTGCTTAGGTCCCTAAGCAAGAAGAGGCTGCTCCATTATCTTTCATCTGTTCCTTTTGCATGGCCTTGTAGGATTATAATAACTCTGGAGGTCATGGAAACCTGAACGGCTGCCGAGGACCTAGTTGGAGAGGGGGGTCACAAATGTATAATACATGTAAAAAGCTTTTTCTTTACCAAAATAGTATCCATAAACTGTGCATATGTAGCACCAGAGCTCTGCGTGGTTCTTCACCAGGTCTGATCTAAATTGCTGACAGTGGGGCAGTGATCAAAGCAGAAACCATCTCTGTTCTTCTCTGTGTGTGCTTCTCTGAAGCCACCAGCCTAATTTGCAGATTGAGCTTCTTCCTATTCACTTTTATCCAAGCTCCCATCTTAGAATTTGTACCACCACAGCTTCAATTTCTCCCAGTCGCTTTATACGTATATTGTACAAGAAGTCTGGCAAAATAAAATACACTGGGATCTCACAGGTGGGAATCCTTGGAGATGCTGAGCAACCAGTGACCAAGTGACCCTCTGAGGAGCCTTTGAAAGGAAAGGAATCCCTGATGACTGATTTCTTCTCTGCAGTTAGGTTGGCAAACTCTGGTGTCTTCTCTAGTACAACAGAAGACTGCCTAGTGATCAAAAAGATCCATTTAATGTATTTGCACTTGATGCATTAGTTGGGACCCACCGAGTGTGCTGCAGATTAGCACTGTACTTTCCCAAGTGTCACTCTGATCCCCTTGCCCTGCCCAGTCTGCTGCTCTGCCTTCTGCTCCCTGCCTGATCTACTCTTCTGCTGCTGCTTCTTTCCGTGTGCTCCCTGCCTGATGTTGTTGCTTTGCTTTCTGCTTCCTGCCCTAGCTGCCTTTGTGCCGCTTGTCCTCTCCCTGATCCGCCATGTACCTCACACCGAGGCTGCCTTTGCCACATGTGGCACCCAGGTCGACCACCTCGGAGTTAGGAGATGGTCAGCTAATGACATAGTCTTCGTACCAGATTGGGGCCTACAAAATCTGAGGGCCTCAGATATACCAGAGTTGTTTTGTATCCATTTTTTCTATTAAGTTGGGAATACGACCTAAGTAACCATTTTATTGTTAAGATTCTAGCAAATGTTGTCAACAATATAAAATAGAAAGTTTAACAAAAATGTTTGACAGCTGACAATGTCACTCTGAATCAGTTCTCTATTATCTTAACACATGAGCTACATGGACTGAAATTAATTTCCTTTTATCTTTCAGTGCCTTCCTTAGATGGCTGTGACTCATCAGTTGGAGTTCAGATGGTTTCAAAATCAAAAGAACTAGGTAAACATTTTAAATGCATTTTTTTTTTATTATCTAGCATAATTTTAAAGAATATTCTGTAGTGAATATCAAATTTGTTCCTCTATAATTTGACCATGGTTGTAGCATTAATAACCTTTAGTTACTGTACAGCAGTGTACTGGTTACTGTTTCCCTTGCCTTTCTTTTTTTTGCCCTTCTACTGTCTCTCAAAACCACTTTGCCAGTAACTCAAATGAGTCGCCAATAATGCAAAAAAGGTAAGCACTTGCTTAACTTTAAGCTGACGAGTAAACAATAAATACTACCATTAATAAGTGCTCCTGATTTAAGTCAGTAGGCCTATTCACATGTTTAAGGTTGTCTGACTGAACAATCAGACCTTACCCTGTAAGCTGTTGAGGGCAGGGATCCAAGTTCCTGCATTTCAAAACTGCATAGCACAAGGTGGCTCCAACCTTGACACGGTTTAGGTAATTATTATTTATATACAGTATTGACTAGAGGCTTTGGTCATGTCAAAACTTCTTTGTATACAGTATTCATTGACATGTATAAAAGTGTTTTTGCTCTAAATTTTTTCTACTCTTCAAAAGAGTTTATAGATTGTAAGGCTGGAAGGGAACGTTGGAAGATCATCGGGTCCAGCCCCCTTTACCAAGCAAGAAAATAATATAGATTTATAATATAGAAATGTAATGATATAATCTAATGTGTTGCATAATATAATATATAAAACTAAAGCTTGTTTGTAAAGGATTATATATACATGTCTGGGTTGTGCATATATACTCTGTAATATTACTTGAGAAAACTTATGTAAATGTTGGCTACTTTTTAGGATAGATAAAAATTTGTAGAGACCATATTACCAAGCCAATAATAAATTGGCTACTAGAGCTGTGCAAAATGGCACCATTTCATTTAGACTTCCGTTTCGAAGGGACAGTGTTTTGTTTCTCCATTTCATTTCATTTCTAAGCACTATTCCATTTCGTTTCGTCAAAGCTGTTTTGCTGTTTTGACGTTTCACCCATAGGATATCATGGGGAATCATGAAAATGCCTGTAACTTTGTCATTTGAAGCCTGATTCAGATGGAAATTGCAGAGATGGTAGCCCCTTCTGAGGGCAAGTTTCAAAGATATAGGTGCAAGGGTTTCTGCAAAACTGCACCTCAAACTGTTCCAAGCAAAACTCATATCACTTGCTGGCAGCAAGACTCCTCCTGGAGGGCACGGGCCCCTGGATCTGCACATGGGATGACAACAGGCTGCTGCTGCTGGCTGGAACATGAACATTCCCCAGCTCCCAGTTCGATTCCCCAGCTCTTCCTGGGGGGCGCAGGCCCCCATATCTGCGCGCTGGGTTTCAGCAAGCGGCTGCTGCAGTTTCAGCTGCAGCCTGCTGAAACCCTGCACGCAGATCGCGGGCCAGCACCCCCCGGTAAGAGTTGGGGAAAGCGATCAGAGAGCTGGGGAATTGAACAGGGAGTTGGAGGTCAATATCAGATCAGTTTTTCCCCCCTCTTCCTCCTCCCTCTCCTTTGTTTCTGTTTAGCTGCAGCAAGTCCAGCTTCGAAACTCGAAACATTTTGAATGCCCTCATTTCATTTTGAGGCTGTTTTGAAGCCTTTTGTTTTGTTTCAATTTTGCTGTCACTGTTTCAAGCTCGAAACGCATCAAACCAGCTTCGAAACAAAGCACCTGTCGAAATTTCACACAGCCCTATTAGCTACAGAGGTCAGAAACATTATTTCATTGTTGGGCTTTGAATCATTTGTATAAGTGTTTGAACATGTATACTGATGGAGCTCTGATTGAGTTGGTCAAGGATCCTGTGTCCGCACTGAGATCTAGGGGCTGTTAGCAAGTGCTTATCAGCAGACCTCAGTTGTCTGCTCCCAGCTTAGGAGAGAGGCCACCAGCAGATCTGCGTCCAATTCCTGCCTTTACCTGAATCTAGTCTGTTCTTCAGATCTCTGAAGGTAATGTTTCCCACGTTACAAGAAATACTGGGAAGATAAAACTTAGTAATAATTGTGTGATGTTTTGCACTGATGAGGGCCATCTAAGGACCTATATTGATTGACAGGCAACAGAGACCAAAACTATATAAAGTATGGTCTATGCAAGTATGTCACAGAGCCAATACAGACCTGGCTATGTTACAAATTGTCAACTGTCTCAATACAAACAATTCTTTTTAATAAGTGTTTGCAGTTTGTCCATGTCATGTAACAATATAGTGCATTGTTGCAGGGTTTGACATCAGACTAAATTATAAAGGATGTAATTTATAAGGTAGTGTCAGGTGCCTCTGTATTATTTATACCAATTTCCTCAAGTTCTAAAACTAGAATCTCTCACCTTTTGACATGCTTATGGTTAACTCTTTAAAGCCCTGTTTACAAAGAGTTATCCATGCCTTATAGGTTAATGTTTTACATTCCCGTTACCCTTCTTTTAACTTTTTAGACCCTCCGAAGACATATACTCAGGATGGAGTCTGTTTGACAGAATTGGGGATGTCTCAGTTGCAGAGCCTAACTGTTACAGTACCAAGAAGAAAACGGACAAAACCAAAGCTTAAATTGAAGATTATAAACCAGAACAGTGTGGCTGTGCTACAGACACCACCAGATATCCAATCGGAGCACTCAAGGGATGGAGAGATGGACGACAGTAGAGGTAATGGTCCATGTGTGCCATGTTTCTTGTTTGAACTTGTGTGTTTCAGTAGATGTATATATTGTATCCTTGGCTGTGTTTGTGTTTCAGCACAGTGCTGTTTGGCTAAAAGGAGGACTAATTAGACAAAACCTGGCTTGTCAGTGTTCATATCTGTCCATTTCAAGGAGATGGACCTATTAGCCATTTTTTCCATGCGTCATACCTCTTATATGGAAACCACCTCATTTAAGGCCAGCAACTTGGGAAGTGTGGATTGTGTGGTCAAGCTGTGCTAGTTTATGTAGAATCCACTGTGCATGCTGATTAATATATTGTGGAATATAATCTCGCTAACCCACAAATGTGAAAGTCATGAGATAAGTAACACAGGTATCTGTTACAAGTGGTGTGTCGGCATACCACCTCATCATAGTCTAAAGTGCTTTCTGTTTATACAACATTGCCTTGTTGTTAATCAGATTAAATGCCATAAGAAGCTTTTTGTAGATATAGAGAGTGCTTGAGATAGTAGAGTGGCTTAACCATTGGTGTAGTTTCCATGTTCAGTTGTTGATATAAGCAAGTGTTCTGCTGGAATATCCCTAATTGTAGTCTGCTCTTGGCTGGAAGAAATGTGTGGAGTTTTTGTGTGTTTGTTTAAGATCTCTAAAGTTAATTGAGTGGTCACTTTTCTCTTGCCTCCTTTCCAGTTCAACAAGATTAAGGCTAGGAGATGACAGGAGACAGGTTTAAAACTAACAAGACAAAGTCCTCTTTTATACAGCGCATAGTTAACTTGTGGAGCTTGTTACTCTAGGAGGTTATAGAGATAGATTGTATACCCAGGTTCAAAAAGGGACTAGCCAGAGTTATGGATGATAGCTATTAAATGGAACAGCCAGGGAGGCATCTCGAACTAATGATGGTGGATGCCAGTGAAGGTGATAGATCACCCTAGAACAGGGGTGGCCAAAATCCAGTCCATCAAGGGATTTTATCTGGCCTATGGCATGTCCCTTAGCCCTACCCAGGCTGTGGTGCATGTGGCCGGTCCCTCCACCCCTGGACACGCAGCAGGACAAGGACAGTGTAGCAGCAGCAGCTCCTTCCAGCTGCTGCTGCTAGTATTGTCACTGGTGATGGACCCAGCCCTGCTGCCCGGGCACCCTGGCCCATACACCCCGCACCCATCACTGGGGGTGCCAGGCAGGCAGGGACCCCAGAGGCAGGGCATGCTCAGCCAGGTGGATGGGATAAGGCCGCAGGCCAATGGGGAGCAGCTTCCAGAAGCAAAACAGACAGGATCTGGAGGTGGTGACAGCGCAGGACAGGAATGCTAAGCAGATGAGCACAAGCTCAAGCTTGTCCTTGCTTGGCTGATTCCTCCAGCCCTACTGTCCAGTCCCGCTGCAAGGAGGTCAGCACTGTAATGTATACATTTATTTTTTAAATTGGGTGCCATTGTATTCACGTT
This sequence comes from Alligator mississippiensis, assembly GCF_030867095.1. Lineage (NCBI taxonomy): Eukaryota > Metazoa > Chordata > Crocodylia > Alligatoridae > Alligator > Alligator mississippiensis. The sequence goes on from NC_081828.1 coordinate 206,812,213, forward strand.
AAGCTATGGAGGGGTGCATTGAGTCCGGTGCAGGGTGCCTTGAGTCTAAAAAAATTGAGAATCATCACTGCATAGATATGCCTGCTCCTTCAGCTGACCACTGGGACTTTTGAACAGTTGTGCCCTTCCCAAGCACATATACACTCTGGAAGCTCCCCTTTGGCAGCTGCTGTCGAATGCTAGTACTTCTGGTGACAGAAGTAGTCCCTTGTCTGACCTCCTATATTATCATAGGCCCTTACATTTCACCTTATTAACATTTTATGGAGCAACAACTTGTATAAAGCACCAACAGGCATCTCATTTTAATGTACAACCATAAGGAGATGCAGACTTAACCGTTTCCCTTCATAGGTTGTTCCAATAGTTAATCACTCTCAGGCTATGAACAGACCTCACATTTGCGCTGGAAGAAACCATTTTGTACAGGGACAAAATGCAGTCATTCAGATGTCTGTGTGTTGTCCCAGGACAGACCATACAAAGGTTCATGGGATGAGCAGTGCTGGAAGTTTGTCCCAAGATATCACAACAGCGCATCTGAACATTTGTCCCAGGATTGCTTTATTGAACCAGTGGCAGAAAAGTGGCAGTGCATTCAACCACTCGCTAAACCTTGATTGGAAGGGCGATGCTTGTACCTACCAGTCCTGGGACTTCTCTGTTTTGGGACAAAGACAGGCACAACTTGTTCCGGAGACAAACACAACATCTGTTCCTAACGTCAGTGTTACAGTTGGTGCCTGTTTCCCATTTGAGGTTATCTGGCTTGTCCCTGTGGTGTCTTTTTTCCAATAGATAAAGAACCCTTTAATACCCTGTATTTTCTACTTTTAAAGGTACTTATGCACCATAATCAAGCTTCCACTCAATCCTCTTTTTGATAATATAACAAGATAGAAAGATATAAAATATAATAGCCACAGCATGTGTGTGGAGCAGCAAGATCTACCTTTGTTTTGCTTTCAGTTCTTACCGTTTCATCTTCATTCTTTCATTAAGCAACTGAGATGCCTTTAAAAATCTTAGTAGGCTTGCTTTTGAAAAATCTAGGCTTGCTTTTGAAAAACCTAGGCTTGCTTTTGAAACTTAGGCATGTTACAACACATGTCTTTTGTTAATATTTGTAGAACTGCACTTCAAAAAGAAACTAGAGAAAATGTAGGGTAGTTTAGCAACTCCATGTGCTGTTGCATATAGAGTCTTTCTGGGACCCAAACAAATTTGGCACACAAGTGTTCTAGAGACGACTCTTTAAATCAGGGGTGGGCAAAATACAAACCATGGGCTGGATCCAGCCCACGGAGGAAGTTTGACCGGGCTGTGGCAAGTTGCTTGGTCCCACCTGGCCCAGGCACTGCCCAGTCATGCTACATCCTGCTGCTTCCTAGGCACGCAGTGGGGCTGGGCAGTTCCGCGGCTGGACTCCCTTTCTCGGCACCCCAGGCAGCAGCAGCTCCTTCCAGCTGCCACTGCCACTGGCCCCAGCCCTGCGGTACCAACAGAGACCTACACATGCAGCCCCAACCTGGCGTGCCCCGCTTCTGCTCTGGAGCCTGTCCAAGCTCAGCAGTGGCAGCAGCGGCGCCCAGGCAGAAACCGTTGCTCAACGTGGGGGGAAAAGCAGTCCCTCCCTATCACTGCTGCCGGGCAGTTCTTGATGCAGCCACCCGGGGCCCGGGCCACACCAGGCTGCCCTGCGTCATCACTGCCTGGGCTGCCCCGTGGCTACTCTGTACTGTCACTGCTGCTGTGCTGGGTAGCCCAGGGTTGGTGGTGACAGCGACAGGACAGCCTGGTGTGGCATGGCGTGGTGCGGGCTCCGGGCGGCTGCGCCAAGAACTGTCCAGCAGCAGCAAGGAGGAGGGACCACTTTTCCCCCATGCCAAGCAACAATTTTTGCCCATCTGCTGCTGCTGCTGAGCCTGGATAGGTGAGTCTGGGGCAGGCGTGGGGCATGCTGGGTTTGCACAGAAATCTGGTGGGGGGGGGACATATGCCCCACCATGCTTCTCCCGGGGTGGGGGTATGACGTGGTGGGTAGCCGTCCACCTCACCCCCTGGACAAACTGCCCACAGCTCTGTCCCGCTTTCTGCCCTGGCCCTGCGTCTCATTCACTGCCCTAGCTGGGCACTCCTTCCCTTACCGTGGGGGCCTTGATCTGGCCCTTTCCCCCATTCTCCTCCCCCTTCACAGACTTGTCTGCAGGGCGCTGCTCTCCAAGCTGCCTGGCTGCATTCCCGGCCACGTGCATGAGTGCAGCTGCCCGCATGTATGTAGCATATTGTATTTATCATTGATAATATCGGCTACATGGGCCAAAAAAAGCCAACAGCCAATAATGTTAATTTTCCTTTTATTGGTGCTGACCTGATACAGCACCGATATATGGGTGTACCTCTAATTCTTTTGTCCTCCTCCTTTTCTAACAAAAATACAGCAGTTTGTACATTAAAAGAAGAAGAAAAAAAACCCTTACCAAAACAAAACAGTGTACCCACAAGTTTTCTTTACAGAAAAAGGCCATATGTGATGCGTGTTAATCATGTTGCCTGCTCATCCCTTGGTAGGCACTGAAGCACTAGAGCGATGAAGCAACATAGGAATCTAAATTAAACAGAGTTATGTGGAATCTTGTATTCATGTAGATGGGCTGTTTTACCACCCAGATCATCAGCAGGCTTTTGGGAGGTGCATATGCTGGTCTTTTGTGTGTATTGATAGAGTGGTTTTTTTAAAGAAACAATGAAAATTAGGCATGAAATATCTTTTTGGTGCTTTTGAAAATCATAACCGTATAGAATGTGTGCAAGAATTTTTATCCATCTCTTTTTCTGGTTCAGTTTATACTTCTTGTCTTTTCTCCAGAAGGTGATCTTATGGACTGCGATGGAAAATCAGATTCCAGCCCAGAACGGGAAACTGTGGATGATGATGCAAAGGTGACAGAAGGAGCTGATGGAATCAAGAAGAGAAAGAGAAAGCCATACAGACCTGGTAGGGGACACAGTGTAGACGACTGTCACTTGGTTGTTATATTTATGTTTTCCTACAACAGAAATATTCCATTAGCTTAGGATAGGAGCATTAAAAAGTCTACTTAGGAAACGCTTTTTCAGACTGTTCTTTCCTTACTGTACAGTATGCCATGTCTTTTCTATTTTGGTTAAATACCTTGCAGTCTTATTATCAAGTTGTGCTTTCCTGGTTTGCAGTATAGCACCCAACCTTCCTTTATGGTGCTGTTAAGTACCAGTGTATAATTCAGATCAGCTATATACTATTTACTTACTTAATTTGATAAAATTATTCATGTTGTTTATCTAATTAAATATACTTGTAACATGTATATGCAAACATATATACAAATATATACTGCTTTATTGGTGTATACGGCTCAGTGAAGTAAATGTATGAATTGTTTTGTTTTTTAAGAATGCTTGGGCAAGTATCTTAGGTGTTTTCTCAAATACATGATATGGTTAAATTTCAAACTGCCTGGATTTGAGTCAGAATTTTTAGTCAGTTTAATTGTTAGATTGATCATGTCCTTTTCATTTTTGATAGAGTTAGTAATCACAGGTGCTCATTAGGGAATTCAGTCAAGCACTGTTATAATGGTTAAAACAATTTCTGAGATAAAAGCATATATAACTCCTAATAAAGGTGTCCAGCTGTTGTGCATGGGGATTCTGAATTTTCCCTATTGAATAATAATGGGAGACTTCTGTGGATACTTTGGGATTCCTTAGGAAATTTTTTTTGTTTTGGTTCCTCTTGGTTTTAGCTGCTACTCCTGTGGCTATGTCATATTTCCAAAATCCTGACATGTTTTGCTAACTACAAGCATATTCATTGATATAAGAAGTCCTTAGTTGTTAGATGCCTTGGTAAAATTATACATGGTAGTCATTGAAAAGTCCTGAAGTTTTTGAAACTCAGTCAGTTATCTTAGGCCTTATTTGAATCAGAAAGGTTCAGAGTTGTACCTTTTTAACTGTCCTAGCATAGTTAAAGGGACACAGCGCTTATAGTGTGGACAGTTATACGGATACAAATATGCTTATATGGGTATAGCTTCTGTGTAACCATATGGAAAGGGAAATAATTTATAAAGGTGCTTTCCACCAACTTATCCAAATGATTTTGCCAGTGCTAGAGCACTATACTGCTCTACACATATCATTTAAAAAAAAAAATCGGAGCCCAAGCAAACAAATTATATTGGTACAGAAACTACATATAGCCTTGGTTTTTTAGAAAATGTACCTCTGTTTTGAAGAAGTCCTTGTATTTGTAAAACTAAAAAATGTCTTAATTTCTAATGGCTTTTTCTTTTTAGGAAAATAAATAAATCTGTTGGTTTCTAATCTTTTGTGGAACCGTAATCTGTTCCTGCCTGCTGAAGTTTTGCTTTCTTGTTAGGGATCGGTGGATTCATGGTACGCCAGAGGAGTCGTACTGGACAGGGAAAAACCAAGAGATCTCTCTCTAGGAAAGATTCTTCTGGCTCTGTTTCTGAGCAGTTGCCTACCAGAGATGAGGGTATGTATTAGTAAATTACTGTCAGTGCTTAGTAGAGTAAAATTCGTTACTTTAATTTTTATCTATTTCTGTGAGAAGTGTGGCTGCAAAACATGGTTACACTATTAATGTGTGTGTGTGCGTGTGTGTGCGTGCGTGCGCGCATGCGCTTGAAGAGTATACTATTTGTATATTAACAGTAGTGTCCACAATTCACAAAGAGGAATTGGAAACTCCGCGAAGCAAGAGAGTGTTCCAGGCTGTTGAGACGCAACCAATGCCGTAGCATGGGGCAGGGGGGCGAGCGGGGCGACTGTCCCAGGCACAAAAGTGAAGGGGCACCAACAGGCGCTGCCCAGCTGGGGTGGGATGCAGGACAGAGCCACAAGTTGTTTGTGGGGGCACGGGGACAGGGGAAGGGTGGCCCCTGCCACTCTGTGCACTCCCAGGCAAGCTTGGGGGGGGGGGGCATGTGCCACCTGAATTTGTGCACAGGGAAAGGGTGGGCTGCTGCTGCAGGCTTTGCCCCAGGCACCAAACTTCATTGCTACAGCACTGGACACAGCAAAGAAAAGCAGTGTGGATCAGTAGATTGAGCATTGACCTGGAAGTCAGAAGATCTGGTTGTAGACCCAGGCCTGCCATTTACCTACTATGTGTCTTAAAAGAAAATAATTCACTTCTCCATGCATTTGTATCTCTCCTTCTTGTCGGTCTTATCTGTTTAGCTTTTTTGCTCTTTGGAGCAGGAACTGCCTATTACTTTGTTTGAATAAAGCTCAGCACGATGGGGAGGTTGATCTCTGTTCCAGCCTCTAGGTACTATAGTGATACCTACAAAGGAATGAAAAAAAGTTAGACCTCTTCTTTACATTTATAAGGGTTTTAGGAGGTCAGAACATATTTCCATTGGAAGTGCAGACTAGATGAAATTACAAGGTGGATATATAACTGGTTACACCATCGTACTCAATGGGTAGTCATCAGTGACTCAGTATCTAGGTGGGAGCAGGTATAAGATGGAGTTCCCCCTGGGTCTGTCCTGGATCCCACATTGTTTAATATCTTCATTGATTTGGATGATGGGATTAAGTGTGCGCTTAACAAATTTGTGGCTGATACCAAATTGAGTGGAGTAGCAGATACTCCAGAGGGTAGGGTTCAGATCCAGAATGACCTGGATAGATTGGAGAAATGGTCTGCAATCGATTAGACGAGATTCAGCAAGGACAGGTTCAAAGTTCTCCACTTGGGATGGAATAATTGCATGCCCAAATAGAGGCTGGGGAATGACTGGCTAGGCTGTAGTTCTGCAGAGAGCTCCCCAGATTGCTTCCCCACCCTTCCCCATCCCCCACCCTCTCCCTGAGGCCCCCGGATTGCTGCCCTTCCTGGCCCCATCCCCCACCCAGTCCCCCAGGCCCCCCAGTGACTGCCCCACCCAGCCCCATCCCTTGCCTACCCCCCCAAGCTCCCCTGATGGCTGCTCCACTCGGCCCCATCCCTTGCCTACCACCCAAGCCCCCTGATGGCTGTCCCACCTAGCGCCAGCATCCCGGCAATTAAAAAAAAAAAAAAAAAAGCCCTGCACTCATTGGATACTACCAGCTGCTGTCAGGGTCACTGGGGCTTCATGGCAGAGCCCCCTTGCGCAGCACAGGGCCCAGGTCACAGCTGCAGCAGCCCCAGCTGCCTGACAGCGCATGGAGCCGCGCAACACCCTGCCAACCCCGGCCACACACGCGCAATGGGCCAGTGGCAGTGCAGGTGCCAGGTGGCTGGGGCCCATTGCCCCCTGCTGCTTCCCCCAGGGCTGGGGCAATGATCAGGGAGCCCTGCTGTCCCCCCGCTGCCCTCTGCTGTGCAGGGGGGCCCTGCCACGAGGCCCCACAGCCCCTGCTACTGCCGGTGAGTGTCAGGCTTTTTTTTTTTTAAGTTCTGGAGGCTGGGGCCAGGGTGGGGCAGCTGTGTGGGGGGGCTGGGAGTGCAAGCAGGGTGTGGGCCGGGAGGGACACCCATCGAGGGGCTGGCAGGGGATGGGGCCAGGTAGGGCAGTAATCCAGGGGGCTGGGGGAGCAAGCAGGGGTAAGGCATGGTAGCCCCTGCGGAGGCCATGTGGCCCCTGGGGGGGGGCTGTAGCCCTGTGGGGGGCAGTCCATGAGCTCTGCAGGGGGGCTGCACCCTGCTGGGGGCATAGGACCCACCCCTCCTGAGCAGCCCCCCCCACACAGTCCCTCCAAAATCCACCCACACCTACCCACACACCCCATGGCCCCCACATCCCTCCATAGCCACCCACATCCCCCAACCTTCCTTCCCATCCCCCTCCTGTAAACCCCATATCCCCCCAGCACACACCCTGCATGCCTAGCTGCCAGACAGGATGAGGCCTGCATATAAATGAATTATTATTCATTTAATAATTTCATCTGTGGCTGCAGGGGCAGCTATCCCCACTTCCTGGTTAGTGAAGGGGTCAGAGAGAGCTCTAACTGCTCTATGGTAAGAAAACCAAAGGCAAACAGCAAAACATAGGTATTTAGAATTCATTTTATTATGATGATAGAGACACTGGTAGGCTTCCAAACTGCTCTAACACTAGATATATCAATAAAACATTGCCCAACTAATCGCTATCTCTCAGTCTCTCTCTACATGTAGTGGCCTTTCGTTTTAATTATGGAAGAACACAGATTTCGGATATTTTACAGAGTAACTTTGGGATTTTTTTATCAGGGATTTTTCAGTTTTCAAATAGGAAACACCAGAATTCCTGCTAGGGAGGCCAGTGGCAGGACTCAGGTAGAGGAGCCTGCTCAGAGCTGGCACCTTGGACCCAGGTGGAGGTGGCTGACCTCCTGGCCAGTTGGGGCCAGGAGGACATACTTTGACAGTTCAAAGCAGGCCACCACACTGGGAACATCTTCTGGGCGATAGCTGTTCAGATTGCAGAGCAGGGGGCACACATGGCAGTAGTGCCACACAAAGGCCAATTCTGCAGCCACAGGCAGTTGGCCCAGAGGGACAAATGCCTCTACTGGCTGTGCAGTCCGCATCCGGGTCTGGCAGGTGCACAGCAGGTCACAGCCAGGCAGCAGCCCCCACTGCCAGACTGCTGCAATGAGTAGAGAGTGCAGGGAACTCTCAAGGTTGCTTCAGCAGTCCAGCTGGCACAAGGGGTAGTGTCCCCAGGTACCAGTTGGCTGGACCCCAGAAGCAAGAGGCCCTGAGCTACTTGGCAGGGCAGCTTTTTGTACTGATGGGGCCAGGACAGGGCAGCTTTTTATACTGGTGGGGATGGCACAGTTAATGGCCCCGGGCTGTAGCTCCCCCCTGGCTCCAGATCCTGGAGGAACCAGGCACGGTTATTTCGCCCCATGTGGCACAATTTGCCCCATACCAAAGTGCATGTCTGGGCATGTGCTCCAAGGCAAAATCCCCAGCTCAAATTTGCACTGTTTCTATTTGATTTGCTGCAAGTGCACATGCTTGCATGTGTGGACACACCGTAAGAGGGTGACCAAGTATTGGAACAGACTACCTAGAGAAATTGTAAATCTCCATCCTTGGAAGTTTTCTAGAGTAGGTTAGACAAACAGTTGCCTAGGTTGGTTTAGTCAGGGAAGATCCTGCCTTGATCAGGGAGCTGGACTAGATGGCCCTGTGAGATCCTGCCCTTCCAGCGTAACTTTGCTATGATCCTATGATGGGTCCCCAACTTAGAAATTGTTCTGTTTCTTTGGCTAGGGACAGAAGATGCACATAAACCAGTTTAAGTGATCAGAAACTGGTTTAACCCTGTAACAGAACAGAAGTTCAGTGTACATAAACCAGTTTCAAAATGCCTGAAACTGGTTTAAGATAAACCTAGTTAAATGTAGCATCAGACTTAGCTGATTTAGGTCAAACAAGTTCACGGAACTTTTGTCCCAGACCTCTTCCTGGTTTAAGTTAAGTCACAGTCCCCCAGCATCCCAGAATGCTTTGCTGCCCTGAGCTGGACTGGGCTGTGCTGTCTGCTCCAGAGAGCAGGGTTGGTCCTACCTCTGCTCCCTAGCCAGAGCAGTGAGGCTGGCTGACGTGAGGCTGGGAAACCTGGCTGAGGATGCAACTGGGTCTGCCTCGGGGAGGGTGGGGGCGGACAGCCCCTGCCAGACTTTTCCCTGCTGGAGCAGAGTGGGCATGGGGCTTGGGCAGGTAGGCTCAGGTGAAGGGGAAGGAAGGGGTTTAAACCCCCTCTCCCACCAGCATGGGACCCCAGCCAGGGTCTGCTTGGAAGGGTGCCAGCAGGTGACCAGCATACTCCACCCCCTCCCACCTCTAGTAGAGACCGAGGCAAGCAGTTGATAAGGGGAGGGGCATAATTCCCCTCAGCACCCCCAGGCCGTAGGGGAGTCTGGGGAACTGGAGCTGGAGGAACTGGGCCCTGCCACATGTGAGCACAGGGCCAAGTCCTGCAGGACCAGACTGAGAGGTGAGAGGTGTTGGCAAAGACCTGGCACAGTCATCACATGTATGTGCTGGAGACAGAGCTAAGGGAACAGGAGAGAGTCCCAGACTGCTTGGGCTGGTGTGATCAAAGAAAGCAGAGAACTACACTTGCATGATAAAGCAGAACCTGCACAAGGTGGGAGCCTGGAACACCTAAGGAGAGACAAGACACTGAATGCATGAGAGTCCTGCCAAAGGTGCTATAGGTGACAAGCATGCTAATGTCAAGGCACCCAAGGGCACTGCCCCTCGCCCCCAGCCCAGTGAGGCCCAGGTGTAGGATCCTGTGAGGGCTGGGGAGGGGATTTAACCCCTCACCCTGCAGTGTGCTAGCTTCGGGCTGGGGCCTGCCCATGCCCTCTCTGCTCCAGCAGGGAGGAAGGAAAAGCCTAGGAGCTTCAGTCCCTTCCCTTTGGAAGTGGATGATAGGCGGGGATCCATGGTCTAGCACCCCCCAGCTTCTGGCTGGAGCCACCGCATGCATGTGGCTGCATTTCCTGAATCAAAAGTGAGTGTCTGTTCACTTGTTTCTCAGTTTAATCTCTGCAGTTTAGACTAACCTGTAAAGACTATATCGATTCAGCCTTGGGCTTTTTGACTGTCTGTACTTAGCCCTTGTTTTACAGTTATGTCTGCTTTGTAAAGACTTTTGTATTTGGGAATTCCTCAGTTTGCTGTGAAGATATTCCTTTGCTTTTTTTACTCCTTTTATGCAGAAGTATGTGGCCCTCGATTTTATAACCTGTGGGCAGGTGGCACATCTTTAGTTTGAACATTAATTTTTCAGCATCTTATCAGGACCTAATAATGGGCACTTAAGCTTCCTAATCAAAAACCTGATTATAGTCTTCGAATTAATGAGGCTCATAAAAAATACATGTGCGGGGAAATTTTATTCATTTAATAATTTCATCTGTCTTTAATAAACATACAGATGTTGAAGCCTCAAACCTCAGAAGTTAAGTGTACCATAAGTATGTAACATGTGCTTTCCAGTCCTGTACTCTAAATGGCATATTTTAGTTTGAAGGTGGTTTTATATAGGAAATATAGAAATATATAGATTGTAATTTTTTTAATAAGAACTCACAGTCGTAGCCATTAAATATACTGAAAAAAGCCTCATTCTGTGCAGCGGTACACTAGAGATGTAACACAACCTTGGAACTGAAGTCAGCGGGATTACTTTATGGAGCCCTGGTACTACACTTGTTTGGACTGTGTAGCAGAACCTTTTCTGGGTGATTAACTTTCAAAAAAAAGTGAGGATATGCAACAAAAGGGAGGGGCAAAGGGGAAGGGGACAGATACATGAGTATGACAAGTACATGAGTGTGTCTGTATTCTCCAGCCAAACAGTTGGAGTTAGTTAGTTATTTGCTATCTGGTTATTTATTAAGGGGAAAAATCCATTTGGGGATACTGGAGCATAGCTTCATGTGTTCTGAGTCAGCATAGCTGGAGTTAAGTCATCGGTACCATTCTGGCTTCTGCCTGCTGAGAGTCTGGCCTTTCTCCGGTGTTGATCTCTGTAGTTTTCCTTGCTGCTCTGTCCTGTTCCATTCCCTTCTGAGTGCTAGCAGAAAAACTACTCTCAAGTTATTCAGAGAGCAGGATGTAAGCAAAACCCAGTCTGCCCAGAGTTCTCTGAAAAGAGTACAACAGACCAACGTGGTGAAGGGAGAGTTGCACAGTAATAGAAAAGGAAGGAGACAAACCAGGGGGCCAAAGACCACACCAAAACACAGAGAGAATATAACGTGGGAAGAATGTAAGCCGGAGAAGGAAGATAGAAATGAAGCAGCAGTGGAAGAAAAAGATTGAGACAGACAAAACTATTTGGGCAGCAATGAACAGGGAAAGAAAACAGGTGTCTGATCTACCAAATGTAGAAAAATAGCAGGATAATGACACACATAGACAGGAAGACAGCTGTGCATGCAATATAGCAATGCCTCCTATGATACTCTCATAAGTAAGCTTAGGAAATACAGTCCACATTTAAACTACTATAAGGCAATGGATAGCTGGTTGGATAATAATGCTCAAAAAGAAGTCATTAATGGTTTAGTATCAGACCAGACTAGTATCAAGTAGTGTTTCCTAAGAGTCTGTACTGAGTCTAATAGTCTTGACTAGGGGTTGACACCCTACAGTCCATGGAGCCCTATAATTTGGCTCAGCGGTATTTGGCAGCGGGGAGGTTTTGGCATCAGTCACTTTGCTGTGCTGCTGTGGAGACTGGTGCTTCCCTCATGCTGCCGTGGAGAAGAATAGCAGCAGCACCAAATAGGCTCTAGCACTTGCCCATCCACCCACCTCTGACCCCACCTGGGCCAGTCTGGCCTGCAGCTTTAAAAGGTGGCCAACCACTAATCCAGCCCATACAGCATATTATACTGTATTTACTTGAATATAAGACAATCCTGAATTTAAGATGGCTCCCCAATAATTAAGTTTTCTACATGGAAAATTTATAAATTTGTTATAATTCCCCATATGTCCAATCTAATTATTGGAGGGTCGTCTTTTTAATTAATCTCCCGACCACTGCAGCGGTGGAAGGGGAGTAGATGGTTTGGGGAGGTGAAGTAGCTTGCTCCATGCTTGTACCTGCCCCCCTGTTACCTCTGCCCTCTCCCCCACAGCCTTGAGCCTTCCTTCCCTCCTCTCTTTTCACAGGCAGGCTCTGTCCTTGTCCTAGCCTAGGGCACTGAGCATGGCTCCAGCCCAGCTCCACCCCACAGCAGCTGTGCATGGTGCACACCACTGCTACAGGGCCAGGATGGGGCTGTGCTCAGTGCCCCAGGCTGCAGCATGGGCAACACCTACCAGCATGGAGCAAGGGTAAGAGGCAGGAGGGGAAAGAAGCAGGCTGGGGAGCAGAGACAGTGTGGAAGAGGGGAAATGGGAGGAAGGAGCTGTAGGGGGCAGATGGTGGGGTATAGAGGTAGAGGATGGGGCAGGCAGCAATTACAGCAGTGACCCCAAACCTGGGTAGGGGTGGGAGCCTGAGCTGCAACAGCCACCTGGGTATGAGCAAGAGCCCAAGCCACAGGAGCCACCTGCCCATGTTAAATCTGCTCATCTTAGAATTGAGTAACTGCTGTAATTCAGTTTGTGCTTATTAAGTTGGTACACAGCATCAAGAGGGATGCTGCTGTAGGCACTTAGGATTAGGATTCAAAATGACCATAATAAATTGGACAAATGTTTTGAAATAAATAGGATGAAATGCAGTAAGGAAAAGTGCAAAGTATTTGGGAAAGAACAATCAAATGCACAGCATATGGCATGATGGCTAGGTCACAGTACTGCAGCAAAGATCTAGGGCGGATATAGAAAATCACAATCTGAGTATGAGTCAACATTGTACTTCTTTTTCAAAAACAGCTAATAGCAAAACTGGAATGTATGAACAGTAGTGTTTTATACAAGTCAGAAGTAATTCTTCCACTTTTCAGCACCGGTGGGTCCTCGGTACTGTGTCCAGTTTTGGGCATCATGCCTTAAGGAAGATGTGGACAAACAGGAGAGAGTTCAGAGAGGAACAGCTAACTATTAGAAACCTAGAAAATATGGCATTTTAAGGAAAGGTGGGAAGAAATGGAATTTAGTGTAGAAATGAGAGAACTGAGGGGGAAATTTGATAAGTCTTCAAATACAAAAAAAGCTGTTAAAAAGATTATATTGATCAATTTTTCTCTGTGTCCACAGGGAACAGGACAAATAGTAATAGGTTTAAATTTCAACAAGAGACTTTTAGATTCCATATTAGGATGAATTTACTAATTCTGAGGGTGGTTAAGAGCTAGAACAGATTACCTAGAGAGGCTGTGAAATCCGTCACTGGCAGGTTGAACAGCCGCTGCCTAGGGAAGTTTACACTGAGATGATTCTGCCTTAGGGAAGAGGTTGGACCAGATCAGTGATTCTCAACCAGGATGCCACAGTATCCTAGTATCCTAGATCCACAGTATCTGTGAGATCCTTTTAAGGCTGCCACATGGTACAGCACAGTATTAGCGCTGTTAGGTGTCCAACACCTACACATGATTCACAAGATAAACTCAGCAATTATGAATAGGAGTCCATAGTGGTAGAAACACATCTGACCTGCCATGGTCTTTGAGTTCTTTGCAATATAAGAATTGTTCTATTACTTTTCTGTAGCCAAAAAAAACCCCTGACAAACAAAAATTAAAGATTAGAGGTGGTATTTTTTGAGGAGTGCGTTGAGTCGAAAAAGACTGAGAAACCACTGGACTAGATGACCTCTTGAGGTCCCTTTCAGTCCTATTCTTTTGTGGCTCTAAGAACAAAAGTTTGTGGGAAAGAATATATGAATAGGGGACAATGAGTGGAATAATATTTTGGTCTGTTCCTTGACTGTCAAGCTGACTGCTAGAGTTTTTCCTAGTTACGGACTTTTGAGGCAACCTCATGTGCATTATCTTAACAGTTCAGAATTCATAATAGTAGTCTCCAAACTGTGAACAGCAGCTCCAAGGTATAACTACAGGAGTCTGGCTGAAGTTTTGATAATGGTTCTTCTACCCTATGGTATACTGCGTTTTGTTACCTAACAATGTAGAATGTGTATTGACTTTCCCAAGTCACTTACTGTAATTAGGTTGGGTTTTTTATTATTTTTTGAAGTATTGCGCTTGCATGTAGTGGCTTCACTTGTCGGTCTCAATAAACTGTTGAATGGATGATTTGTCATACTACAATGTTTTGCAGAAAAGTCTTTTATTTGTTTGTTACAAAAACAATTATTGCCACTTTAGAATGACTTATTCAATAATTACTTTGTTCTTTTTCAAGGGCTTTTGTGTACTTTTAGCAAAGACTTCAGCACAGATCTATTGTAGTATTTGAAAAAAATAATTAAGTGGCATAGATTACAGGAATAATTCTGTCTTAGTCTTAAATAAAAAGAAGAGAAAAAGTGCTTAGGAAATCATCTGGACCAGATTCCTTATGTTTCATCGCCCAAAGAAGGAAAACAGTGGTACTTACTGTTATATCAGTAAATCGAGGGGGAGCAGGGGAGACCTTTACCCCTGAATGTTGTAGAGCAGAACCACTCAGTACGTGGGTAAGGATTTATCTAAGAGCATTCTAAAAGCATAGATCTGTGTACAGTAATTTTGATGCAGTGATTCAAAAAGTGTTCAGCACCTTTTTATGACACACTTCTGTTCTCCCCATCTATTCCAGGTCAGAATTCATCTACTTTACTGCTCTCTGTGTTAGCACTACTGAAGGAGAATGACTAGGGGAGCTTGATTCTTTTCTGGCTTTATACAGTATTAACAGAATTGTCACTTCTCAACTTTTAAAACTTTTAAGTGGAATAAATTTGTTATGGAAACTGAAAAATGAAGAATTACCCCAAATGATAGGGCTAGGATCCAAAGTGACCTCCAGGGACTGGAGAAATGATCCACAATCAATGAGTGAGGTTCATCGATTGAACAAGTGTAAAGTCTTGCACTTGGGATGGAACAATTGTATTAAAAAAATACAAAGTGGGGAATTAGTACCTCTAGGTTGCAGTACTAAAGAGAAGGACCTGGGGGTTATGCTAGACCATAAGCTGAATCTGAGTCGACAGTGTGCAGTTGTTCCAAAAAGAAGCCAACAGCATCCTGGGTTGTATAAACAGGAGTGTCACTTGTGAATCACTTCCCTTGATTTTCTTATGTCTTGTGTTGTGTCAGATTTGACTGTATTGTTTTGCTAAAATGTGAAACAGCAGATTTGTATAAGATGGCTTGGATAGGAATGATCCTGCTTCAGGCAGGAGGTTGAGTAAATGACCTATGGAGACCCCTTCCAACTGTGATTCTCCATGAATCTGATTCTTCTGTTCCGTTCAGAGCTAATGAGACCTCACCTGGAGTCCAGTTTTGGGCCCCACACTTCAAGAAGGATGTGAACAATTAGGAAAGAGTCCAGTGCAGAGCACCAAAAATGATCAGGGGCCTGGGAGATGAGACTTATGGAGAAAGGCTAAAAGAACTAGGGTTATTTAGTCTGGAAGAGACAACACAGGGGGAGTTTGATAGCGGTCTTCAAATACTCGAAGGACGATTATAGAGAGGATGGAGATTGGCTCTTCTCTTTGGCTGTAGAGGACAGGACTGGGAGCAATAGCTGTAAGCTGCAGCAGGGGAAATTGAGGCTATAAGTTGGAGGAGCTTTCTGACTATGAGGATGGTCAGGGATTGGAATAAGCTACCTTGAAAAGTTGTGGACTCTTCATCCTTGGAAACTTTCAGAAGCAGGTTAGACAAACACTTGGCTGGGATAGTTTAGTCAGGGATGATCCTGTCTTGAGCAGGGGGCTGGACCAGATGACCTTGTGAGGTCCCTTCCAGTCCTACTTTTCACACAGATCTTTTAAAGAACAGTTCTGCTCTAATAATAATGAATCTGCAGTGTACATATAGCTCATCATAATGACAAATTTCAAATGTATAGAGTGGGCAAGAGATAATGGGCACATGGCACGCAAGGGAGTGATGTGTCATGTATCCTTTCTAGCTACCTCTGACAACCCTAACCCAAATGACCAAGTGCAGCTGGGTTGATGGAGGGATGGCTTTCAACACAAGTATGGAGCAAGAATCAAGCTATACATTAGGATCCATAGCAAGACAATTTTGTCAGTCTTCCACTATGCCCCTGGGCCCAGAGATATTAAAGAGAATGTTAATATATTTAGGCATGAATGTTTTCCTTAGGTTGGACAGAACAGCTGCCAGACACACCAGTTGATGAGTCCACCGCAGTCTCTGAAAATACTGAGAAAACAAAAAAGCGTTACAGGAAAAAGAAAAATAAACTTGAAGAAACCTTCCCTGCATACTTGCAGGTACAGTTGTTGTCTTACATTATCCGCTACATAAAATTGAGGTTTGCACTTGTTGAATAAGTTTTTACTACATTTAAGGCATAAACACTTGTTTTCTATTATCTGTTTTTTTTATTCAACTGAAGTAAAGTATGTGTATGAGTATATATAATATGTTGTATATCTAATGTCAATAATACTATCTTTCAGCTTACAGCCCCCTATTTGCTACTGAGACATAATGTATAAATAAGGCTCTGTGTTCCTTTTTCCTGAGAAAATGAAATACTGCACCCTTAATTTGCATATTTGTATATATTGAATTCTGTCAAAAGACTTAGGCTGAACCTGTCATTTCTTTTTGATATTATTAATATTTCTTTACAGAAAGATTTGAGAATACTGTCTGATGTGGGGAAAAAAGTGCATTTAATAGGGATAGAGAAAGATCCCTCACTAAGACTTTTTCTTATTAATAAGAATGGCTTTTGTTTTACCATGAGCTCATTCTCATAAAACATAGATTAAGTTTTTTGTGTTGTTTCTTAGTTCATTAATGCAAGGAATAGCTGATATTTTTTTTTTAAAGTACAATTTTACCAATCATAAAATGCCACGGCTTTCTAGGGCAAAATTAAAGAGGAATACAATGAATAGATGATTGAACAAATAAAATATCTTGGCTGACAGAAGTTGGCTTGAAGAGTCTGTAGTCAATTGCAAAATCGGTGTATGGCTAACATACATTTCAGGACTCAGGTTTGGGTGAACGGTGTCGGTTATTACAGAACAAGGAGCAATGGTCTCAAATTGCAGCAAAGGGAAGTTTAGGTTAAATTTTAGCAAGAATTTTCTTACTAGGAGCAGTAAAACACTGGGACAGTTACCCAGAGAGGTTGTGGAATCTCCATCCTTGGAGGTTTTTAAAACCCAGCTAGACAAAGCCTTGGCTGGGATGATCTAGTTGGGCATGGTCCTGCTTTAAGCAGGAGGTTAGACTAGATGATCTCCTGAGGTCCCTTCCAACCCTAACTTTCTGTGCTTCTATGATTTAATATATATGTCTGTTAATGAAACTATACGTTTTCATTGAACTCACAGTTTTTGTGGTGCTGATGCTCTCCAGTGTGATTATATCTGCTGCTACTTAACCTTTTAAAAAGAGAAGGATGGTTCCTCTAGTCTGGCACTCTGAAAACTTCCATTCAATTCCCTGTTCATCCATAGGTTTTTTGTATGGTCTTTGAGTTTTTCAGGGATAATTCCACAGGAGGGTCACTTTGAGAATATAGAGTCTAAAGGTTGTGAATTGCTCTAATGTTATGGTAATGGATTGTACAGGTATTTAAACCCTGTTTATGCAGGGGAGAAATTTTTCTCTTTATAAACTAAGGTGTAAATTTAAATCACTAAAATTATATCAGTACAACTACCCCACCACTTCCTGTCCACTGTACATACGCCCAACCTCACTCCCTAGAGTGGACACTTTTATTCCACAATATGTACATGGCAGAGGGAGCAGATAACTGTACTATTATATAAGCTTGTAAGTTTTCACGTGTAGACAGTAGAGGTGCACCATGCATCAGTCCCATATCAGATCAGCACTGATATAGGGAAAATTGACAGTATCAGAAATTGGCTTTTTTTGCCTGATGTGGCCAATAAATGCCCTGTGCATATGCACAGCCGGAGCATGCACATGGGCAGGAGCGCAGCTCAGTGGCTTGGAGAGCAGCATTGACTGGTAAGTCTGTTGTAGGGGAAGGGTGAGGGGGAACGGAAGGGGTGTGGGGGGGCAGATTGAGGCCCCCATGGTGAGGGAGGGAGTGGGACGCTACTCAGCCAGGGCAGGGTGGGCGCAGGATGGAGCTGCAAGCAGCACGTCTGGGGTGTTGGGGAGGAGGGGTGCTGCCACCGCTGCACGCACCCTGGGAGGCATGGGGGGCTGTGCCGCTGGATCTGTGCACAGGGTGGGTCTGGCTGTTGCTGTGGGCTGGGGGTTGCACCAGGCTCTTCCCAGCGGGGGTGTTAGGCTGTGGCAGCACTGGGCTCTTCCCAGTGGGGGCGCTGGGCCAGGCTGCGCTCAGGATGCGCAGCGGCAGTGCTGGAAGGAGGGTTACAGGGGGCTGTGGCAAATTTTGGGATGCCTGCATCCCCCAATCCCCCCTCCCAGCTCCGCTGCCGCCTGCCCCAAGCACAGCCTGGCCCAGCCCCCACCGGGAAGACCTTGGCCCCGGCCCAGCCCACAACAGCAGCCCACCTTCACCCCACGCAGATGCAGGGGTACACAACCCCCATACCCTTCTGGGGTGGGTGCAGAGGCAGGAGCACCCCCCGCATGTCCCCCAGACAAGCCGCTCGTGGCTCCATGCCACGTCCACCCCATCTGAGCAGCACCTTCCCCAGCCCCACTCTCTCCCTCATTCTGCTCTACCACCATCCCCCCCACCGCTTCCCCCACAGCAGACTTACCAGTCCAACACTGGTCTCCAAGCTGCCCAACTGCACATTGGAATCAGATCGGTATCAGCCAATATGGTGCCTTGAAAATCAATCATCAGTATTGCCCAAAAAAATCTCTATCTTTGCAACCCTAGTAGACAGCATCTTAGGTGTAGGAATTTTTGTAAATTGGTTTACTTAATATTTTCTTTGTCTTTATTCTAGGAAGCTTTCTTTGGAAAAGATCTCCTAGACACCAGTAGACAAAGCAAGCTGAGCCTAGACAATTTATCTGAAGAATCACTTCCACTTCCATGTAAAACTAATCTGGCCACTAATTTCCTGGATCCATCTTCTGACCCACTACTTAGCTCAGCCTCCAATCCAGCTCAAGCAAAACTGGGAGCTCAAGGTATACGAAACTAAAGTTAGTGATAACTCAGTCATTCTTGACATGTTTTTACTGAGATACTTTCCTAGCTTTTTTTTGTCTTTTTGTTTTTGAAGCGTACACTTTTTGACTTTCTTTAACTTAATCTCACAGGACTAATTAACATTTTATATTAAGTGATAATCCACAATTTGGTCTTTGTTCTAGAGTCACTAATACATAGATGCAGAGCCACGGCTCCCTGAGAAGAGCATCAGTGACCCAACAACACTCACTTTCATGTGCCTTACTGTTATTCTCATCAGTCCTCAATTATAATGTCAGGATTTACGAAAGTGGTGTAGGAAAGCAAATCTTGTATTATAAGTAGGCTAAAATAAAGTAATTGGGAAGGCTGTATTAAAAACCTGTTGAATATTCAACTTTAAGAGGTTTATTGTCTAACTTCTAACTTTGGCTTTTTAGCTGGACATTCAGATTTTTTTGCTTTATCTTGTGCCCCCCAGAGATTAAAACCCCTTTCAAGCTACAGTTTGTAGCAAGAATGAACCTTTCACTTTCTTGCTGCAAAAAAATACGTTTTGTGTGTTGCTATAACAAACAACTCCTATAGACAGCAAGTTTCATTCAAGGAAGCAATATAAAAAACTTCTGCCCAACAATCCTGCTGTTATGAACATCTTTTTCTCAGTGTCTAAAAGCATTTTGTTTTGTTCCTGTTTCACAAACTATATGTCTGCTCAGCAACTTCTATCTAGGCTGCTCCTTATTGCTTTGGAACCTGCTCTTCCCTCTCCCCCAGTTAGTTTGAAACAGCCCATATTCAGTAATTATTTTTTGGCATGTTGCAGAAGACATCTCTTTGAATAGAGTTTCTGGAGAACACTGAGGGTATGCTTTCAAGATAATGAAGGTAGTAACTAGGGATGTGTACACACATACTAAGTTGACTTAAATACAGCAACTTAACTAAGTTGACTTAAGTAAGTCAATGTAATTTAAACCAGGTCAGAGCGTACACATGTACAGCTCCTTGACTTGTTGGAAGCCACCTCGTAAGCTAAATCAAGTTAACTAATGCGACTCAAGATAATACATCTCAGTCGACTCTGCTCCATGTACGTGCATACGTTCTGACAGTTAAGTCGACTTAAAAAAGCCAAGTTGGCTTAACTGTCAAAACATTAGTATGTGTGTACACCTCCTAGCTGGCCAAGTTTCTGTGGAATATACTCTAATGCTTTTGGGATATAATTAAGTTATGTATTATTGTATCACTAGTAACTTTAGGTGTCTAGAGCCTCGGATAGCCATCTTTATTATTTTAAATCTTACTCTTGACGTTAGCTAGAATAAAAACAAATACCAGAATAGTGAGGATAACGTTGTAGAAGCAGAACTGTGTTCTGTTAGGGACCCAGAAGAACAGGCTAGTCATTTTTCCCTTTTGCGTTGCGTGATTTTTCTTCTCCAATCCAAAACAGCCAAGTAAGCCAATGCAGTCAGATCATTCAATTGACACCATATGCGACCAGCCCTTGGCTCGGATCTGAAGCAGCTGACTAAAGCAACGTGGCTGTTTCCAGCATATGCTGAATTGAAAGGGTAAAAAGAATTTTAAAAATCCTCCAACATAGATGGGAATAAAACTTTGAAAAAGTGATACTATAAACACAACAGGAGTCGAGCTGGTCCGTATGAAAACAGTCCACAAGGTTGATATTTACTCTCATACCACACATACCTTTTCCCCAAAAATCAGAGTGTGGGTCTTAAGTGGGGAAGCTGATTTTGTTCACTGGAATAGAAGCCAGTGTCCTGTAATTGCTGCCACTCCTCCCAGGCCAGCAAGCAGGAGGGATGCAGTCCAGTTTGAACCCTTTCACATCTGCTACCACTTTAACAATAGCTTTGAGCATCTGTGAATTACTTTAACACTGTAGCTTTTGCCTGAAGCAGCCACTGAGCTAGCTGAGAGTGACTGAATTGCTGCATGCAGCTAGCTCTCAGGCACAACTCCTGTAAAAAAAAAAAAAAAAAAAAAAAAAAAAAATTAAATTATTTTCTACATTCTGCCTTCCAAGAACAAGACATGTATTTTATTTGAGGGTGTGTGAGAAAATATGGTAATCTCTGCCTAGAGTTCTCTATCTTTACCATGAGCCATTTCCAGCTATTTAACTCAGGTTCAGATTTTATTATTACTACTATTATTACTATTGTAAAAAGGTGGTTACAGTATTCAGGATTGTGCCCAGGCAGCTCTATTGAACTATGGCATAGGAAAAATATTTCAGAAGACAGGAAGGCTATTAACTCTGGCTGGATGTTGGTAAATTAGGAGAATTTTTTTTCTGTTCCGTCAACTCTGTCTTTGGCCAGATATGCGTCATCAGGTGGGATTTCTTAAAAGCTAAAGCATGACTGGAGCTGATCCTAGTTACTCAGTCAATAAGCTGAGCTCATCGACACTACTTTAGGTACCAGGATCCTTCCATTTGCATAATTACTGCTGTGAAGCTAAAATGCCAAAAGGTAAACTTGCATAACAAAAGCAGAACTAGTTTGTTGTTGTTGCTGCTGCTTTTACAGCATTGTGCTTAGTGCCAGAAAGTCTTTTGTAGCACCAGGTATGCCGAGTAAATAAAAGGTTTCCATAACTGATGTGGTTCTGCGCCGCTTAAAGTACTCTCCCCTCCCCCCATTATGATGAGCCCCTGTTCTTTATGCACACTAGTAACTGTTCTCCATTGATATAATTGCCTCTGTAGTAGGCATAGAGTAGTGCAGAGTAAGTGGGAAACATAAAACCTTATCTTTCGAGGTTGCTTCTGTTTTGCACTGACTCCACAACAGGCAAAGTAGTGGAGACTGGGGCCATTGTCTTGTCTGGTCTGACATTTACCCTGGTACAGTTGTTATCAGAGTAGTGGGTTCAAATTAGGGAATAAGTCATTTTCAGATGAGAATAAAGTCTAGCAAACTGAAGTAGTCAGCTGCTGTAAATCCAATCCCTGTGTTTTCTCTGTATATCTTTACAATTCTCTTTGGTTTTTCTTTCCCTAATTCATCCAAACTCTTCCTTGCAACAGGTCCATGCATTATCTTTTCTAAAATTAGGTGTTTTCAGAGCATGTTAATAGCTGGGCAGATTACCAAAGAAATCTTCAAGGTTCATGGTTGTACTGATTTTAGTTTCTGTTGCCTTCTATAGGTACTTCTGAGGACCCCTTAGCTGATCTTTCAGAGGTTTTGAACACGGATGATGATATCCTTGGAATACTTTCTGATGACTTAGTAAAGTCTGGAGATCATTCAGGTATGTGCTTTTAAGACTTCTTTAGTGGCTGTTTTCTTTGTTCTCTTGATTACAGACACTCTCCATATGTTATGTTGACAAGGTACGCTTTGTGTGGCTTTGATATACATGTAATTGTTATATCTTAAGTATACTTCAATTTCAGAAGTTCTTTTATCTCCTGCTTTTACAAAACAGCTTTTCAGTGTTTTACTTTACTTAGCCCTTTGCTTTACTGCTTATGAGGGAATAAAAATAGCTGCTGTTGTCTATCGTACTTGCATAGCTTTTTCAGCATGCAGCTGTGTATGCTCTTGGTTTGTTTTCCTTTTTCTTTTTTGATTTTTTTTTTCGTGTTATAATCATCCATTTTATCTGGTTTGGGTCCTGTAGGTCTTGATTTATGCACTTTCCAGGTTGAGAACTCACCCTCCCCATTTGGTAAGAAACTAAACAATGGATGATCCATCGTTAGAAGTAGTCCTCTTTCTTAGTGATTTCAGCCAAAAAAACAACCCTGTTTTGTGCATGCATAGATGTTAGTGCTCCTTTATTGTGTCACTAATTCATTGCTTTGTTTTCACTTGCTTTCTGTTCTGCTTGCATCTAGCACTACTTGTAGAATTTGCACTGTGTAACCAATAGTGTTTTAGATATAGTTATCTAAGTTTTTTAATAGCGGCTGTTTTTGTGTGTTTCACAATACAAAACTATTTTTTTTGTTTCTTCCATATTTCCAATATTACACAGAGTAATAGTATATAGCTCTTATTGTGGAGAGATACTTGACCTTAATTCAAACAGGTTTTTATCAAGCCAGGTTATGAAGCATGAATGAAAAGGTCAACATCAGTCTTTTTCTTGTAAATGGCTCATGATTTGTCACCTTACATACAGTTTCTAGAGCATAGTTTTACGATAACTAGGAAAGACATGCTACATTATTTTTTAAGGTGGCTCATATTTGGTGCTGAAATCTTTTAAATACAAGTGTCTATTCTGTTTTTCCAAAAGTCTTTTGCTTCAGACACACTTATTTAACTTTTAAATGGATCCAGCATTTCATATCGTAAATAATATCGTAATTTCTCAACGCCGACAAATTATATTTTCTAATTTAATACAGAATATTTTTAGTCCTTTATTAAAAGTAGAAACTCCTGCCATTATAATACAAGCCAGATACAAACTGTATTTTAGTAAATGTTTAGTGTAACAAAAGGAATCGTGGAACTTTCAGGGGATAATTAAGGTAATATGTAGCTGCTAGAGGAAATGCCTGTTTTTTAAAATGAACACAATAAAATGTTCTCAAAAGATTAGATGAGATGTAACTAAATTTAGGGATCCCATTATATGAAAATTTGCTTCAAAGTCATCTAATATAGGCATTTAATTAAATTACATTCCTTTCTCAAACTGTGAAGAAAGCTAAATCAGTTGTTTCTGGTTTTTCTTGATGTCTTCCTTTACCTTGCAAACCAACTTCTAGATTTTACCAGATCTGATTTAATATCCAGTCAAAGTGTAACCGAAGAAGTATAAAATGTTTGGGTTTTTTTATTATTCACAGTCCTGTCAGTAGATTTCATTGTTTTTTAACTGACATCATATTCTACCTCTTCAGCTGGACTAGATATTGGTCCCATCTCGGATGATCCTTCCTCTCTGCCTCAGCCAAGTGCTAATCAGAGTTCACGACCCCTGAGCGAAGAACAACTAGATGGAATCCTCAGTCCAGAACTAGACAAAATGGTCACCGACGGTAAAAAGCTTGTCTTACATTTTGAATACTTTTTAGAATAATTTAAGTAAACATCTATTTTCTAACGTGGCTTTTGATAAATTTCCTAGATCAGCCTTTGGACTTACCATTGTCAAATTAATTATATTGCGCTATATCTAGAATACCAAAATTATTGCTAATTCTGTATTGTTTTTACTTTGCCCAGGTGCAATTCTTGGTAAACTGTACAAAATTCCAGGTATGTGTTCTTGAAGTTTGCAATCCCTTATAGAGTGTAGTTTATATGACAATATCAGCCAAGTTATACATAGTGTTTTTGCAGAGCTGGGAGGAAAAGATGTGGAAGACTTATTTACTGCTGTACTGAGTCCTGCAACCACGCAGCCAACTCCTTTGCCACAGCCTCCACCCCCACCACAGTTAATGCCTTTGCACAATCAAGGTACATTCTTCTGTTTCATTTAAAAGCAGTGTGGCAGCCTGTACAAAACCAGTTTTGTATCTTTTACAATATAAAAGGAAGCCATGTTAGCGAAAATGCTTCTGGGGTCTTTTCAAGCTATCTGGAAGTAGGTGTCTGATATATGGAGAGATTGATTTTGGTATTAGAGAGAAAAAATATTTATCATATTTTCTTTTTTGTAAAATACTGGGCAATTATTATATACTACTTTAAGTATTGGTAATAAGGCTAGTCTCCTGTTCTGATATTCTGTTCTATTACACCCTCAGCAGTTCTAAGTAGTCCAGCTTTCAAATCAAGGAGTTTGACTAATCAGCCCCTTAATTATATTATTTTTGTCTGTAAAACAGTGTGTGTGTGATTTATTCCGCCTAATTTCTATTAGGAGTTCAGTTTAAGTTGAGTAGCATTGTTCAAACAAGAAGAGGGGATTAAGAACAGGCCCACAGCATTTCAGTTATTTTTGTCTTTTCTGTTCTATTTCCCCACTTGTACTTGCACATAAATTGATACAAAATGCTTATACCTGAACACTGGAAATCAGGGACAAATGGGGTTTTTTGAGTGTAGTTGCAAAAGCAAGCCAAACACGTGTTTTCTAGCATTTGTCTGTTGTGGGTGCCTGTATACCTCAAACAGTTGAGTTTAGAGAATTTTTTTCCGTGTCGGTACCCTAAACAGTACACGTTTCTTACTTCTCCTCATGCTCCATACCAAGGATGTGAAAGGCTTCTTCCTCCTCTTAAGTTCCTTTCAACCCCTTGCGGCAGAGCTTCCACAGTTTTTCCAGATTGTATGCTTGGCCTACAGCCATTTTTCAGATCCTGTGCTACTCTTTTTTTTTGTTTTGTTTGCATTTTTCAGACTACTTCTAGTTTACTTTGTATTCTTTCTCCTTTTGACTTCCAGTTTCCATCAGTTTTTCAGTGAAACATAAGACACTTCTGGTGTGTGCCATTTTGCTTCTTTAGCTGAGTAAGGCTTCATTTTTCCTCATCGCTTTGGCCACCATGTGTCAGCTTCTCTGGACTGTCAACATCTCCTACAGTGCCTCAATTCAAGCTTTGTCCTTTCTTTGAAGAGGCTATGTGCCTTTATTGTTTTAGGCAGTCTCCTGTTTCTGGGGAGTGTACCATTTGCAAATCTGTTATTCTCTGCACCTAAAAGGACCATGAGGGCAGAGTCCAAATCCGTGAAGTCAGCCTCTGACTGTACCTTCTGCAAATATGGGCCATAGCTTGCAAGCCAGATAGTGTCATGGGCCACCAGTCCTCTCTGGTCACTCTAGCAACAGTGGGCAGAGGCCACAGCAAGGAAGTGCAGCCCTCCACTTAGACTGTAGCAGCTGGTTGAAGTGGCCAGGGGCAATTGCATACCATTAGCAAAATACAGACTAGATCAAATGTTTGGGGAATTGGCACGTCATTAGTAAAATGCGGCCTGGATCCAGTCCCTTTGTAGGCTGGATCTCCAGTGGGTCTACACCCTATGCTCTAACTGTGATAAATTTAGAGCATAGGGTGTAGACCCACTGGAGTAGAAGTTCCCTACCACTAGCCCCACACGCCTCAACTCCAACCCCACTGTTGAGTAGGGAATTGTCTTGATTTCCAACCTATTGAGTCTGTCAGTTGAGCTCTTCTCATCTGATAGTTCCTTTATTTCTAAGGAGGCTTATGGTTCCAGGTATGCCCACCCCATCTTGGCCATCCTCCTTCAAGGAAGCAGCATTGGCCCTTCATATCACAACTTCATGCTTCCTAGTTCCCTGTCTAGGGGCTGCAAAGACCCTTTCTCCATTCCCCAAGCAACAGGCAGAGTATTTTATGGGACAGTCAAGAAGTTCAATCCACTCCCTAAATCCACTTCCATTTCCCCCTTCAAAATCCTTTGGGATGGGATGGCCCACTTCCAGCATGCTTGCGCACAGCACAATAGACCACTAGTCTTAGAAGTATTGCCACCTTTGGTTGGAAATGTGCCTTCTCCTAATCCCTTCCCCACCTCCCTTTTCAAGGACTCTTCTCATGAAATTTTGCTTTGACCAGAAGTGTCCTCCTTTCTATCTTTGGGGGTCTATGAAGAAGTTACTTTATGATAGAGAAGAAAAGGGCTTCACCCTGATTACTTTCTGGTTCCAAAGAGAAAAGAAGGATAGTGCCCCATCATACTTTCAACTCGCCACCATCTCCTTACAGGATGTATCTACATGCCATTTGTGTATGAATAAACTCTGGAGCTTATTGCTCTGGAGTTTATTCTTCCCGGGCACCACATCTGCACATGTGCCCAAGAGTGCAGCACATTGAGCTGGGTTGGAGCAGCCCTGGCTGGCAGGGAGCCTGGGGGGGGGGGGGGGGGTCATCCTTCCAGCCTGGGGCTGCTCTGACCCAGCTCATTGTGCTACAGTGGGGCTGGTTGGGGCACGAGGGTGCTTCAGTACAGGGCTCACCAGCAGGCAGCTCCCTCACTGAAGCGCGTGTTCCAGCCAGCTGGAGCTGCGTCTACATGTGTGCTGCTGTGGAGTTTTTTAAATACAAGTATTTATACATACTATCCTGTTGGGGAATAAATTAATTTACTGCAGCCTAATAGGGGCACATGTGCAGACGCATGATGTTTACTGTGGAGCTGATTAATCAGCTGCACAGTAAAAGTTGTGTAGGTGCGCCCACAATTCTCATTTGATTCATGGTAGAAAGGGCTATGACTAATACAAGGTCCTCCTGTTTGTACTCTCAACATCCCTAATGGTCTTCACTAACATCCTTATGGAAATCCAGGCACTGCTCCCCATTCTGTATTTCACCTGGACAAGATTTCCCTCCAGACTTGCCTCAAATTTCTATCTAAGGTTATCACAGAATTTCACTGTAGCCAACAAATACACCCACCAGTCTTTTTCCTGGATCCTCCCTTCCAAGTGTGTACAGGATTCATGTGAGGAAAGCCTTGTCTTTTCCAAAAATCTCTCTGTTCATTCCCAGACCCAAGAGATCAAAAGACTTATTGATTTCTGCTCAGAGACTATCTTACTGGATCTTGGATGGTGTCAGGTTGTGCCACAAGGTCAATGACCCATTTTACCAGAACCCAAAACATGTACAAGTTCGATGCCTAGTAGTACTGTGATACTAGTGAGGCACATCTGGTGAAGCAGTCCTCCAGTTGTTCTTTGCTTAGTAATCTGGGACCTGATTCCAGGTACAATGAGGGTTGTCTTGGTGTCATGCACAATGAATGAGCATGCAGACAAGTGATTGAAGGAGAATGAGAAGTTACTTACCAGCAATGAGAATTGTTCAGACATGTTTACGTGCTACATCTTGCTTTCTTCCTAGCCTACTTCCTTTCTTCCATGGAGTTCCTGGCACTCTGGGATTCCATGGCTAAGACATAATGGAGAAACAGAAAGTACATACTGCTATCTATGTCCTTGGCGTGGATACAAGGGGATGCAGAATGTATGCACTGGGAAGGCACTACTAGGGCAAAATATTTTCCAAGCTTAAGTGTTCATCTGAGCCCATAGTGGAAGTTACACCGACAGTGCATCTCACGGAGCTCCAGTTTACCAGTTAGTAGCTTCTCATCCTCAAACCAGGATTCCAAAACCAAGTTACATATAAAACTTGTTTAGGATAACTACTTTGGATAGTTTGTTGGATTTTTTTGTGGGCAACTTCTGACATACGTATTCTAGACTTAAAGGGTTTCACTCTGGATGCCTCATCAAATGGTATTTTTGTGCCAAGTAGTTTATTTAATATGCACAAGTTTAATTAGAAGCATTCGTTCTCAGCAGCAGTCATCTTTGGTAGAGTTGACACCAGTTAAGGTGCTATAAGATGGCAAAAAATCTTGAAAATTAGATAATTTAAAGCAAACAGTGATAAGGTTTGGAGTAAGTGTTAATAAAGACGGCATTGCCTGTTTCTCCGAGTGTGTGGAGATAACTTCTTCAAGGTATCAGTGTTAAATTAATCTGGGAGCTGTTCCAATTGCAATTTTTCTGGTTTAGAATTCAGTTCAGTTATGGATTAATGATTCACTTACTTCTGTGTGATGAAAGCTTCAGTTTCTAATGAGGAAACCCACCTCAGATTTTAATTCATTTTGCTATTAGAAATGTAATTACCAACAGGCTTAACCCCTGTCTTTCTCAGGCAGACATCTGATTTTGCAGCAGAAATCAAGGGTCTGATTCTCATGTCCATTTTCCTGACCTGAGCTTGTGATAGCATAAGGCAAGCTATTGATCAACTGTAGCAAAAAATGTTCTCCCAAGCCCTGATCAGGAAACTTTCACCCAGTCCATCCAGACAATACAGAATCATAGAAATTAGGGTTGGAAGGGACCTCAGTGGGTCATCTAATCTAAACACCTGCTCAAGGCAGGACCATCCCCAACTAAATCATCCCAGCCAAGGTTTGGTCTAGCCGGGTCTTAAAAACTTCCAAGAATGGAGAGTCCACCTCTTCTCTGGGTAACTTGTTCCAGTGTTTTACTATGCTCCTAGTAAGGAAAATTTTCATAATATCTAACCTAAACTTCCCATGCTGCAACTTGAGCCCGTTGCTCTTTGTTCTGTCATCTG
The DNA here is from genome assembly GCF_030867095.1 of Alligator mississippiensis. Classification (NCBI taxonomy): domain Eukaryota; kingdom Metazoa; phylum Chordata; order Crocodylia; family Alligatoridae; genus Alligator; species Alligator mississippiensis. Next base: position 206,841,036 of record NC_081828.1, read on the forward strand.
CCACTACTGAGAACAGTCCAGCTCCATCCTCTTTTGCCCAGCCAGTCAGCCCTCAGCCTGTACTGGTGCATGGGATTGGTCTGTCCTAAGTGCAGGACTTTGCATTTGTCTGTGTTGAACCTCATGAGATTTCTTTTGGCCCAGTCCTCCAATTTGTCTAGGTCACTCTGAATATCCTTTCCTACACTGGGAAAATAAACCATAGAACACAAGACAATGACCAAAAATACAAGAGAACCATATCGTGTTCCTCAATAAATGTATTTAATTCCAGAGTTACTTTTACATTTTCAAGGTGGAGGGCAGAGAAGGGCGGGGTAGCACCTTAGAGACTAACTGGTTTAGAGAAGCATAAGCTTTCATTGGCAACAGCCTCTTTATGAGCTGCTCATGCCTCTCTGAACCAGTTAGCCTCTAAGGTGCTACCTGACTCTGCTTTCTGCCTGGCTTCAATCAAACACAGCTAAGTACCCCTCTCTGTGCTTTTAAAGAAACACTTCTCTATGCAATTACAATCCCAGTTGCGGTGACTGAGGTTCAAAGGTCAGTGTTACACCAAGGTAGGAACATCTGAAAAGGCTGGTGCTAAAAAAAAAAAAAAAAAATTCTATGCTAATATTTTAATAATACAAATAAAATGTTCCACCTTAATAGCAGTATAAAATTATTCAACTGGGCACTTAATTACAATATTGAGACACATTTGACTAGATTTACCTATTCACTGGTAAAAAATTGTAAAACTAGAGAAAAAGACATTCCACCATCACACCTGCACACTCTGAAAAGGAAATTCTAAAATTAGGTGGTTAATAATACTTGTGAGAGGCTGGTATGCAGCGCCTCCGTGCTTGTTACCTGGCACCATACATATGTTTTCCTTTTTCATTTCCCTGAGTGCAGCATTGGGTCAGGATATAATCTGTCAGATCAGAAAATAATGATAGCTGATGCTGTTGCGAGCAACCACTGAATAGATATTTACTGTGTCTCATTTAAGAGAAATAATTGTGACTTTACCAAATATCACAATATTTGGTAGTCTGGAATACTGTACACCTGCCCCTGGGCTATGTTTTCTTCACCAAATGCTTACCAGACAATTCAGTCATTACACTGGAGTGAATCCGCTGTAGAGGATAAGATGATTGTTATCTGTTATAGTTGTACCCAGAAACCCTAATAAAGATTGGTTTGCCATTGTGCTTCTCATCCCTTATTTATTTAAGCAGCCACCAGCTCTCTTTGCTATAAAAGCAGGGGATCCCAGGTGCCTTGGCACTGGGACCCAGACTCTCAAAGTAAAATGAAAAATTGTGCAAATAAGCACTTGATCTTGGGTGCTGTTGGGCAAAAACACCTGGGCAGTGGTGATGGCAGCAGCGTGCTTAGAACCAGGAAGCTCGACCCCTCCATCCTTAGCAAGGAGGGTGCAGGCTCCTCCCCCTTTGTCCCAGGTGTGGGGCATACTCCCAACTATAACATGAAAATTGTGAGAATAAGCCAATGCTCTGAGGACTGTTGGGATCCTTGTAGCAAGTATGAGGTTGTTTTCATTACCATTTTTCTAATTATTCGGTTATTATTCAGACACATGAATGAATGCTCTAAGTAGCTCTCCTGTCTCCTACAACCCCCCAAAAAGGAATACCTAGAGGCAAGCTGTAATTAAATGACATAACATAGTGTGAATGAGAGGATTAATTGTCTGGGAAATCCTCAAAAAATCCCCCATCTTGCAGAAATCTAGTGTACACAATGTTGAGAAACAATGGAAGGAAATCCCTTAAATTTGTGGATTACTAGAACAAAGCCTGTTTGTAAATCATCTCCAGGAAGCTAAGATCAGTATTATAAAGTAGGCAAGGAAATTAGGTTATCATCAAGCAAAGGTCTCTTCTCCACCGAAGTTTGTCTCGTGCACTTTACTCTCCCGGCTCTTGCTGTTTACATTGGTAACATTCTTCTATTTCTCTCTAGGGGAGAGCGTGTTTTCGAGAGTACCACTTATGAATGGCCTGATTGGGCCAAACCCCCATCTTCCTCATACTCCTCTGGCTCCTGCAGCTGGACTAGGCACTTTCTCTCCTATAGCACAGCCGCCATACGCTGATGCCAGGTGAGTCACGTGAAGAATCTGAAATAATTCAGTATGAATATGACCAGGCTGAGAGAGAGAGACAGACTGGCCAGTGAGCATTTGAAATGTTTAATTCTTGACAGTGGCCTAAATATCCCTTAAAATATTTATGGTGTTGCTTTCCAAAATACATAATTGATTGTCAGTATAGCAGAGTGATGAATTTGAAAATGGATTTTGTATATTGAGAAGAGTCTGTGAAACAAAACAAGTCTCTTCTCATTTGTCAGGGATAAAACATCGTTTAATCCAATGGTAAATGACCCTAACAGTCCATGGACACCATCGGCCCAGCCTATGGAAGGAGAAGGGGATACAATGTCCAATGCTCAAAGAAGTACTCTCAAGTGGGAAAAAGAAGAAGCACTAGGTGAAATGGCAACAGTAGCACCAGTTCTGTACACAAATATCAACTTCCCCAATTTAAAGGAGGAATTCCCAGGTAAGTCAGTGATTTATTTGCAAAGGGGCACACATTTTATAATATCTCTATTGCATGCCATTTTACTCCAAAAACTTAACTGCTTCCCTGTTTAAAAATTGTCCTATGAAGTGAAACTTGTCAAAACTTTGCAAATTAACACAGCATCTCGGTTTTGGTTGCAGACTGGGCTACAAGAGTAAAGCAGATTGCTAAACTGTGGAGAAAAGCAAGTTCACAGGAACGAGCTCCCTATGTGGTAAGGATGACTACAAACCGCATTTGCAGACAGAGAGAATGAAACACTTCATGTATAGGGTTCTAGCTTATTCAGTGTTAGGCTCTAACATTACTGGTTCTCAAAGATTTTAGATTAACTTCTAAAATCTTCTTTTTGCCCGTCGGTCTTAGTATAAGGTATTATATTAATGCATCTAGAGGGCATAGAAGGGGTCAGGTGCCCCACTGTCCCAACCATTTCTTCATCACCCGTGATTTGTTCCCCAGGTCTTCTCCCTTCATTTCTTTCATCTCTCTTGTACTGTTCCCATTGCAGAAGAGAATTTGCTCTTTTTTTCTTTCCAGGGATCTCATGCTGTTGCATCGTCCATCTTCTGATCTTTCATGTGCCCGCTTATCTCCTGCCTTAACCTCTTGTTCTGCTCGGCCTCTTTCCCCTTGTGATACAAGCAAGCGTTTGTCTCTCTTACCTTAAGGGAAAAAAACCCTCCTGATCCTACTTGCCTCTCAGATTACCACCCTATCTCCCTTCTTCCTTTCTTCTCGAAGTGCAGTAAACATGCTTGTTGTTCAGTACCTGATTCGAGTTCTTCACCACCAGTTCTGCTGCAGACCCCCTGCCCCCCACCCCCCAATCCAGCTTCTCTCCAGGACACTTACTGGAACTACTCTTGTGAAAATCTCAAAAAGGGCTTTTCTTATTGACCTGAGAACTGCCTTTGGCATAATCAGCCATGTTCCTTTACTTGAAATCTTGTTCTCCCATAGCTCCCATTTTCTTCATTGTATCTCACGGGTGAGCAAAATACAGCCTGTGGGCTGAATCGAGCCTTCCAACAGATTCAGTTCAGCCTGTGGGTGGACGGCCACCAACTCACTGAATCTGGCCTACAGTTGGCTGGCAGCTCCAGCAATCTCATGGTGCTGAGCAAACAGTTAGGACTGCTTCTGCCCAACAGCATCAGCCCTTGACGCAGCAACATCAGCTGTGGACCCAGGCGGGGCTTCTGCTGCAGCGGTCAGGCAGCAGCGTCAGCTGTGGATGCTGCCAGCAGCTTCAGAAGACCTGACACAGAACCTGCCAGTGGTATCCACAGCTGACGCTGATGCCTTCCTGGCACAGTGCAAGCTCCACCCAGAGCCCCTACCCAGAACCTGCCGGCAGCATCAGCTCTGACCCCAGGTTGGAGCTTCTGCTGCGCCAGGTGGGCGGCAGCACCACTGGCAGGTTCTGCATTAGGGCTCCAGAGCCTGCCAGCTGTGCCCACCACAGCTGCCACCACCACCTGTTGGGCATGGCAGAAGCTCCTACCTCAGTCCACAGCCGAGTGTCAGGACTCCTGGTGAACTACAGCTCCAGCCAGGAGAGAAAGAGTAAAAGAGAGTGAGAGAGGAGGAGAGCAAGAGAGAGGAAGAGAGAGAGATAGATGTGGCCCTCAGCAGGTCCCCAAAACTCATTGTGTGGCTCTCCACCTGAAATAATTGTGCACCGCTGTTGCACCTTCATCTTCCCTCTAGATTTATGAGGTTCCCACTGGTCTTTCTCTTCTCTCCCTCTGTCTTCTCACTGCGTTCTCTCTGCTGATGACTCAAAAATGCACTTCTCTATAACCAACCCAACTCTTTCTGTCTACACTAAAATCTCAGTCTCTCTTTGACTTGAAGACTAGTCATAATCTCAAGATTAATTTAGCTAACACAGAGTTCCAAGTCTCCCTACAACCAAGCCCTCTCTGCTTTCTCCTGTTTCAGTTACTGTGGCTAATGTTGCCATTCTGCCTGTCACCTGTGCACCTAGTTCAGTTTGGACTTCTAGGTCTCTACATCCAGACATTTAAGTCTTGCTGTTTCTTTCTGTCTAACATCTCTAATGCACAACTCTGCCTATCCATTTAAGCAGCAAAAACTTTTTGATTGCTGCAACTTCATCTCCCCTACTTTTGACAAATATAGTCTTGCTATACTAACAGATCTCCCAAATGCTGCTGCAAGGATCTTTTCCTAACCCATGGCTTTGATCACCCTTTATATGCATCCTTCTACTGGTTTTTCCTCCTGTTTTGCTTAATACTAAAGCTACTCAGCTTTCAAAACTTTTCACAGTCTGCTTCCACCCTCCCATTGATCTATCATTATGCATTAAGAAGTTAGCTACTACTTCTGATCAGCTTCCATCACTCATGTGTTGGGTTCAGACAGGAACCTTGTGCTTTCTTGTGCTGCCTGTTATTCTTGGGAAGGGCTCTCTTGAACCACAAAGCAACTTTGTGATCCTCCTCCAGATTCTACCTCAAAACTCCTTAGAATTGATGTCTACAAAAAACCCTGAAACATTAGATAGCTGGTGAGCTAAGACCTGATCTTTGTGTTTTCATGGCTCAGTGCAGCGCTAGCTGAACATGGTTAACACAGTGCTCCACCCAGGCTAATGCATCCTGCTTTTCAGTTGGCCTAGTTCATCTAAACTGAGCATTGCATTAATGTGACAGTACTGCTTTGTAACAGAGTTAGCTCAGGTTAGACCCATCACATGCCATGTAGGCACATTCCTTGCTCTCCCTCATCTGCTTGTCTATATCCGTCAGTCAACTTCTCTTGCATTTGGATTGTGAGCCCTCTTGGGTACAGACCATCTTTTAGTTCTGTGTTTGTACAGAACATGATGCCTAGGTTCATTGTCCATAACTCAGGTTTCTAGGCATTATAACAGTACAAATAAATAACAATAATAATAGTGTGATGTTAATATGTATAGTAAGAAGGAATCCCTACCCAAAAGAGCTGGCAATACAGATACTGACTGATTATTTCAACTATATCAGTGCACTGTACTCTATAAACATGAAAAAAGCTGCAGTCTCTGCCACTAACAGACCTATTTCTAAGAGGGCAGGTAAAACTGCCAAGTGAATGAAGTTCAGAAGTGGGTTTTCCTACTTATACAGTGACTTCTTTATACTTTATCACTTTTTTGATGTGCACAATCCCATCACTTCAGAAGAGGAAAATGTCACAAACTTGAGGATTTTGTAAAAAAAAAAAAAAAATACAGGCGTTAGTTCAGCTGCAATTGCACAGGCGCTGCTCCCATCCCTGTAACTCCAGTTCTGAATCTTTAAAAACTTCATTTCTGCTAGACAGCATCCATTTGAAAACTGCAAACATTTAATGTGCAAGTATGGCCATGACAAGTTGATGCTCAGAAGGAGCCAGATCCCAGAATGTCATCCAGGAGCAATTCCCTGAAGCTGCCGTTAAATGTTTAAAAACTCTGTTATTGCTTGAAAAAGCTTACGCTGAAGATGAGTTATTGTGCAACTCAGTTTTTCCTCATCTCTAACCCTCTATCCTGTGCTTGAATTGCTACCCTGACTCTGAGTGGGATGCATGAAGGGTTTTTTTTTTTAGTGAATATCCATATTATCCTGCCATAACTGAAGTTCTCCAAATTAGTGGCCTTTATTGACCCAACTCATGCATCAGTCATCTGGTCTTCAGACCACACACACAAAAGATTTGAAGGGCAAACTGATGCATGACTTCTTTGGCACAACATAGGGCTCCCAAGCTATATTTAAAACGTCTGCTACTAATAAGCCTCATCTGCTTTGGCATGCACATCCCATATTGCAGCTCTAGGCACTGGCAACTAGTGGTTCCAGTGACAAGTGAGTAACCTAGTTTTTCCATGCTTGTATGTGATTAAATCAGACCATATAAATAATATGGTTGTAATTTCTGTAGGAATAATAGATGTGGTACTTGTACTGATTAAAAGAAAACTAGGAAAATTACATCTATTTTTATCTTTTTCCCAGCAAAAAGCCAGAGATAATAGAGCTGCTCTGCGCATCAATAAAGTGCAGATGTCAAATGACTCCATGAAAAGGCAACAGCAACAGGATAGCATTGATCCTAGCTCTCGTATCGACTCTGACCTCTTTAAAGATCCATTAAAGCAGAGGGAATCGGAACATGAGCAGGAATGGAAATTCAGACAGGTGTGTTACATTTGGTGTCTGCTGTTTTTGTGGTGGGGTTTTTTTATGTAGCATGGGTAGGAACCGTCCTTAATGGATTAAAGTCAATTTTAATCTAACCAAAGAGGGGACTATAAATTCATACACTCTGCAACGAACAACAGTTTTGGTCATAAGCAAAAAAGCTGTTTGAGTGCGCATGCAACTTGTTTTTATCTCTCTGGGTGATTTCAAACACACATTTAATTATCAGTGACTGCTGTTCTTTAGCTCTGTGGAGCCAGCTGAAAGCAGTGATATTTGCCTTTTTCCACCACACGTCACACAACAAGTCTTGACCCTGGGGACTCTATCGCTTTAAATTAGACCCACATTTCAACCTCTCTCAGAGCCCATTTACATCTTGTCAATGAGGCTGCAGCACCTCTTCAGTAGAGAAGATTGGTAAGCAGCTCTGTTCCTCAGGGAATCTGGGAAATACTCTTCTCCAGTCAGTCAGAGGGAGCATGTCAGTGTAATTTAGTTTCATAAATGACCAGGCCCTCTGCTCCCATTGGATTTAAGATTTTAAATTGTCCTTAATTGGTCTCAAATGCCTCTAAAAATCCTAATCCACCAGTGCAGACATTGAACTGTCCTTACACATTTCCTAGACTTATAAATGTATCTTTTTTTCCCTTCACCATCATAAAACAGCAAATGCGTCAGAAAAGTAAGCAGCAAGCCAAAATTGAAGCAACACAAAAACTTGAACAAGTAAAAAATGAACAGCAGCAGCAGCAGCAGCAACAACAGCAGCAGTTCGGTTCACAACAGCTTCTGAATCAGTCTGGCTCCGACACGCCTAGCAGTGGGATACAAAGCCCCTTAACACCTCAGACTGGTAACGGGAATATGTCTCCTGCACAGCAGACATTCCATAAAGACCTATTTACAAAACAACAGCTACCTGGTACCCCGACTTCAACAGCCTCAGATGATGTGTTCTTAAAACCACAAGCGCCACCTCCACCCTCGACTCCAGTTAGACTACCAGTGCAGGAGTCACTGTCCCAGCCTCAAACTCCTCAGCCTCCATCACAACAGATGTTTTCTCCAGGGTCTACAAATGCTAGACCGCCCTCTCCAATGGACCCATATGCTAAAATGGTGGGAACACCTAGGCCACCACCTGCTAACCAAAACTTTGTTAGAAGAAATAGCATTACACCAATGGATACCTGCCCACCACAATCATCCCGACCCATTCAAGGAACTGAACCAACAGGAAGCAGGCCTTCCCCAGTCAGAGATTCATGTTCTTCATCTCCAGTCAACAGCGATCCCTATGCAAAACCACCAGACACACCTAGACCTGTAATGGCTGGAGATCAGTTCTCCAAACCATTGGGTGTACCAAGATCACCCGTAATTATGGAAAAGTCAGGGAAAGTTCCTTTAACAGCTGGAAGCAATGACCCTTTTACTAAACCAGCTCCTAGAACAGATATATTTCAAAGACAGAGAGTAGCTCCAGCTGATCCTTATGCACGGCCACCATTAACTCCTACTCCTGTTGTTGATGGTAGCCCTGGACCCTTTAAAACTCCAATGCGCCCACCTCAGTCCCCACAAGATCCTTATGGGTCAATGCCACCAACACCAAGACGTGTTGTTGTTGATCCATATGAAAGACCTGTTTTGACACCACGGCCAGCAGATAGCTTTTCCCACAATCAGTCTAATGATCCATACAGTCAACCTCCTCTTACTCCACACCCTACAATAAAGGAGCCTTTTGTTCATCCACCCAGGGTAATACGACAACAGAGTGACTCTTTCTCTCAGTCTGGACCCATTTCAAGGCCAGCTTCTCAGGACCCTTATTCCCAGCCTCCTGGTACTCCTCGGCCAGTTGTTGACCCTTACTCCCAACCTCCAGGAACTCCTCGGCCCACCACTGTTGAACCATATATGCAGCAACCTCCCACACCACGACCTGCACAGCCAGCAGACTTATTTGCTCAGTCTCCAGCAAATCAGAGGCATTCTGATCCATATTCCCAACCTCCTGGAACCCCAAGGCCAGTTATTAATGATCCTTATTCTCAGCCACCAGCAACTCCAAGGCCAGGGATTCCAGAGAGTTTTAACAGACCCACAATGACAAGACCAGGACTAATGCCAAATAGAGATCCCTTCTTGCAGACAGCACAAAACAGGGGAACTGCTCTGCAGGGCACTTTTGTAAGACCATCAGATCCATGTTCTCAAACTCCAAGACCAGCAGGGCCTGCAGTAACAGATTCATTCAGCCATGGTTCAGCAGCCCCAGCACGTGATCCTTATGACCAGCCTCCGATGACTCCAAGACCTCAGGCAGAACCTTTTGGAGCAGGTCAGCTACCCCATGATGCTGCAGATCAGCAAAGGCCTGGAGCTGATGGCAACTATAATGCATCTGCAAATTCTCCAATGAGCTCTCAAGGGCAGCAGTTTTCTAAAGCCTCACAGGTTCCTGGCCCAGCACCAACTACAGGAGTAACAGATACACAGAATACCCTGAATATGTCTCAAGCAGACACAGAGAAACTAAGACAGGTGAGCTCAATATATAATTAATGCTTGCACTGTTAGCATTTCGCAGTTCATACTACTTTAAATAGCTTTAAAGCCAGGGCATGGAACACCAGGTCTGGGAGCCAGTCTCAGATCACTCTGTATATATTTTTGGCTGGCATAAGAGAATCAGCATCTACCAATACAGAGGGGGGGGGTTTAATATTCTCAAAGATTAAATTTATAACCATCACCCTTATGTAGAACTTTTTCCAAAGTTGGCTCATGTCTCAGTGTGACACAGCACTCTGTTAGCCACTGAAGTCAACAGCACAACTTCAATTGACATGAGACGCTAAGCAAAGTGCAAACAACCTTTAGGTGTTTTAAGAGTGTGGTAAATGTTAAGTCTAACGGCTCCTCTATATATTATATTTATGCCACAATTCAAGTGTTAAGGATGCTACACATGCACCTAACTTAAGGCATCATAAAATGGCAAACCAGACATAAAAATGTTGAACATTATAATGTAGAACATTTTTATGGCTAGTTTGTGTGTCACCTTAAATTGAACATGGGGCATATCTGGGGCTGCTCCAGGGCCAGTGCTGACAAACAGCTGATTGTCGGTCTCAGCCCTGGGTATGTACCATGTCACATTTAGCTGTGGTCACCTGGCTTTCAACCTGCCAGGGCAGGGCAGGAGTGCCCAGAATCATGACCCCAGGCTCCCCCTGCACTGACAAATAAAAAGGGCATGCCTGGGATCTGATCTCCAAACCCAAAATCATGCCTGGGCTTTTTGGAATTGTGGGTCAGATCCTGTGGCACCTTGAAATGAATGCGTGCCAAGAGCCTAAATCTAGTACCTCAAGGACCAGGTTTGCAAGTATTTGAGGGAGTTGAAACTGGACAATGATTCATGCATGTAACCAATTAAATCAAGTCAGAAATGGTGATTATGGAATAACCCTAATCCTCTTCCTCCCTCCTCCCCTGATTTGATGCTCAATACAACAGTAACTTTAGCAAACTAGAATTACAGTTGAACTTGCAGCCATCTGTTCTAGTTGTAAGCCTCCCATCATCATCATCATCTTATGTGCAGTACAGATTGAGGCTAGGTTTACAACCCTTTCCATAATGGGAATTGCAATTCAGCCCTCCTCACAGAATTCATTTGCCATCTCTGCTGTATGGCAGTTGTTTCCAGCCCTGACAAGTTGTTGTACTGTATAGTTGTTACATGAATATGTATATTTTAGCTCATTTTTAGAGGGTTCTAAATGCCAGACATTAAATTTTCTACTTCTTCAAGAAAGTAAACAGCTGGGTAGGTCCCTGAAGCCTTCAGGAATATTAATGTAGCTCAACTTTAAGGAGGACATAAAAAATTATAGTCATAAATAATAGTTCTGCAGGATAGGTACTGTTGGCACCGGATTTATGACCCAGATACCTTGTTCTGGGAGGACCCAAACCCTCAGACCGACCATGACCTTTCCATTCAATAATAGGCAAATTTTATTGATACATGGTGATAGCAGGTAAGAATAATACAAGAAATTCTATATCTACCAGTCCTAGGGCTGTCATCAGAGTCCAGGTAAGTTTGGCCAGGACACAAGCTTCACTCTGAGATTCTGTCTTGAATGTCAGATGTCAGCAACCTAGAGGTTGGAGCCTGAGGGCCCCGCCTGCCCCCTTCCCCCCCAGTGGGATTGATGAGATGGGCTGGTGGTGTGCCCTCTGTCCATGGTGCATCAGGTTCCCCTCTCAGGGACCTTTTGTTTCTCTGAAATCCCTTTTTTTGTATTCTTTTCCCCTCCTGATGACTCTTCATCTGTGGGCATTGTTGATTGGTCTTTCTGTGGTCATCATACTGTCCACATTCTGTCCTGTCAGCATATCCCTTTGTTTCACAAACCCATCACATGCATACATCCTAATTTGGGCTTTACCAGTTCTCCTCCTAATTTGGTCTGTTCCCCAAAACCAGGGCTCTGCAGTTGGGCACTGTGACCTAATGCCACCTTGTCTTGTGTTACAGAATGGTGTGGTACATGCCTGCATTTTCCCAGCCTGTGTGTCTATCCCTGGCTCCCTTGAAGGCTGTGAAACTGTGCTTCTAGAAATCAATTAACCCTTGCTATTGCTCTGGACTGTTATTCTAATGCATATCTACTTTACCTATAAGCCAATTCCCAAAAGCAAGCCTCTAAATAAAAATTTAGCCTCTAAATGGCTAAATTTTGTAGCCATCAGGTACAACAAGGCACCTGTCAGCTCCACCCTTCCACCTGTATGCCTAACCCTTACATGAAAAAATTTCTCCTAGGAGGGATAGTGAGGCTTCTTTGTCACTTGTTTGGGGGATCAGTTCCTTTTCTTGAAGGAGCCATGGGAAGCTAAGGCAGCTCTAAAATTGACACTGCTGACTAGAAAGGGACATGGCAAAGATAGTGTCTTCACTGCTGTTAAACCAAAAACAGTTCTCCCAGCACCTTCCATTGGAAACAAAGGAATACAGAAGAGTAAAAAACAGTTTTTTGCACCTACATTAATAAATCTGGCCTCTGGCCAGATTTGAGCAGGTGGCCTTGGATGAAAAGTTCACGAGCCTGTCACCAGTTCCATGAGCTGTCTGGTCCCATTTTTTTTAATTGGCCAGGGAAGTTGGGCTTTTTTCTGTAGTGAGCAGATGCAGCCTGGCTCTGAGAGGACTTAAAGATGTTCTAATCCATTGGGTAAAATGTCAGTTTCAAACCACGTTCTTGCTTTTAAACCAGCGTCAGAAGTTACGTGAAATCATTCTGCAGCAGCAGCAGCAGAAGAAGAATGCAGTCCGGCAGGAAAAAGCATTACAGGATCCAGCAGCACCTCCCCATGCAGCTCCTCTTCAGCACTGGCAGCAAGAAAATATCAATCAGATTTTTAATCGGCCTCCCCCTCCCTACCCTGGGAATATTAGAGCATCCATTGCCCCTCCAGGTGGTCCAAGATTCACTGTATTCACAAAAGATCACCGTGGGCCATTTCCTGCTGATGGGCAGTTTAATAGACCTCAGTTTCCAGGAGATATGGCTGTCATGGGGATGAGGCCTCACGGTCTTAGGTGAGATCTCTTGATTTCTTAAAAATGTAATACTTAAATGATGTTTCTAACTATTGCATGGATTACCAACCTCAGGCACTTTTAATTTGCTCTCATAGCTTTGGAATTTACTCTCTATAGCCTAATCCTGTGAACATTTATGCATATATGTTTAGTTTTAAGCACGTGTGTAATCACACCAAAGTCAGTGTACAACATTAAGTATAGATGTGTGTTTCCAGTATTGGATGCCTGATGGTACAGTAAGTTTACTGCATCTTTTATGACAAATTGTTCCAAAATTAAAACATAAAATCTCACTTTTGTAGCAATTTTGGACAATTGAAAGATGATTTTTTATTATTTTTATTCCATGATGCTGCCTGTATAGGTAAGGTATCCAAAACTAATTCTAGGACATTTATTAAAAAAAACAACAGAAAACCCCATGCCTTTAAGTTTGACTTTTCAATATGAAAGTAAAATAGTGTAGTCTTCACATGTTAAGCATTCAACAAAAGGAGTCAATCTATTATTTGTATGGCATCATTTTTTAAGCAGATATCAGTACTGGAATATTCTGTATTTAAAAATATATATTTCCTTTAACATTTTCAGCATTTCAGAAATTACTAATAGACACAGTTTTAATTTTCTAAACCTACTAAATTAAACTAAAACATGGGCTGCGAAGAGAGCTTTTGCTGTCACAGGAATTTATATTACTGGGTTTATTGTTATTTTTATTACTTGGCTTGAGAACAAGTTGCTTGTTATTTTGCTTCTCATTAATGCACTTGTAGTTAATAGTTATTTATACAGTTCATTGGAATATGAAAGTAATTAGGCAAAATAAAAAATTTATTTCAGTGTACTAAAGAATGTAATGCATGGACATTTAGGTGATTAGTTGATTAGTAAAATACGCTGGAGTATGCAATCCAGAGAACTGAGCTAATTTAGCCTTTAATAAATCTTTGATTTTAGATTTGGATTTCCAGGAGGCAGCCATGGCCCCCCACCAGGTCAAGAACGTTTTCTTGGTTCTCAACAGCAAATGCAGCGCCCTGGAGTTCCCCCACAGCTGAGGAGATCTTTGTCCATAGATATGCCTAGGCCACTGAACAACCCACAGATGAATAATCCAGCTGGACTCTCTCAGCATTTTCCACCACAGGGTATTCAGGTTCAACAACACAATATACTGGGACAGGCATTTATTGAGTTACGTCACAGAGCCCCTGATGGCAGGCCAAGACTTCCCTTTAATCCTTCTGCTCCTGGTGTTATAGAGACAGCAGCTCAAAATCAGCGTCATACTGGATTTATACCTAGGCCGGACTTTCAGGTCCCAAGACACAATGAGCCGGTGAGACGGACTCCCCAAGGCATAACTAACCAGCTGCAGATGCCTGCGAATATGGAGCATTTACCACAGCCTCATCAAGACCAAATTAGTTCCAACCACCCCTCTGCGCTTGTAATGCGTTCTTTAAGTCATGCTCCCGTTGGCAATGCCTTTTCAGGAACTCCTTTGCCTTCATCGACGTCTAGAGAGGCAGCTAGTAACTTGCAGATTCCCAACCAGCCGACTGATGGATTAGAAGAGAAACTTGATCCTGATGATCCCGCTGTAAAAGATTTAGATGTCAAAGATCTTGATGGGGTTGAAGTCAAGGATTTAGTTGATGAGGATCTTGAAAACCTAAATTTAGATACAGAGGATGGGAAAGGAGATGAGCTGGATACTTTAGATAATCTAGAAACCAATGATCCTCACCTTGATGACCTCCTGAGATCAGGAGAGTTTGATATAATTGCTTACACAGACCCAGAACTTGACCTGGGAGACAAGAAAAGTATGTTTAATGAAGAACTGGATCTTAGTGTCCCCATAGATGATAAATTAGATATTCAAGGCAAGACAGAAGAACCAAAACAGAAAGAGCAAGGTGACAGACCTGCTGTCCCTGCTGATGCACGTTCTCCACAGAAGAAATCTACAGAAGGTGAGATCAAAACAGAAGTGCTTTCTCCAAACTCACTAGATGAAAAGAAAAATGAAAATGAAAAAAGTGATGGAAATGCGGAATCTGCAGGCACTCAGATGGCTGCTGCTGAAACAGAATTAAAAGATGGCGAAAAAGGTCCTGCTCAGCCTTGTAAACCAGAATTGCCTGAGAAAACTACTGCCACCAGTCAAGAAAAACCAGTATCTAGCCCTGACGTTGTTCAGGGACCTGCACAACTGCCTGCTCAAAGTGTAATAAGTTCTTGCAGTATTTCTGAATCCACCCCGGTCCTGTCTAGTTTGCTGGCTAATGAGAGTTCTGATAACGCTGCTGACATAAGGACCATCAGCTCTCCACCGCAGGCTTTGCCAGCAACACCAATGAATCCTGTGTCAGGTATTCCACAAACACTAATGTCACCTCCTGGACAAGTCTTGGAAAATACTTTGAATTCTAATATGGCCGTGGTTCCTCGAATAAACCATAGCTTCTCTCAAGGGTCAGCAGTAAATCCAGGATTTATCCAAGGTCAGTCAACCAATCACAACTTTGGGACAGGGCAGCCCACTAATCAAGCTGTGACAGTGACAAACCGCCCAGGTCCCAGCAGCCTACCTGGTCCCCAGCAGATAATGCTCCCTCAACCTTTAAGCCAGCAGCCAAATCGGGAGAGACCTCTTCTGTTGGAGGAGCAGCCACTTCTTCTACAGGACCTTTTGGATCAAGAGAGGCAGGAGCAGCAGCAGCAGCGACAGATGCAAGCCATGATTCGCCAACGCTCAGAGCCATTTTTCCCCAATATTGGTACGTACAAGTTGGGGGTGGAAGGGTTGGGTGCTGTTTTTTTTCACCAAGAAAAGAAAACCACATACGCACACTAAAAGAAATGTTAAACATTTTGAAAAATCTGACCTTCTCTGCACAAAAGCATGAAAACTCTTGAAACTGTGCTTGTACTTGGCATGGTGGAGGGCAGCTTCAGTATCAGCTAGAGCAGGAGACTCAAACTTGAAAATATGGGTTGCACTTTGTTCCTCACTGAAGTCAATAGCAGAATTCCTGTTGGTTTCACTGGGGCCAGCATTTCACCCAGCACCTCCTCACCCCCAGTTCATTTTGGGCAAATCACGTAGGGCCAAATCCAGAAAGAGAACATCATTACACCTGAGTTTTCATGCCCAATTCCCAGGGTGCAAGCCACACACCTGAGTTGAGCATCTGTGTGCCATGTATAGCCCAAGTGTAGAAGGAGGCACATAAGAACTCCCAACAGGTAGCACACCGAGAGCCCAGTCTATGACTGGGATTCACAGACTGAAACCTCCCTCTCCTGGTAGTCCCCCTCACCCCCCACTCACACACACACTCTCTCCCTCTCTCTCTCCCTCTCTCTCTCTCTCTCTCTTAGATGCTAACATTGCCTCTTTGAGTACAGGTGATTGGCTCATTCTTTTGTTCAGAGCACAGCCTGTAATGGTGATGACCACCCTTCATTTTAATAGCTAGATAATGAGAGCATGCACCTGAAAAATAGGTCTGGGTTCTAGACCCTTGACACCGTGGGATTCAAATCCACATGAAACACGTAACAAAGTGCCCTAATCGCCAGGCTGCAGGCTAGTCTGGGTTAAGGGTCTTCTCTGCCCCTCCCGTTGAAGCTCTGCCCTGTATAAAAAGAAATTCCAGCTGTGTGCCAGAGAAAAATAGAGAAAAAGGAGGCAAGCAAGAAGGAACTTGGACTTTACAGTTCTTTGGCAAATGATATAAAGATGGTTGCCACTACCAGCATGTCTTCCTCCTCTTCCTTGGGCCCTGTTTTTGATGAAAGCAGCTAGTGCGTGTTGCACTCAACTCCATGCTGTCAGTGCATGTTAAGTGTGCTCTCAATGCACCCACCAGATTGGGTCCCTTTGGGGACTGGTTCAAGAGAAGAGAGCTTGACTTGTGAAGCTTTGGCGTGCAATGGGTGCTGGGGCGCTGTGTTAACCCAAGGTGGCTGTGCCTTGGACATGCACTATAGCAGAATGTTAGATGCCTCAGTAAAAATGTATTGGTGAAAACCTAGAACACGTAGACTCTGAGGTGCTTAGAGCCAAGTCTGTACTGCCTCCCTGCCTGCTTAGGATCACTCAGAATCACTGTCTGCTCACTTCCCCTCTGCGCATGTCTACCCAGACCTCTTAAAGGGGCCCTGAATATATGTCACAGTCCCACCATGAAGCTCTCTGTCTGGGGCACATACTTGGGACTCCTTTGGGTTGTTTTTGCTGTCTAATTGTTGGTCTTGCATGCATATGGAGCAGGAGTGAATTAGGCAGGGATTGTTTGTCAGCACTAATCCTAGCCTTGACAGGGAAGAAATATGGACATGGCCTAAGTGGCTAGACAAGTTTTTGTAGATCACTAACTCGGACTTAGGACCCTAAATACTGCCTAAGATTTGCTTTAGGCATCTTAGTGCCTATTTTGGATCTAGGCCTTAAGCTCTTCAGTTTCCCATATGCAAAATGGGGATAATTCTGCCATTGTAGAAGACATGAGATCCTCATATGAAAATAATAGACCTTTCATCTTTCTTTATGTTGCCTAGATTAGACCTAGAAAAAATATTCTGCTCATAATAAAAAAGTGCAAAATAAATGCTGACAGTCTGTTCTGGTTTGTGTAATAACTGTATGTCAATTTGTAGCACTTAAAGCAGTTGCATTATACAGGTCTTTTAAACCAAAGATTATTAATGTAATATGAAAGTGTTGTGTCAAATGCAGCACTGATAATTATAAAATGATTTCAGGAGCCTAGATGTGACTGGAGCTATCTGAGTAGCTATCAGTGATGTTGCACCAATAATGCACAAATATGCCCAGCACGTTTTTGAAATATATCATTATTTTTCATAATAGCATTAAATGCCTCTTCCAGGCAACTGTGGAAGCCCAATTAATTATCTGCATTAATTTTGTAATACTTAGTGTTGTGAATACTCCTGATAGCCTAAGTCTCTCATTGGAGCCTCTTTCAAATGGATGTCTTTGTTTTGCTTTTCTTAGCCAATTGTAGCACTATCTAGGGTCCCAGGCATATGTTATTTTAGGTAATGTTGCTGGATGAAAACAATCATTCTTGGCCTTGGTGCCACCGTAAACATCTTTACGGTGACCCAGAGGCAGTGTTTGTTTCCACCCTGTGAGTTAGTCTGCTTGCAGGTTAGCGGAGGGGAGAAAGCAGGCCACCCTGGGTTGCTGGAGGACCTGGCCAAACACTATCACTCTGTGTGTGTGACATGCCACATGTTCAAATTAAAGCTTGATAGAAGCCAGCTACAAAAATGTTCTACATTTTTCAAGCATCATATTTGTGGCTGGTTAGCCAGTGTTATTGCTGGTTGGCCATTTTTATTGTGCAACATAATTTCTTTGCATGTGTAGCATGTCTAATTTGATAGTGCAGTTAACCAGTACCTTGCACAATAAATGGAAAGAATGTCAGGGCCTCAAGAAACTCCTACTGCTAGAAGTATCTAAAGAATATAGGTACCTGCAATTTAACACTAATTACAAAATGAAAAGAAGAAATACATGACTAAATTATTATAATACAGTAGTGCAGCTTTATTGGTTTGAAATACTAATGGATTAGCATAAGTGACAATTAGGGCTGTTAGTCACGGTTAATGTGCGCAATTAATGCGTTAATCGGTGTTCACGTTAATTTTTTTAATGAGTTAATCGCGCATGTGGTTTTGGAGCATGCGCCTTGGCTCCACTCCACTGCTGTCACCGCTGCCTCTGGGCTGTCCAGCAGGGCAGCAGTGGCAGCGCACAAGAGCCACAGGGCAGCCCAGGTATAGGCTCTGAGCTGCTGCAGCGGAGAGGGAGGTGGCACACAGACACAGTTGAGCAGTCACAGCATGCCCACGGCCAGGAACACAGCCCAGTGGCATGTAGAGCACCACCCAGCAAGTAAGTCTGGGGGAGGAAAGGAGCAAGGTGGGGCAGATCGAGCCCCATGGTGAGAGATGGAGTGGGGCAGAGGCAGGGGCTGGAGTGAATGGGATCCCGGTGCTGGGGCGGGTCATGGGATGGAGCCATGGGCGGCTCATCCAGGGGTGTGGGGAGGGGGGGTGGCTCCTGCTGCTGCATGCACCCCCAGGGGAGGCACAGGGGACATGTGCCCCCTGGATCTGTGCACGGGACAGAAGTGGGCTGCGGGTTGCAAGCTGGGGCTCTATGCACCCTGTTGCCTTTTCCCCCGGAGCTGCGTACTGGCCACACCATGCCCCCTGCCTGCCCAGTGGCAGGAGGCACAGCGCAGTGTCACGTGGCTCCCAGGGCAACGGCAGCAAAGTGCAGAGCCCCAGCCCACAGAGGCAGCCTACCTCCGCCCTGCGCAAAAATCCAGTGAGCACGTGCCCCCTGTGACTCCCTCAGGGGTGCGCAGTGGCAGGAGCCACACCCCTCCTTCCCCACCATGCCTAGACAAGTGTCCCATGGCTGCCCCACAGCCTGCCCCAACCCTGTGGCCCCATTCACTCCTGCCCCAATCCCTCACCATGGGGGCTTCTATCTGCCCCCTGCCACTTCCCATGCCCCTTCCTCTCCACAGTCTTACCTGCTGGGGAGGGTGTGTGTGTCCTTCTGCCCCTCACTCCAAAATCACAGCCCCCCCAGCTCTGCCACTGCCCCTCACTCCTGACCCACAGTACCCTGCATCCTGCCAGGGCGTGCGGGAACCCCCTTCCCCGAGCTCCAAACCCCACACACACTCACAGCCCCCCACACCTTCACAAATTCCCACATATACTCCACACCCACCATCCAACTGTACAACGTACCTGCATAATTTTGTATATTTTGAGTTTTCTGCACATCATTTTGAGTTTTAACTGTGTGATTACAATTTCAATTAATGGTGACTATTTTTTTTTATTGCACAACTAATTGCAATCAGTTTTTTTAATCATTTGACAGCCCTAGTGACCATATGAAAGAGTATGTGTGTGTTTGTGGGTGCACACGTGCATTAGTACTTCAACAAAATAAAGATGTGTATCTGTAATTTATTCTTTACTGTTTTTATTTCATAGATTTTGATGCCATCACTGATCCCATAATGAAAGCAAAAATGGTAGCTCTTAAAGGGATCAATAAAGTAATGGCACAGAGCAATATGGGGATGCCACCAATGGTCATGAACAGGTAGGTAAAGATGCTGCTGCTGTTTAATGTAAAGCAAAAATAAACCCAAAACATTATTGAATTTTAGCCACTGGCAACCATGGGTTGGAATCTAGATGCTTCCTCATAAAGACCACACTTGCAGTTCACCATGTTGTAGATTATGGCCTGTTTTGAAATTAGCAAGTAAGGAAGCCAAGAAGAACTGGATGAATTTCAACAAAAACATTTTATACAACTTGGCTGTGGCAGAGGTGTACAAGGATCAACGTAGTCAAAAATATCATTCCCTTTTTCACCAACACATCAATAGACCTGCCCAAGTATAAACAGTGAATCAAAGGAATTAGAGTGGAAAAGGCCTGTTTTGTCATCTAGCTCATACTCCTGGCCAGTACAGGGCTGTTGCCAATGATGGAAGGAAATGTGGCCAGGGGGATAGGGCACTATACTAAAACTGAGGGGACTTGGGACCATTTGCAGTTGTACCATTAGCCTGCTGTAAGACATGAGTAGGCCACTTGATTTCTCTTTGCTTCAGTTTCCATACCTGTAAAATGCATAATGACACCAACTTGCTTTGAGATCTGTCAGTCAAAACTGCCACATACATACAGTTATTGTTACTATGATACATTGTCAGAGCTTTCTTAATTTAGTTTAATTGGCCATAACAGCAGGGCTTCCGCAACATCCCTGAGGTCCATAGACTAATAAAGCTACCTGTGAGTAGTGAAGATTTCACTGTAATGATCTCTGCCCTGGCTACTTCCAAGATACATTGCTGCAATCTGGTCTGTTTAGAGCTGTTCTAGGAGAACACTTAAACTTTTGCTGGGGCACGTTGTTTTAGTTCATGTCTGAAACATCTGGATTAATTATGTGCCTGGTTTATCTGTCTGATTTTAGAGGCAATCAAAGGAATTGGCTATGTTAAATAAACATAACATGATCTATGTACCAGCTCCCCATGTAATTCCATCTCTTTGTCCTCTTCTCATAATTAAAGTCCGCTGAGTTGGTACGTTGTTGCTCATTGGAGCTACCTTGTCAGGGTCCGGTGGCCAGGCCTCTTATAAAACCACTCCCAAGAGCCAAATGCTATTTACCCTGATCTTCCCAGGTATTTTAATGTGTTTATCACCCTGTATCTAAGCATGTTTAGTTTTAATTTTTTATCTTAGATAACTTTTAAAACACAGATATAGAGGCTTCTCGTAAAATCATCTGCCCTTCTGAATCATCAGCATTAGCCAAAGCCAGGCAGTTCCTACTGTAAGACACCTTGCCATTCTTAAATCATCCCATTGTGAGCCATAAGCACCAAAGTTTGCATTAAGGGCATACCATTACAGTGGTGGAATAAGAAAGGTTGCAAATACTTAAAATGCAGTAGTTCCAACAAATGTGTGCAAAATATTTGGAAGTTTTATTTTGCATCAGGTATGATTTGAAATATTGCCACTGTACTAAAATGCTTAAGTATTTTCAAGTCAAAATTATAGCTTATCTTCCTATTGCTAGGTTTCCCTTTGTGGGTCAGCCAATGCCAGGAACACAGACCAGCGAAGGCCAAAATCTTATACAACAACCAATCACACAGGTAATACAGTTTGATGCAAGAGCAGAAGTGTTTTTATACAGTGTCTGTTTTTAATCAAATTATGACTTAATCCATTTGTTTATATATGTTCTTTGATATTTTTAGGATGGAAATTTGACACCTCAGATTTCACGACCTAATCCTCCAAATTTTGGTCCAGGTTTTGTCAGTAAGTACAAATATCACAATTTATTGTAATATAAAACTCTGAGCTCATATAAAATTTTAGTTTTTTTTTAAAAACAGGCTCTCACACACACACATTTCGAAAAATATTTTCCCTAGTTCCGGTAATCATCTGTTGTGTAAAAAAAAAATAAATAAAAAAAAATTTTAAAAAAAAGTAATTATGATATTAATTTAAAACAAAAGACAAGACATGAAATATTAAAACAATAGCAACAGTTTTTATTGCTCTTTTGTCTAGAAAATATATCCCCAAAAGA
The DNA here is from genome assembly GCF_030867095.1 of Alligator mississippiensis. Taxonomy (NCBI): domain Eukaryota; kingdom Metazoa; phylum Chordata; order Crocodylia; family Alligatoridae; genus Alligator; species Alligator mississippiensis. The sequence continues at coordinate 206,862,690 of NC_081828.1, forward strand.
TCTCGAGGCGAGAAGGGAAGTTATACATATTTGCATTATAAAGTATCAATCACATTAAGTTACATAATAGTATTTCATAGATTAGCATACGAGTTAGCTCTGCTCTTAAATTACAGACAGTTATCTCATAAATCTAATATTTTGTTGATCTATATGGGAACTATATGATCTGAGTTAACAGAGATTGTTTTAATTTAAGAAGAAACTTTTTGAATCATTCTTAGTCAAAAGAAAAAAAGCCAGAAATAAAAACTTGGTGGAGGAAACTATCTTAGAGAAAAAATGCATACATCTGCAATGAGCAATTTAGAAACACCTGGAAATGTTGATGTACCTAATTTTTCCACTGCTCCCAATCCATTATAACCCCTACCTAGAGAGATTCCTTAATTTCTTATTTGTAGCCAAATAACTTATTTCTCCAAAAATCCCATAATCTTCTTAATAAAAAGAAGATGGAAGTAGCTAGATTCCCTCCTTCTAGTTACTGGAAAGCCCAAATTCTGTGTATATTTCTTGGAGGAATTTTCATTAACACTTAGCTTGTGCCAACTTCTGAGACACAATTTAGATTAACACTGAGCACTTCTGAAAATCCCTCTCTCTCTCAATGCAATCGTTATGTTATTTCACTACTGTATTTTCACTTCCCTCCATATCCGCAGTTATTCTCTACCATTGTCACTCAGTTGTCACTTGAGCTATATTATGAGTAACAGATCTAATTCAGCACTGAAGGAATTAGTTTCCCTTGAGAATATATATAGCTGTAAGATGCATCAAGGATTGAGAGAAAGTGTTTTCTGTATAGGGGACAAATAAAAAAGCACTATTGAAATACACTTGCAACACATTTCAAGTTTGTTTTATTGCAGTGACTTGGAATAGTCCTTAAACAGCAGTTTGTGTTGCAGTTGCTAATTCTGTAAATTCTTGAGTGCAAACATCTCATGCAGTCTAATGAGCTGAATCCCTTAACTTCACACCAAAGATGTGTTCCATTTTCTAGTCATCTTATGTTTAAGGCTCCGCTCATTGAAGGCAGCTTTTAACCACCAGCTGTGGTCTCAAACGAGATTCTTTGATCCATTACTGGACACAACTCTGTTTCTGTCCCTTTTCCACTTATTACCCCAGTGCTCTGTAAACTAGACCAGCTACCCATTGATTTCAGGTGAAGTGCTAAGCTGTTGTTTTTATCCCATTAAGGCAGAAAGCAGGGTAGATTTGGATTTTGTAGATTAACTAAATCAGAGAATATAAATGGATTTAGTTAGTCTGTAAAGTGCCAATCCACCCTACCTTCTGCCTGACTTCAGACTACCACAGCAAACCACCGCTTTCTCTCTCTGCCCTGTTAAGCCTTACATAGTTTATATCTTTCCTATTTGAGCTAATGCTTCTCACCATATGTTTGTGTTCATTTGAAGCTTGAATATGACAGGGCCAACAGTAGAGTGCCCTTGATGTAAGGGGTTAATTGTTCTTGATCCACTAGATTGCAAACATAATGAGGGTCAGACTCACCTGTTCTCATTGGCTTTTCCTCCATCAGAAGGCTGGTTAAAAGATGGGAAGAATAATGGAGCCGATTTCTTTTTTTGCAACTTAAGTAAGCTTCGGTCATATTTGAGGTTTGAAAGACCTCTGTTAAAAGCTGGTTTTTGTCATGCATTTTTAATAAATGCTGTGATTTCAAATTCTGTACTCTGCTTAAAGAGTCTTGACAAGCACAAATAGAAAGAAATAAAAGTAGAAAAATAAGTCTTTTTTTAAGTAGGTCCCATAGCACAAGATCAGTGCATACTATCATTTACTTTCCCTCTCAGATGATTCTCAAAGAAAGCAATACGAAGAATGGCTGCAAGAAACGCAACAACTTCTTCAAATACAACAAAAATATCTTGAAGATCAAATTGGAGCACACCGAAAATCAAAAAAAGCTCTCTCAGCAAAACAGCGCACGGCCAAAAAAGCTGGTCGTGAATTCCCCGAAGAAGATGCAGAACAGCTTAAGCAAGTAACTGAGCAGCAGAGTATGGTCCAGAAACAGCTTGAACAGGTAACGATTTAGAAATAAATTAAAGACCTCATCTCTTCCACATTCTGATTATTCAGGTGTAATATGATATTGTTCCTTGTTCCTGTTTGGCATGGCTTGTGGTCATGTTGGAGTGACGTTTGCTTTGATTTGTAATTGTTAAACATGGTGCAGCCCCCAGAAAGAAAAACACTCAAATAGCTGCTCACATTTCACACACATAATGACTAAAAACCTTCCCATTTCACAGGAGTGTCCCCTCTTCCACACCCCCCCCCCCCCGATTTCAAGGGCAGAACACAGGCGGAGCACAGTGGGCCCCTCCATGCTTCTGGCTGAGTGGTCCTAATGGCCCCGCCCCTTCAGATCAGTTGCTGGGACTGCCTGTCATGTGGCCTCACCACTCATTGGTGAGAAGGGGTAGGGCCACATGACAGGCGGCCATTGCAGCCAATCGGCAGCAGGGGCAGCTGCCATCTTGCCTGCAGCCCTTCAAGTGGGCAGCCCTTCCTTCCCCTCTAGGAGCCAGCATTTTCTTTTCCGTAAGTTCATTTATTTAGTTAGTTAGTTATTTCCCCGGCGGATTTTGCAGGCATTGCCCAGGTTTCCGGGGCAATGTCGGATTTCACGGAATCGGCAGACTCCACAAAATCCATAAAACTGCAAATTGGTAGGCCCTTAGTAACGACTCAACTCTAGATTTCATAGTTTCAGCTTAGTAGCATTGCTGGAGCTTGAGAGAAAATGTTCAGCGACAGTAAGAAATAGAGAAGGGGAGCCGCTTTTAGAGTCTGGTAAGAGTTGCTGTGTAGCAGCAGTGCAAAGGAAAGCCTGAGTCTATAAAGAGCATGCATTCAGACCACTGTGAATTGTACAAAAATAACAGTGTCTTGAAATACACTGCTCTATTTCAAGCTGGAGGAATCTGGTGACTCAAGCTTTTCTCTCAGGTCGCCAGAATAATTTGGTAGTTGTATGCCATCTGTGTCATGCATTGCAGTTTGAATACCCTCTTCCATTACATGCCTTCATTTAGAACTGGAGCATGATCTTTTTCTGTTTGGTGAAAAAGAAGAAACTCATAAGCGAATAGAGAAGTTGCTGCATGTCACCTGTCACTGTGCAAAATAGATACATTTGAAAAGAAACCTGAGAACTTAAGTGCTAGTGTAAGAACCAGGCTTTATTCTTAGACCAAAAAGTCAAGGTAACAAATTAATTTAGAGGGGAGGGTCTGATTTAAAGCTCTACAGGCTATGATATAATCTAAAGGCTTAAAATTGCTTTCAGTGCATAGTGGCTTCCCCACAGCTATCTGTGGGAGGTTTGCACAGAGATTAAGAGGGCTTGCTTGTTTTTCTGTAGTGACCAAGGTGTATCAGCATGCACCTTAATTGAGGCATTGCATCACTTTAAATTTCGAGCTCCTGCCCCAAAAGGGTGATTCACAAGGGCCCTGTTAGGTGTCTACAATCCCTGGACAGCCAGCAGAGAGACTTTGGTGGCACCTAAAAGCAGTTTGGGTTTGGGCATTTACAGAGAGAGCCCAGCACAAGGGATCCTGCTCCATGACGCAGACTTCTAGACAGTATGGCAATAGTATTAGTGGTATTAATAGCATTAACAGTATTGCAAAAATTAATAATTACGGTGAGGAGGATATTTTTATTTAGATGATGAGTATTTAGCAAAATTAAGCAAAAATATAACTGAGATTGTTTCAGTGCTAATCCTGGACAAGGCTTACCTTTCACAATCATAATTTCCCATGTAATATACCCTGCATGCTTTAGGTGCCCTACGCATGGAACTTAGAGATGATTAACGTCTGCTTTAAATTTTCAGATTCGAAAACAGCAAAAGGAGCATGCGGAGCTCATTGAGGAATATCGAATCAAGCAGCAGCAGCAGTGTGGAATGGCGCCCCATGCTGTGATGCCAGGAGTTCAGGCTCAGCCTCCCATAGTGCCAGGAGGAACGCCACCAGCAATGAATCAGCAAAACTTCCCCATGGTACCGCATCAGCAGCACACAGTTGTGATTCCTGGGCAGTCCAATCCAGCCAGAATGCCAAGCTTACCTTCATGGCAACCTGGCACTGCCCCTCCAAGTCATATCCCCATCAGTGCCTCAAGAATGCAGCCTCCCATGACGCAGCTGCCCATAAATCCTGGCACTCCGACTCCTGTGTCAGGCCCCAGTGCGAATGCGCAGTCAGGGCCACCACCTAGGGTGGAGTTTGATGACAACAACCCATTCAGTGAAAGCTTTCAAGAACGGGAACGAAAGGAGCGTTTACGGGAGCAGCAGGAACGGCAACGCATACAGCTGATGCAGGAGGTGGATCGACAGAGGGCTTTGCAGCAGAGGATGGAAATGGAGCAGCATGGTATGATGGGATCAGAACTGAACAACAGGACATCCTTGTCCCAGATACCTTTCTTTAACTCTGATCTGTCCTGTGACTTCATGCAAACCCCGCGACCCCTTCAGCAGTCCCCACAGCATCAACAGCAGCAAATGGGGCAAATTTTACAGCAAGGCCCTGTGAACTCACCACCTGCTGCAACTTTTATGCAAAGCAATGAGCGAAGGCCGGTGGGGCCTGCCCCGTTTGGACCTGATCCACCTTCAGTTGCAGGTGGAGCCCCGAACTTCCATTCTGTTAAACAAGCCCATGGGAGCATCTCTGGGACCAGCTTTACACAGAACCAAGTCAGGCCTCCATTTGCCCCTGGGCTGCCAACAGCACCTTCAGCAGCTGGGAGTGGTCCTCCATGCAGCCAGGATACCAGCATGCCTCACACAACCAATTTCCCTGGGTCTAGTCAGTCTCTCATTCAGCTGTACTCTGATATAATTCCAGAGGAGAAAGGAAAAAAGAAAAGGACGCGTAAAAAGAAAAAGGATGAAGATGCTGAGTCGGTAAAAGCACCGTCAACTCCACATTCGGATATAACTGCACCACCAACCCCAACCGTTTCCGAGTCTACCTCCACGCCAACAGTTAGCACACCCAGCGAACTTTCCCGTCACCAAGATGAGCCAGAATCAGTGGAGCCAACGGGTCCATCGACAACAAATGCTTCAGAGAGCCAGTCTGCAGAACTGGAATGTATGCTTCCCAAGAGCAGCTTGCTGCAAAAGCAGTCGAGCATAAACCCTGAGACTGACAGGGGCAAGACTGATGCTCCTGCCAGTATTCAGGAAATTAAACTGGAAACCGCGGAAGCTGATCAGTGCTCAGGTCAAGCTGAGCCCAAAGCGGAAAATCAAAGTGGGATTAAAGTGGAAGAAGATAAAAGCACACCACAGCCTGCCGCCTCGGCACAGGGCTCAGCCCAGCCGTCCAGCACCCCACCAGCAAAAGGGGAGTCGGGCAATGAATTACTGAAACACCTGCTTAAAAATAAAAAGTCTGGCTCGCTTGTGAATCAGAAATCAGAGAGCAGTTGCCGACCAGAAGAAGAAAGTGCTGGGGACAGCAAGTTGGTGGAGAAACAGAACCCAGCGGAAGCAACGGTAAGAGGGGTTAGAGGGGGTGTTTCTTGGTTTTTAATGTGTGTAAGGCTGTATTAGACTGTGACATTACCATCTCTCACCAAGCATGTGGAGGTGGCATGTTGGGATGTGTCTGGAGTAACCCTGCCAGAGCTAAGGAAGAATTGCAAGGTGTGTCCTGCGTGTCCATCCACAGCCCCACTGACTTCACTGGGGCTCCATAGATGCAGGCTTTCACCCACGCCCAAATTGCATGAATTTGTGGATTTCTGTGACCAAAATAAGTCTTGTGTCATTTTGTTGTATGTGAAAATCCTCTTGTGTCTGTTAACTGTAGAAACCAGAGCCACTTCTAGGGCTCCCTCCTTTATTATAATACAAAAGATGTCTGTCGCCAGCCTGCCATTTTCCTGTGGGAAAGTGGTGTATAAATTGGTTGTTCATTTTGAGTTATATGTTAATCCAACAGGTTTGTTTTGTGCTTAGCAAATATGTTGCCTTTTCGGGTTTGATTTTTGGGGGGGCATAAAATACCTGTCTGTTGATGCAGTAGCCACTAAATTCAGAGTGGAGTATCCTTTGCCTTAGGATGTTTTTATTTGACTCCTGAACTTTGCTAATCCAAAGACTTGGCAACTACAGATTTAAGAGAAGAAGAAATTGTTCAAACCCTGCTCTTTGTGCTCGCAGCTTGTAGCCACATGCTGCCATCATATACCCTTGTGTTGCCGTTGTTTCACTGTTGCTCCCTCTTCTTGGATCTTATCTTAAATTCATCTGGTCTTAGGAGTCACATGGGAGGTCCCCTCACTTGGATGAGCCTGCAGGATGCAGGTGCTCGATTGCAGCCTCTTCCAGCCTGGGACAAGTTTTCCCCATAGCTTCTGTAACACCAAGTCTAACGAGATCCTTGTCTAAAATGGGGCATCTGGATTGGTGGTTCTTAACGGGGTTTCTGTGAGCCTGCCTCAGAGGCACCAAAACACCAGCCAGGTAAAACTGCCCGGTGCCCACCCCTGCTGCTTTAGGGCTGTTATCAGCCAAACGCAGGCAGGAACCTGGCTCGACTGGCCCTTTCTGGTCAGGAAACAGGGACACGTGGCACAGTTCCACCGCACGCCTTCGTGTCCAGGAGGAGCGTAGGAAGGGCCGGGCAAGGAAGGGCTACGCTGCTCAAGGCAGCTCCTGCCTGCTTTAGGCTGATCATAGCCCAAAAGCAGGATGCATGTGGCCCAACCCGTCCTGCAGATTTACCTGGCTGTGAAGCACCCAAGTAAGTTGAAGCAGCACCAGCAGTGGTTCCTAACTGGTGGCACCAGCACAAAGTGATGGAGGGACGCCTTGACAAGCTTGAGAACCACTAACCCTGACACTTGCATTTAATACAGTAATAAATAACATTTCATGCAGTGATCACTCAAAGGTGCTGAACAAAAGATGCAAATATTTGGGTCTATTAATCCAGAATAAAGATTTTTTACCTAATTAGTGGACTGCACCTTTAAACTGTTAACATTTTTATAGTTTTAACATTTAAATTTGAATTGCAATAATAGAGTAAAGAACATATTGATCTATCTCGGCAGAAAGGTAGTTGGGTTCCCCACCCCCCGCAGTTATCCAGCCTCCTCTCCCTCCATGCTTTTCTTTGCCTTATAGCATTGGCTATAAACGTGTGTTACCACCAGTTGCCTCCCCTTGCTGTCTGAGATATGGCAGTATTTCCTTGCTTAGCCTCAGAATTGACTGCCGAAGCTTGGAAAGCAGGCTGGCTCTTTGGTGGTGACTGCGACACTATTAGAATACAGCCCCATTTGCTTACCCTCATTAGGAATCAGCAAGGCTCTTTCTATAGAAACCCAGGTATTTATCCATTTATAGTCAGTGCAAGATGAATTTGGGAAATAGAGGATGGGATACTGCTGTATACTGTAACCAAGTGTAAATACATGTCTGGCAGGAAGACAACCAGTGTTAGAGGTTTTTCCCCTTTATCGGTTTTCGGCTCTTTTCTTTGTGTTTTGGATTTTTTAAATTTTATTTTCAAGTAAAGTCCACAGCTGTGTCCTGCTCTGGTTGGCAGTAGCGAGACGATGAGGCAACCGTCTCTGCTGGTAGTGAGCAACTTGAAACTTTTGAGTGAAGGAATCAAGCAGATCAGAGGATTTATTGTATCCAATCAGAAGAGAGATACTTGCATATTCATAGTAAGATTATTGAGAAATAATTGTAGAGCGACTGTGGAAATCCCTACAGCCTGACTAATGTTGGCTGTCAGCCAATCACAGTACAGGGATTCATGAATCGCAGTTATGCAAATCAGAGATGCAGATGCAAATCGGAACGCAGGAAAATGTCTAACTGGGGAAAATCTCCAATTATGCATCTGTGCATGTGCGTCTCCCTGCACTTCGGCTGAGGCAACTCTATTTCTCTGTCATAAAACATTTTTACAGAGACTAGTTTTACTAATTTGGGGGAACGCAGTAATTCTTCATGTTAACAGTCTGGACTAATGTGGTCATTAAAAAAATCTGTGAAAGTGGAGATAGGAAAATCACTTTCTCTGAAGGAGGAAAAGCAGGGGTTGGTTGCGAATGACTGCTTTTGGCATTTGGTTATTTGCTTGCCTTAGTTCCCCACTCAAGTTGTTTAGTGAGCGAGTCTCAATGCAGCCTTGAGAAAAAATTAAGTTTGGGTGTCCCTGATCTAACCACATTTAAAGCTAGTTAGATGAAAAATGGAAATACTGGAGGAGCTACTTTTCCTTCGTACTGGATGATGTTATTTGTACCATTGTCTCCTGTTCTAATTGTTTTTACATGGTATTTCTTTCTGTGAAGAATTGCTCAAAACATTGTTCTGAAGCCACGTTCTGTATTTTCAGGAGAAAACGGCCTGTTAGTTTTATCTAGAAATCTGCTTTGGGTTTAAAAACCTTAAACTGCAACTTTGTGGATGATTCATAAACTGCAGGAGGGGAAATGTGGGTTGGAAATTAGGAGGAGCTTTCTGACTATGAGGATGGTCGAGCATTGAAACTGGCGGCCTAGAGATATCCTGGACTCTCCATCCCTGGAAGTTTTCCAGGGCAAATTAAACAGACACTTGGCTGGGATGGTTTAGTCGGGGATGATCCTGCCTTGAGCAGGGGGCTGGACTAGATGACCTGTGAGGTCCTTTCCACCCCTACTTTCCTCCGATTCTTGGAGCCACATCTTCCTTTCATTATGCCCCAATATACAGCGTGTATTCTTCTGTTTTAACAGGCACTGAAAAGTAGGCATTTCTGGCCTGCAACTTTGCCAGACACATCTGTTGGTAATGACAATTCATGTGTTGTCTCAGGGGGGGTCAAAAACGACAGTGAAGATGTCAGTTCAGTAACAAATAAACCAAGTGAAGTTGCAACGTGTCGGTGTTCTGGTAGGGCGGTGTGCAGGAAACGAGTGAGCTAAATGGTTCAGTGCCAGACGTCCTCTTTTATCATTATTTGTTAGAAATATAGGTTGACACTTGGTACAAAAATAATGTGAAATTAATATTGATCTGAACAAATGCACCCCTTGTTGCTTAACTTGCTTTTTTCTCTCAGCAAACTGTGGGAAGTCAAATGCAAGGTGGATTTGGATGTGGAAACAGCCAGGTTCAGAGGCCAGAGGTGGGGCCTGAGACAAAGAAACCACGGAATAAGCGAACTCAGAGGACTGGGGAGAAGGCAACGCCTCGGTCTAAGAAAAGGAAAAAAGAGGAGGAGGAAAAACAGGCAATTTACCCTAACATGGATACCTTTATCCAGTTAAAACAGGTGAGTTTTAGAGAATGCACCAGCCCCCCCCCGAGGTTTGAGACAATACAGCCAAAGTGAGAGAATGCAATTTATAATTACGCTGACTTCTGAAGAACAAAAATTCGAGAGGATTTTGAAATTTCCGAGTTTTTCATTCCAGCTGGGAATGAACGGTGGGGCTGAACGGGGCCAAGAGCCTCCAAGCTCTGCAGACCCCTAGCTTGGCTGAGTCTTGTCTTTTGGAGACAGTTGACCTTGATAGCTGGGGAGATGCTGACTTTTCTGATGGTAACCTCTGTGTTGATGTTGGTTTGGAGAAATGTGCATCTTTTCTTTCATGTATTAATTTCTACCTGGTTTTTATTATAGCAACTCTCTCTGCTGCCTCTGATGGAACCAATAATTGGAGTGAGCTTTGCACACTTTCTTCCTTATGGGAGTGGCCAGATAAATGGCGGAAATCGACTTGTGGGAAGTTTCGGTAGTGCTACGCTTGATGGGGTTTCAGATTACTATTCCCAACTTATCTACAAGGTACAATTTTCAGCTAGATTTCCCTTGCCTGCTCTATGTAAGAAACAAGATAATGGGATTATTTCTAACTATTGCTCTTGATTTCTGTGCATTTTAAAAGGAGGCATTTGCCGCTGCTAGACTGTATGTCCTAGTCAGCTGTTAAATAGTCATTATTTTGCACTATGAAAATGGAAGCAAATTATAGAAACTATTTGGGTTGTAAACAAATTTATAAACTACAAGTACTGCATTTACAAACCGATGCTAAATGGTGAAAATTGTAATTATAGCTTTATGGAGCAGAAAAGGCTGAATTCCCAGTGCTTTACAAAGTCATTGAGAGCAGTAAAGCATTTCTTAATGTGAATTAGATGGGAAATAGACTTCCATCATTTGTCCACTAATCCCTGACTAAGGACTTAAAAACTCTGAATAAAATCATCTGTTTGTTGAACGTCCAATTATCCACAAAATTTAAAACTCAGACACTTTGAGATCTAAATGGCAATATTGAGAGAGCAGGCACAGTGTCAACAGAGGACTAGAAATGGTGCTCAGTTGCCGTATTACAAAACCACAATACGTCTCTGAAAAGCTGTGGTGTTTACTCCAGTTTTACCCAAGAATTGCTGAACCTAAGGGTCTGACCCAGTGAGAATACTTGGTGGACTTGAAAACCAACAGTGAAGTTCAGTTTTGGCTGCTGCAAAGCCAAATCCCCAACTCTTTGTTCAGTTCTTACTTAGACAAAACTCTGGAAATGCTTGTCGAGCTGTATTGAAGGACTTGTAGAATCGAACCCTACATCCCATGAAATGAGAGATGCCCACAATTCCCCACGGTGCTCTTTTTTGTAGCTAGTTTTGTAGCAGATGTTTTCCTCTATTTGGCCATGTATTTTGCTGCTTTTGTATACTTAAGATATACGCATGGGGTTGGTCACCTGTTACTAGATTTGTGAGCCTTTATTGTATTTTGCTATTAAAAGCTAATTTATAATCCTTTGCTTTCATGCAGCAGAATAACTTGAGTAATCCTCCAACACCTCCTGCTTCTCTTCCTCCTACACCACCACCTGTGGCTTGCCAAAAGTTAGTAAATGGGTTTGCAACTACTGAGGAGCTTGCTGGCAAGGCTGGGATGTTGGGAGGACACGACGGTAAGTTTGTCTCCTCTCCCTGAAGTATAAAATAGTGCTTTCACCTGAGGTTGTCTGTCTTGATTATGAATATAGGACTGCTGTCCTCTGGAAGGTTGAAATTTGTTTATATACAACTTTTTAAGGCATAGGATTTGACAGGGCTTCTTAAAAGATGGCACCAAAGCCCTTTCACTTTCCTGATGGGCACGTTCACTGAGTCTACATCGGTAGTTCAGCCTCTCAGTAGCTCTCTCTCAAATCACATGCCCTATAGCTGCACGAATTGCTGCACTTTGTTTGTATTCTGGTAAGCTTTTATTTTGGGGGGGGGGGGAATTCTGTGCAAAATCACAGCAAATTCCATTTTTCAAGGTAATTGCAGAAACTGCAATTTTTCACGGTTCCACAAAAATCGCAAAACTGCCATTTAAGTAGGTTCCTACTTATAACTTGATCAAATCAAAAACAATTTTCCATCAAATAAAACTTTGCACTTCCCCTGTTAGCTCTGTCCCATGACAAAAGATCTCTCTGTAACCTCAGCCCCTTGCACTGTAAGGCAAGTTTTCTGGTTTTGTTCGTATATATAGTATATAAAGTAGAGAATAACTGGACCAATTTTGTTTGCTTTTTTCAAAAGCTTAACTTGCATACACAGATTAATCATGGATGTGGGAAACTGTAAAAGTGAAAACTGCAAGTAAAATGGAACTAGAAGCTCCTTTACTGGATCTGGACATAACCAGAATCCTGCTAACGTGTCAATAGGTAGAGAGCTGCACTTACGTTTGGTTGTGCTGTGTATTTTCTGTTTTAGTTACCAAAGCTCTGGGGCCAAAACAGTTCCAGTTGCCTTTCAGGCCACAAGACGACTTGTTGGCAAGAGCTATGGCTCAGGGCCCTAAAACTGTGGATGTTCCTGCTTCACTTCCCACACCACCTCATAACAATCAAGAAGAGTTAAGGTAGGTTTTATTTCCTTAATCAATTTATTTCCAGTTTTGCACCAGGTGCTCTTACCCTATGCAGGCAATTAAGCAAGCTCTAGAGATCCCTGAGGATGTGAGGAAATAGTTGGTCTTCCCCAACCACAAGAGGAGAAGATAGTGGTTTTCCCTTAGTGTTCCCTACACCAGGTGTCTCTGCAACCTGAAAAGGTTTCACCTGTTGCCAGGCTGGATATTGTGTTTGGTTGCCAAGTTGGTTTGCCCAACCAAGAACAGAAGCAAATTCTAGAAATTAATCCTATTCCCAGAGGAACACACAAACTGTAATAACATTCAGAGATATATGAAGGTGATTTTGGGTTGTGGGTCCATAGTCATATAGCTGCTGTTAAGTCTTCTTGTGGCCCTGAGAACTCTCCAGCTCTATAGACTGAATTGCTATGGAAAAGATACAGGGGAAATGTTCTGCAGGTCCTTAGACAGGTCACTTCATTCTCTTTTCCATAAATATGAAATGGAAATAAAGGCACTTCTGTGCCTGAGAGAAGTAGAGGAAGAACACCAGTTGTGCAGCACTTGTGCATTACAGCAGTACAAAACGTATTACATCAGGGGCGGGCAATTATTTTGGGCAGAGGGCCGCTTACCCAGTTTTGGCAGGCTGTCGAGGGCCACGTGGGTTGCCCCACCCCTTGACAGGTGCACCGCCCCCTGGTCACCATCTTGGGACCAACATCCTGATGTCTTGGGACTAGTGTCCCAGGGCCAGCACCAGTGGGGCCCAGAGCAGGGCACAGGCCAGCAGGGGGCTGTGGAGCCGGGCCAGGCTGCACCAGCAGGGAGCGGGGAGCTGGCCCGGCTCCATAGAGCCCCTGCCAGCTGGGACCCCGCCCTTCTGCCACCCTGCTCTGGGCCCCACCGGCACTGGCCCCAGGACACCGGTGCGGGCCCCGTGTTCCCGCTGGCTCCCCGCCTGCTCACACCCAGTGCCCCCCAGCCCCACGGTACAGGCAGGGGGCAGTGCACAGCCCCAACCCCCTGCTCGCCAGCAGGGAAGAAGCTGGTGCTGAGCGTAGGGAAAAGTGGCCCCTCACCTGCCCCATGGCTGGCGCCCCGTACTACAGGTGCTCGCAGCCCATGTGGGGCTGTCTGGAGCAGACACAGGCAATCTCATGCATGTTGCAGGTGGCTGCAGTGCGGGGCTCTGGCCATGGGGCAGGCGAGGGGCCACTTTTCCCCGTGCTCAGCACCAGCTTGTAACCCACCCCACTGCCAGCCTGGGGGGGGAGAAAGCAGCCCCTCCCCACCCCACGCCCGGTGCCCCATGTTGCAGCTGCTCGCAGCCTGCCTGGGGCTGCCTGTGCCTGCTCCGGACAGCCCTGCGTGGGCTGCAATCGCCTGCAGTGCGGAGCGCTGGCCATGGGGCGGCAAGGGGCCACTTTTCTCCATGCAGGGAAGGAGCCCAGGGAAAAGCTGAGCACAGGGGGGAAGCAGCCCCTGCCCTGCCCCACGCCCAGTGCCTGACGCTGCAGGCACTCGCAGCCTGCATGGGGCTGACCAGAGTGGACACAGGCAGCCCCACGCAGGCTGCAAGCAGCTGCAGCACAGGGCACCTGGCATGGGCGGATAGGGGCCGCTTCCCCCACCCCCGCGCTCTTCCTTGCCCAGGGTGTCGTTGTCGTGTGTCTCCTCCTCTCCCCCCCCCCCACCCCTGCTTACCTGAGCTTCTCGTGCCAAGGCAGCCAGGTGCTGCAAAACCGTGGGGGGGCCTGGTGGGCCCCGCTGTTGTTAGAGCCCGCGGGCTTCCCCTGGGTCCTACTGCCCTTGGTTCCTGTCATTTTTGACAGGAACCAAGGGCAGAGAAATATTATTTTTCTACATTTTTTTTAGGGGCCCCGCGGACCAGATAGAATGGCCTCACGGGCCAGATCCGACCCGCAGGCTGTATTTTGCCCACCCTTGTATTAGATAAAGGGTCGTTACACATTGAGAAGGTGAAGTCTGGGGACTGCTCCGTATGATGTGAATTTTGACCAAGTTTATAGATTCATAGATTCATAGACGTTGGGGCTGGAAGGAACCCCGGAAGATCTTTGAGTCCAGCCCCCTGCCCCAGGGGCAGGAAGTCAGCTAGGGTCAACGGATCCCAGCAAGATAAGTGTCCAAACACTTCTTAAAGGAGTCTAGAGTAGGTGCTTGCAGCACCTCTGGAGGGAGCCTATTCCAGGCCTTGGGGGCTCAGACAGTAAAGAAGTTTTTCCTTCCGTCCAGCCTAAAACAGTCTTGGAGGAATTTGTGCTTGTTGGACCTTGTCATCCCTTGGGGTGCTCTGGCAGACAGATCCTGATGCACACCCTTAATGTACTTATAGGCAGCCCTTAACGTACTTTTAGTCACCCCTGAGCCTGCGCTTTTCCAAGCTGAAGAGTCCCATGACTCTCAGCATCTCTTCCTAAGGCTTATTCTCCTGTCCTCTGATCATGTGTGTGGCTCTCCTCTGGACTCTCTCAAGCTTTTCCACATTTTTCTTGAATTGTGGAGCCCAGAATTGGATGCAGTACTCTAGCTGCAGCCTCACCAAGGCCAAGTACAGCAGGAGGATGACATCCTGAGATTTACTTGAGAAGCATTTATAGATGCAAGCCAGAGTTCAGTTTGCTTTACCAACTGCAACATCACATTGGTGGCTCATGTTCATCTTGTGATCAGTCTTGACCCCCAAGTCCCTTTCGGCCATGGTGCTAGCAAGCGTAGCACTGCCAAGTGTACAAGCTCTTGAACATTAAAGCTAATACAATCATCTCAAGCAACCTTCCCTTCTAGTATGCTTTCTCGTGTAATACATGTCAAGAGTGGGCTTGTCTGCACCTACTGGCAGGTCAGGAGTAAAAAAAAGGGTCTTTTATCATCTACAGCAAATCTACTGAATTAAAAGCATCTGACACTGGAGATAAACATTGCCTTTGATATAGAGAAGAAAGTACAAAGTAAGACTAATATCAGCTCTTTGTCACTGCCTTGCATGTTTTTGACATAAACAAGTGGCTGAAGTAGTAACTCGATAGTAAGAATATCCAGCAAGCAGAATTGAAGCGTATCAGGTAGGACAGGAGCCTGTGCAATCAGGATCTGGCCCATGGAGCTGGAAGGTCTTGCCTCTGTCTGTGCCCATGCTGGGGCTGGGTAGTGAGGAGCTGTACTGGGGCCAGGCAACTGAAAGCTGTGCCCACATTGCTGCCACTCCTCCCTGCCCCACTCCCCAGCTGCAATGTGGGTGCAGCTTCTAGCCAGTGGGGAACTGAGCCAGGGCTAGGTAGCTTCCAGGTGCTCCTATGGTACAGCTGGGAGGTGGGGAAAAGTGGCAGCAGCATGAATGCGGCTTCCAGCTGCACCTTTACCAAAGCTGGGTGGGGATGCAGGAAGAAGCGAGACCAGTGCAGATGCAGCTTCCATCTGCCCAGCCCCAGCGCAGCTCCCGACCAGCTGGAAACTGTGCCTGTGCTGCAGCTGGGCAGCAGGGGGCTAGGGAGAAGCAATGGCAGCAGTGCGAGTGCAGTTCTCTGCTGCCCAGCCCCAGTACAGCCCCGCTCTGCGTGGAAGCTGCGGGGTAAGCGGGGCCCGTGGAGAGAAGGGGCTAACCCCCTTAGTGTGTGTGTGGGAGGCGGCAGCTGAGTGGAGCCGGGCCGGGTCAAGCCCCGCCCAGGCCCCTACTTGGCCCAGCCCCCCAGGGAGCCACGCGACCGGAGCCGCACGAACAGGCTGCACAAACAGGCGCGCTTCTCTGCCAGCGCGTGAGTTAGCGCGGAGTTCGCGCGGGAGGGAGTGCAGGAGGGCGCCGGCCCCTGCCTGCGCACCCCCCAGGGTAGAAAGTCCCAGCCGTAGCCAGCCTACCGGAGGCATGACACAGATGGGCACGCGCCGCACCCCGAGGGTCCCCTCGGGCTCCGTGGCCCCCCCCCCGGCACCTCAGAGACGGCCACCCAGACGGAGCCCCTGGTTCCGGGCTCCACGCAGACGGAGCCCCTGGCTCTCGGCTGCGGGGGCTGCCTGTCCCTTTTTCAGGCTCTGGGGCCTGGGAGCATGGTGACCTCCCCTTGCGGGGTCTGCTCCCTTTTGGGGTCTCTGGCACGCCAGCTGGAGGAGCTCCAGGCCACAGTCCACAGACTGCGTGCCATCAGGAACTGCGAGCAGGAGATAGACTCCTACTGCCAGGCCCTTCTCCCCCGGGAGGCAGAGGGTAGATCACAGTCTCCCTCCAGGCCAGAGGAGGACTCTGGGACCTCCTGCTGTGTCCAGCCAGGGGCATGGACCAAGGTGGTCAAGGGCCCTAAGGCCCGCCGCACCAAGGCCCCTCCCCCACCAGAACTGAGCAACAGGGATGCACCTCTTGCTGCCCCAGCAGAGCCTGCTGAGTTGCCGGCCCCCACAGGCAACATGGGCCCCACTGCAGCTCCCATCCCTGCTCTCCCCAAGACAAAATGTAAGGTGTTTGTTGTGGGAGACTCCTTCCTGAGGGGGACAGAGGGGCCAATCTGCCACCCCAACCCCTTAGCCCGGCAAGTCTGCTGCTTCCCAGGGGCCCACATCCAGGACATTGCGGAGAGGATCCCTAAGCTCCTCAAACCCACAGACCACTATCCCATGCTCCTTATTCATGTGGGCACCAATGACACGGCTCGGAGCACTCCCAGCCAGGTCATGAGGCGCTACAGGGATTTGGGAGCGGGGCTTAAGGGTCTGGGGGCACAGGTGGTGTTCTCGTCGATCCTCCCAGTCTCAGGCTATGGGCTGAGAAGGGACAGGAGGATCTATGTGGTCAACCAAAGACTGCGGCGCTGGTGTCGTCAGGAAGGCTTTGGCTTTCATGACCACAGCCCGCTCTTTGGTGAGAGAGGCAGCGAGCTGCTGGGAAGAGATGGTCTCCACCTCTCTCCCCTAGGGAGGAGGCTCTTCTCAGCCAGACTGGCTGACCTGCTCCACCGGGCTTTAAACTAAGCCCGCTGGGGGACGGGGGGACGACCGCCACTGCTGGCCCGCTGAGCAAATCTTGCAAAGCCAGCGGATCACAGCACTCAAGGGAGCCCGCCCCAGCCCTGGTAAAATCTGTGGGCAAGGAAGGAGCCCCCCAGGGGGCGCTTGCCTGCCTGTACACAAATGCCAGGAGCTTGGGGAATAAGCAGGAGGAGCTCATCCTCCTGCTCAGTGCAAACAATTACGATGTCATAGGGATAACGGAGACCTGGTGGGACTCCACCCATGCCTGGACCACGGGGATAGATGGCTATACCCTGTACAGGAGGGATCGTGTAGAGAAAAGGGGCGGGGGTGTAGCTCTCTATGTTAAGGAAAGCTACGCGTCCCTGCAAGCCGATATTGGCGACCAGGGTGGACGGCTGGAGACCCTCTGGGTTAAAATCCGTGGGGAACACGGCACAGGGGACACAATGGTGGGAGTCTATTACAGACCTCCCACCCAAAGTCCTGAGCTTGACCAGGAGTTTGCCCAGGAACTGGCTGAGGCAGCTTGCTCCAGGACCATGGTTGTCATGGGTGACTTCAATTACCCAGACATCTCGTGGGAGGATCGCTCAGCAAAGTCTGAGCGGTCGCAGAGCTTCCTCTCGTGCGTGGATGACCTCTACCTGACTCAAGAAGTCTATGGGCCAACAAGAGGCAAAGCGCTGCTCGACCTGGTACTGGCTACTGGGGAGGACCTAGTCGGCAACCTAGTGATCGATGGGAAGCTGGGTGACAGCGACCACGAGCTGATCACCTTCACCATCTGCCGAAAAGCTGGCAAGTCAGTCAGCAACACGCAAGTCCTTGACTTCAGGAAAGCTGACTTTGACAAGCTCAGGAGGCTTGTCAGTGAGGCCCTAAGGGACTGTGATCGCAGGGAGAGGGGAGTTCAAGAAGAGTGGTTGCTCCTCAAGGGAGCGATCCTCAATGCACAAACTAAGTCTATTCCATCTCGGAGGAAAGGCAGCAAGAGGGCACAGCAGCCCCCCTGGCTCTCCAGGGACCTAGCAGACCTCCTGAGGCTAAAAAGAAAGGCCTACAAAGGATGGAGGATGGGAGTCACCTCCAAGGAGGATTACTCTGCACTGGTCCGGTCCTGTAGGGAGCAGACCAGGAAAGCCAAGGCTGCAACTGAACTCCAGCTAGCTTTGAGCATCAAGGACAATAAAAAGTCCTTTTTCAGATATGTGGGGAGCCGAAGGAAAAGCAGGGGCAACGTTGGACCCCTGCTGAGCCAGATGGGGCAACTGACAACTGACGCCCAGGAAAAAGCCAACCTATTAAATAGGTACTTTGCGTCGGTCTTTCATCAGCCCCATGGGACACCCATGCCCGCTACAGGGCCGGGAAGTCCGGGTGAGGGTGATCCCCTGCCCTCCATTAATGCTGACTTTGTGAAGGAACATCTTGAGAAGCTGGATACCTTCAAGTCAGCCGGCCCTGACAATCTTCACCCCAGGGTACTCAAGGAGCTGGCGAGCATCATAGCCCAGCCTCTAGCGCGGATCTTTGAAAACTCTTGGCGCTCTGGTGTAGTGCCCGAAGACTGGAAGAAGGCCAACGTGGTGCCTATCTTCAAGAAAGGGAGGAAAGTGGATCCGGCTAACTATAGGCCCATCAGCCTGACTTCTATCCCGGGGAAGATCTTAGAAAAGTTTATTAAGGAGGCCATCCTTAATGGACTGGCCGACGCCAACATCTTAAGGGATAGCCAGCACGGGTTTGTTGCGGGTAGGTCTTGCTTGACCAATCTCATTTCCTTCTACGACCAGGTGACCTATCACCTGGACAAGGGAGATGAGATTGATGTCATATATCTTGACTTCAAAAAAGCCTTCGATCTGGTGTCCCATGATCGTCTCTTGGAGAAACTGGCCAATTGTCGCCTTGGGTCCCCCACGATCCACTGGCTGGAAAATTGGCTCCGGGGTCGGACCCAGAGGGTAGTAATTGATGGAAGTCACTCATTGTGGTGTCCTGTGACCAGTGGGGTCCCCCAGGGCTCTGTCCTTGGACCCATACTGTTCAACATCTTCATTAATGATGTGGACATTGGAGTCAGAAGCGGACTGGCCAAGTTCGCCGATGACACCAAACTTTGGGGCAAAGCATCCACATCAGAAGACAGGCGGGTGATCCAGGCTGACCTGGACAGGCTCAGCAAGTGGGCGGATGAGAATCTGATGGTGTTCAACCCCGATAAATGCAAGGTTCTCCACCTTGGGGAAAAAAAACCCGCAGCATCCTTATAGGCTCGGCAGTGCTATGTTGGTTAGCACTATGGAAGAAAGAGACTTGGGGGTCATCATTGACCACAAGATGAACATGAGCCTGCAATGCGATGCTGCGGCTAGTAAAGCGACCAAAACGCTGGCTTGCATCCATAGATGCTTCTCAAGCAAATCCCGGGACGTCATTCTCCCCCTGTACTCGGCCTTAGTGAGGCCGCAGCTGGAGTACTGCGTCCAGTTTTGGGCTCCACAATTCAAAAAGGATGTGGAGAAGCTTGAGAGAGTCCAGAGAAGAGCCACGCGCATGATCAGGGGTCAGGGAAGCAGACCCTACGATGACAGGCTGAGAGCCCTGGGGCTCTTTAGCCTGGAAAAGCACAGGCTCAGGGGTGATCTGATGGCCACCTACAAGTTTATCAGGGGTGACCACCAGTATCTAGGGAAACGTTTGTTCACCAGAGCGCCCCAAGGGATGATGAGGACGAATGGTCACAAACTACTACAAGATCGTTTCAGGCTGGACATAAGGAAGAATTTCTTTACTGTCCGAGCCCCCAAGGTCTGGAACAGCCTGCCACCGGAGGTCGTTCAAGCGCCTTCATTGAACACCTTCAAGATGAAACTGGATGCTTATCTTGCTGGGATCCTATGACCCCAGCTGACGTCCTGCCCTTTGGGCGGGGGGCTGGACTCGATGATCTTCCGAGGTCCCTTCCAGCCCTAATGTCTATGAAATCTATGAAATTATTATACCCATCAAAAAACGGGGCTGGGAAAATCAGTGCCAGCCCAGCTGCCTGTCTCTAGGCATGGGTAAACCTCCCTGTGGTGCACCACCAAAATGGGGATGGGTTTCTTGGCCTGCAGCTTGAAAAGTTTGCTAGCCCCTGAGTTAGGCCCCTTTTTAATGGTGGGTTGAACTATTGGGATAATGTAGTTCCATGGAAGACACGGTTTGATTAATGTCATAATTGTGTTATCAGTTTTTCCCAAATGGCTAAGTATCTTGAACTAGACTGAAAACACAAGTGGATTGTTGCTGGTGATTGAAATCCATCACTACCTTTCCATAAAGCGTTTCCAAGCATTGAATTTTTTTCCCCTCAGAGTTCAGGATCACTGTGATGACCGGGACACACCTGACAGCTTTGTTCCTTCTTCCTCTCCTGAAAGTGTTGTGGGAATGGAAATAAGTAGGTATCCAGACTTGTCTTTGGTAAAGGAAGAGACCCCAGAGCCTGTACCATCCCCAATCATTCCCATCCTACCCAGCAGTACTGGAAAAGGTAAGATGACATGCACTTAGCACCTGTCTCTCTCAATTCAGATTCCTTCAGCTTAACTTCATGTGTGTTTCATTTTATTTTGAAGGTTCTGAAGCAAAGAGGAATTATATAAAATCAGAACCTAGTTCAGGAACTTTACCTGGTTCTGGTTTCTTTGGCTCTCAGCTTGGGCCATCCCAAAATGGTCCTAAATCTGGCCTTATATCTGTAGCAATTACATTACATCCCACTGCTGCAGAGGTAAGGAAATAAACTTCAGTGTTTATAGGTAATAATCCATCACTGTGTGTGTCTGGTATATTATATAAATAATGAACATGTGGGTTAATGTAGTAAAACCATTCTCATAATCTTCTGGAAATTGATACTGTTGTGTAGTTTACCTCCTGCCTGATGAATAATGCTGTGTTTTGCCGTTGTTGTTGTAGAATATCAGTAGTGTCGTGGCTGCATTTTCCAATCTTCTCCACGTCAGAATTCCTAACAGCTATGAGGTTAGTAGTGCCCCAGACATCCCATCTTCCATGGGAGTGATGAACAGTCACCGAGCAAATCCGTCTATGGAATACAGACAGCACTTACTACTCCATGGTCCTCAGGCAGGACCCATGGGCCCTGCTAGATTAGTGGGGTCATATGGACTGAAGCAACCAAATATGCCATTTCCTCCGAACAGCAATGGTGAGTAGGCTTACATCTGTTTCTTGAGTGTTTTGTAGTTGCCTGTGTCAGCATGATGAACTCAGCCACCGGAGTAAACTAGTTGATTCTTGGTTTTGATGATACCGTTTTATCTTGCATCAGGGGTGTCAAACATACAGCCTGTGGGCCAGATGTGGGCCATGGCACCACTTCATCTGGTCCACAGGTAGTCTCATGGCCTACCTGAAGTTGAGGGGCATGGCCAATTGAGTGTTGCATGCTGCAGAATTTGGGGTCCGTGGGCTCTGATGGACATGGCCATCAGTGGCAGAGGGGCGAGTGAGGGCTGTGCAGATACTGTCCATGCTTGCCCCACTGCTGCCCGATCCCAGACCTGCGCCACCACCTGCTTCTCCCACCCACACTGCCACCCAGTTCCCCACCCATGTTGCCTCCCAATTCCTTACACTACTGCCTGTTCTTGGTCCCGTGCTGCTGCCCAATCCCCCCACTCACGTTGCTTGCCCCAGATCCAGAGTCAGTACAGCTGCTGCTGGCTCTGAATCTGGTCCAGGAGGAGCCCCCCTGCTCTGGATTCAGCCCAGAGCCCAGGGAGAGTTTGACATCCACGTCATACACGATCAGTACATGTGGACCTATTCCTGATGTTATCATGGGCTGCTGGAGATTGGAGGTTGTATTGTGCATCTTGTTGCCAGTTAAGAGTATGTTGCCATACAGTACACTGTATTCTCAATATAATTTTAAATTACTCTACTGATGTAAGTTCTGGGGACTTCCTCCATTTGAAAATTTGAAATAGGTATTTAAATACATAAATACTCTGATGTAATATACGTATTTATCGTCTGTGCAAGAACATGGTTTTGCATTATGATTCCCACCAGATCTATAAAAGATTTTTGTCTGGTTTAGGCAAAAATTCCCCTTCTGTGCCTAGTTCAAAACTGGGCAAATGATATCTCAGTATTAACTTGCTGAAGAACATAGTGGTGTTTCAGCATCTACTTCATTAAGGAAAACTGTTAGAAATGCTAACATGCTTTCCCCTTTTTATCTTTTTTTTTTTTTTCTTTATAGGTATAGCTGGTTATAAGGATCACAGTCAAAATATGGCAGAAGGCTCGGTGCTGCGACCTCAGTGGTGCTCTCACTGCAAAGTGGTTGTTCTTGGTAGTGGCGTGCGGAAATCTTTCAAAGATCTGCCTTTCCTTAAGCAGGTACTACAGTCGAAATTTTAATTTCTTGCTCTTAATAGCAACTGAAATCAGCCAATACCACTGACTCTTAAGCAGATATTTCCTCCTTTAATTCTTCCATCCATGTGCATCCTTCTGTTGTCTCTTACCTTATACTTTGTTTGTCACCTTTTTGGGTCAGCTCTTGTCTTTTAGCTGTGTTTGTGCAGCACCCGGCACAGTGTGGCCCTCATTCACATGTGGGGGCCCCTTTGCCTTATGCCAGTACAAACTGTAATTTCAATATATTGCTTATAAATGGTTTCAGTAAATGGCCAGATAACCAGGACAGTTGTTTAAGTAACTCTGGGAGCCACTGCACTGTAATGGTACTTCCGCTGCCTCCTGCTTGGAAAGATGAATCAAATTTAAATCTTGGTTTCATGTGTTTTCTACCATTTAACGGACATAAAATCGTGCCATCCTTTGTAAAGTAATTTGTTAGGGCTGTCAATTAATCACCATTAAAGTGCACGATTAACGCAAGGACCAATTAACTCATTTAATTTTTTAACACATCAAATTGTACGTGTGGTTTTGAAGCCTGCACCCAGGCTACCCTGCCCCGCTACTGTCACTGCTGCTTCCAGGCCGCCCTGCAGGGCAGTGGTGACAGTGCAGAGGAGCCATAGGGCAGCCCAGGCACGGACTCTGGGCAGCTGCAGCTGGAAGTGTGGAGGGGCACACCCATGCAACCCCCATCCAGGGCCCCAAGCATCCAGACTGGCAGCACTGGGGGTTTGGGGAAGGTGGCGCTGAGCCACGGCAGGGCTGCCTGGCACCCTCAAGCCCTACAGCTTGGGCTCAGGGCAGGTCAGAACTGCCTGGGAGCTTTGGTACGAGCCATCTCTGGGGCCTGTGGGTCCCTGTGCATCCCTGGTCCAGACCCCCAGGGAGTGGTGGCAACAGCAGCCCTGTGCCCCCATGGAGGCAGCTGGCACTGGTGGGCAGGGGTGGGATTCCTGCAGAGCCATTTCCCACAGCCTCTGCACCATGCCACATGCCTGGCCCCAGCTGCCACTCCCTGGGGACCTGGACCCGGGATGTGTGAGGATCCACAGGCCCAGAGGCGGCTCATGCCACGGCTCCCAGGTGGTCCCACCCCGAGACTCAGCCATAGGGCCCAAGGTTGCCAGGTGGCTCCATGCAGTTCCCAGAAGGACGCAGGCTCCAGGTAGCTGTAGCAGGAAGGTGCAGGGGTGGTAGGTGGGGACACACCCACACACAACCCCCATCCAGGGTCCCAAGCAGCTGGGCTGGCAGCGCTGAGGTTTCGTGGAGGGTGGCACTGCCTGGCATCCTCAGGCCTGGAGCAGGTTGGGACCGCCTGGGACCTGCTGAGCAAGTAAGCGAGGAAGTTCTGGCCACTGCTGCTGGGGTAGGGGCAGGGCAAGCCCGCTGCCACTAGGGCCATGCATGGGCAGAGGGCAGTGCCCAGGGCAGCTTCATAGAGACCCCGCTCAGATCGGGCATGCGGGGGTCCCCCCTCCCCAGGCTCCAGACTCCGCTGTGGGCATCCCTCCTGTCCAAGCTCCAAACCCCACACACATCGCCTCCCACACCCACCTCCCAACCGTATAAAGTACCTACATAATTTTGAGTTTTTCTGAGCATGATGTTGAGTTTTTAGCTGTGCAATTAAAATCTTGATTAATTGCAACTAATTTTTTTAATTCTGCAGCTAATTGCAATCAAATTTTTTAATAGTTTGACAGCCCTATAATTTGCATAAATTACTGAATCCACAGCAACGTTTTGCAGATAATCAGTTGATAAACCTATGTGAACTGTCTTTAACCAACCTAAAAGGAAAGGTTTTGTTGTGATAAATGAGAAGTGTCCTGTAGGCATAGTCTTGAAGTAAAAATCTTATGGACATACAGCATATGCTTCGTATTGATCCTGTTGTGCTTCTGCTGAAGGGAAAAGATTTTCAGGAATAAGCCCAAGGTAGTAACCCTTGAAATTGCCTAATATAGTATTTTTGTTACAGTAGTGCCTGGAGACCCAACCAGGATTGGAGCCTGTTTGTGGGAAACACTTTTCAAATAGAGAAGGAGAGCAAGTCCCCGGTCCAAAGGGATGAAGATTAGTTTCACTATGCTGATAATAGTTAAATGTTGTTCCCTTGAATGGGCTTCTAACTGTCTTTGGTTTTTTAAATCCCAGGATCCTCAAGAGAGCTCTGATAAGCTGAAGGACATTGTCTTTTGTAGCAACAACTGCTTTGTCCTTTATTCAGCAGCTGCACAAGCAAAAAAATCAGAGAGCAAGGTAAGTATGTAGCTCTGGGTCACAAACTAATAAGCAGGGATTATTTTGCAACTTCTCTAATTAAATAGAAAAATCGCTCTATGTAGGCCTTGAACTAGGGGTGGTTGACATTTGAATGAGTCATGCTAAAATAGGGCATGAAAATTCTGAAGCAAAAGAAAGAACAGGACTTCAAATCAATACTCCTGTTTGCTGAAAATATAAAGCTAAGGGAGATGCTGTTCAATGCATTAGCAACCTTTCCTTGACTGGGTTTAAGGACTCAGTCTGGGACTAGCACTAAAATCAATGGGAGTCTTTCTGATGACTTCATTGGGCATTGTTTCAAGCTTGAGGTGCATTCGGTTGAGCTGTTCTATGCAGAGGAAGAAATCATTAACAACTGTACAAATACTAACTGAACATAAGTTTGCAGGAACACTTTATGTTCTTAGTACAAAGGTTAAGCAATATAATCTTATTCAGTTGGCTTTTTATCTGTATTAAATGCCCATTTTAAAGAATTAATTACCAGAGTATAAACTGATAAAGAACATGGTGACTGGTTATGACAGGAGAACATAGGCAGTAATTACGGAAGTAACGACTTTGCCTAACATTTCAAGAAATACGCTCAGCAGCAAATGTGGTTAAGTCACAAATTTTTCCCGTGCTCTCCAGAATGAAGTTCATTTACATGATGTTCATTTACATTTTAGGCCTATGCCTAAAATGCCAGGTGCGTTCATTTAATCTTCCCCATTGAAATAGGCAAA
This sequence comes from Alligator mississippiensis, assembly GCF_030867095.1. NCBI lineage: Eukaryota > Metazoa > Chordata > Crocodylia > Alligatoridae > Alligator > Alligator mississippiensis. Next base: position 206,888,092 of record NC_081828.1, read on the forward strand.
AGAAGCCATTTCCTCCCGGTAGTATGGGAGGGATATGCAACAACCGTGAACCATTCAGAACTGATCAGGAAGGGGGAGGGATGGCAGGGGGGAAGGCAAGGTAAAGATGCTGAAAGCAGGGCGTGTCTGTGTAGATGAATCCAGAATAGCACTAAGCACACTGTGTTAGGACATAAGACAGTCATTAAAATTAATAAATGCTTCCTTTATTACTGTGCGTTTTCCATTTATCCCTGAGTTGTGGTTAATTTCAGAGATACTAAAATTGATTATGCTGCTTAATTTGACAATAGCTTCACTTTAAATAGATTTTAATATCATGATTAAATTGTGTTCATTGAAGTCTAAACGGTCCTAATATCATCACTGACTTAGTACATACGCTCCTTCAACCCACTTAATTTAGTTGGTCAAATAATTTTCCTTTTTCCAGTTGAACTGTATTTTTGCTCAGATAAAGTGGAGAGAACTGAATGCCGTATTTTAAGTGTTTATATAATCAATGCTTTATAATGTGTTAACATAACAGTCACAAATTTACTGTATGACGTGGTAGCTTTAGCACAAGCCAGCACTTTACTTGCCTTTATTGCTCCTGCACAATGGTTGGAGGCAATACATATTGGATTTATCAATCCATTCAAATCTTTTTTCTGTACCCCAATAAGGAATTCAGTACCATTAAAAAGGACTTTTATTGGGAGTTAGCTCTATCTAAGTGGATCCTTTTCTATTTAAGTGTTTTTGTTAGATTTCATATTTGGCCACTGAGCCCTTTCACTTAATCTCTCAAGATTATCTCTAAAATATACATATCCTTTTGAATCTTGACCCCCACACACAGCCATTCAGGAGTCCGCTCCTCACCAGCTTCCCTGAAAAATACACACATTTCGGGCCGAATTCTGTTTCGGCTAGCGGGTAACCAAAGCATTGCTTAGACCTAGGTCTGAGTTCCCCAACTGTTGTGTAGGACTGACTCTGTCATCCCCTCTGGATGTCTAAGTTCCCACATTAGAGGAGTAGGGCAAGAGCTGTGTGTCCCCTCATCCTATTCCTAGAAGAGGGGAGTCTGGAGGAGATAATACACGTGCTCTGCTGTGATAGTTGAGTAACTTAGTCTGCAGCTGCTTTTTGGTTTTCATCAAGGTGAAAAAGGAATTCTGTCCTTCATGCCAAGTTTATCTGGCAGAGCGGGAGAAAACCAGCTGTGTATCCATGTTAGCATCTTCCCTTTAACATTTATTTTGGAGATTTTTATATATCAGTCCTTCATAGGAAACTGTCCAAAACTTCCTCAAGTAGAAACAACCAACACATTTACCACATTTCTATCTAGACTATTTTTTGTTTCCACTTGTTTTTAAGCCTCTAAAAAGAGGGAAATTGATGCGTCTCCCTGTAAACTGTAAAGAAGCCATATATATGTTAATCTAACCAGAGCAAATGTATTGCTCTGTGGCCCAACACAAATTGTGCTACCAGTGAATCAGAATGGCTTCTCTTGTCCCCCTCCATTGGGTTTTTCTACCATAGTGTTTTACGTTCAAAATGCAACCCTGGAGTTGTGTGTGACCTGAAGAGTATTTGTTGTTGTTTGAGGCTTAATGTATTTTTAAGGACTTTCTATTTATTTCCCAGGAATTAATTCCAACCTTGCCACAGTCGCCAATGAAAGAAATGCAACCGAAAGCATTCCATCAGTACAGCAACAACATCTCCACTTTGGATGTACACTGTCTCCCTCAATTCCAGGAAAAAGCATCTCCACCTTCATCACCCCCCATCACCTTCCCTCCTGCATTTGAAGCAGCCAAGGTAGAGGCGAAGCCAGATGAGCTTAAGGTAACAGTGAAGCTAAAGCCGAGGTTAAAAGCAATACACAGCGGTCTTGATGATTGTCGACCTCCTAATAAGAAGTGGAAAGGAATGAAATGGAAGAAATGGAGCATCCAGATTGTGATTCCTAAAGGATCGTTCAAGCCTCCTGGTGATGAAGAGATAGATGAGTTTCTCAAAAAACTGGGCACAACCCTTAAGCCTGACCCTGTGCCTAAAGACTATAGAAAATGTTGCTTCTGTCACGAAGAAGGTGATGGATTAACAGATGGACCAGCAAGGCTGCTTAACCTTGACTTAGACCTTTGGGTCCATTTGAACTGTGCTCTTTGGTCTACAGAGGTCTATGAGACACAGGCTGGTGCCTTAATAAACGTGGAACTAGCACTGCGAAGAGGCTTGCAAATGAAATGCATGTTCTGTCACAAAATGGGCGCTACCAGCGGTTGTCACAGGTTAAGGTGCACCAATATTTATCACTTTACCTGTGCCATTAAAGCACAATGCATGTTTTTTAAAGACAAAACTATGCTTTGCCCCATGCACAAACCAAAGGGAGCTCATGAGCAAGAACTTAGTTACTTTGCAGTGTTCAGGAGGGTCTACGTTCAGCGGGATGAAGTGCGGCAGATTGCCAGCATAGTACAGCGGGGAGAGCGTGACCACACTTTCCGTGTAGGGAGCCTAATCTTCCACACTATCGGGCAGCTGCTGCCACAACAGATGCAGGCATTCCACTCATCAAAAGCGCTCTTCCCTATCGGTTATGAGGCCAGCCGGTTGTACTGGAGCATGCGATACGCAAACAGGCGCTGTCGCTATCTCTGCTCTATTGAGGAGAAGGATGGGCTTCCACTGTTTGTGATCAAAGTCATTGAGCAAGGTCATGAAGATCTGGTTCTTTCCGATACAACACCAAAAGGTAACCACAACTGTGCAAGCTAATCTAGGAGCTTTTGTAACATTTCACCCGTGTTTTCCTGGCTGGGTTTCTTGCTTTTTCTGTTTAAAAATGTAACTTGCTCTCTGATCATCTGAAAAGTGTATTGTGTAAATGTAACTTCCGTACCCAAGTGCCAAGGCTGTAATTCAGTCTCTTGATGAGAGTTTTATTCTGTACTGTGCATTTTAAATATGAGACTTGTTGCAGTGAATGGGGACACAATTACCAACGTTGAGGCAGCAATCTTGTGGACTGCAGATAAAATGGAAGAGCGAAGGATGTTTGCGGCCACTTCATAAGGAGGTGCTATATTGGAACGGTTCTCAGCCTTTTACACTAAAGACACCCCTCCATAACCTAGAATTTAGTGGCACCTAAAGACAACTTTAGTGCTTATGGTGTTTACCTTCTTGCACCCTGCAGCACCTTAAAAGGATCTCACAGGTGGGCCAGGTAGCCAGGGACCCCTGAGAAAGCATGGTAGCGTGGGGGTGAATGGTGCTCAGAGCTGGCAGGGAATTTAGCAGTGGGCCACTAGACCCCTGTAGGAGGCAGCTGCTTCTGTAGGGGGGGAGGGGATAATAGTGGCCACTGGTGCCAGGTAAAGGTGGCAGGGTCAGAACTCTGCTGTGCCTGGCTCCTTCCACCATCTCCTCTGTTTCCGCCCCCAGCCTGTACCTGAGGGGTGGTGCAGCTGCCACCACTAGCTCCTCCTCCAGGGACTTGAATGCCAATGTCCAGAGCCACCTGCCCCCACAGCCCCTTTCACTAGCTCCAGGAGTATGGGAGGAGCAGGGGAAATGAGCTGGCCTGAAAAAATCCAGCCCCCACCCTCCACTTCGCTTCAAAGTGCGCCGCTCAAAGCACAAGGGCAATCAGCTCCTGGGGTGCACTTAGCTCAGCTCATCCCCTTGCTCCTCCTGTGCTCCTGGAGCCAGTGGGGGGGACTCTGGGCAGTGCTGCTAGGATGGGCACAGGGTAGCCGGTGCCTACCTTGTCTCAGTTGGCACTGGGTGCAGAACCGCTGCTGCATTGCCTCGTTGTATTCCATCCCCGCCTCGTAAGGAAGCGCCAAGGAATATAAGTGAAAATTGGACAAAAGAAGAAGAAATATGTGTGCATTTAAGGTGACCATCTCTGCATGTGGCGTTTTGGGGCTCGCTCTGTATTGCAGTGCTCTGATCTCCAGATCAGACCTGTTCAAGTTAATAATGGCACAAAAATGTTTTCCACCCCCCTCCCAACTGCAGACTGTGAAAACACAGCAAGGGCTCTGAGAGTCAAGCTGGTTTCTTCTGTTTCATACATCAGCCCCAGCAATTTGTGTGCGTGCAACCCCATTATCTTCAAATTATGCCTTCAGTGACTTGCGCAGATGTATTGGACTGCAGCTTACTAGATTATTCTGTACATACATGATTCACAAAACAGAGTGGGTTCCAGCTGCTTCAGCCCTAGCCCTGTGCAAGGAATAACTATATCACTGCTTGCAAGAGTACCTTTATCACTGAGGTACAGCTGAGGCCGAATCCATGCAAAGAGCAGCCCTGTCAAATTAAGAAATTGTTTTGTGTTTTTTTTTTACCTAATCACATTTCAGAGCATTGAAAGTGCAGTTAGTCAGGTCAGCAGTATTGTACCAGGGTTCATCACATCTTAGGTATGGAGGTGCTGTGGAGACAGTACACTCAGACCCCGATAAGGATAGAAATGCCCTGTAGTGTTCAGCGGGGACATGTAACTAAATGAGGCAAGTCAAACTACAGAAGGAGCCTCATTGCTATTCAACTGCTGTGCAAAATTTGAAGGGTGGTGATCAGTCAGAGAAAACTGGAGCTTCGAGTGTCCAAAAGGATAATAAAGGACCCGTTTGTGCTCAGACACGATGGTGATGAGCACTGGCTGGATGTGCTTGTTAGTAGAGTGACTGGCACCATGCTTCTTAGTGGGTAGAGGATCTTGGGATCCGAGAGGACTTAGCACATTGTCCTGCTGTCTTCTCCCCCCACTCTTAGCCTGACGTTGCCGCCAGTCTGAGGGGTTAAAGATGCATCCTGCGATGTTAACACATCCGAAACATTTTTAGAGGTGTCATACCTAACTGACCAAGTCATTTTCATGGTGTGAGCATGCTGTTTCTACAGCTCTTCTTGTGCTGTGAGAATGAGAGGTCAAGATCCCAACGTCTTCAAATCCCCTTCATAACAGCACGTACCCACCATAAGGCACTTGACCAATGAGAGTAAGAGAAATAAGCAGTTTAAGGAAGTGAAACATTCTGATGATTTTGGGAAACTTTACTTTGTGTATAATTTTTAAAATATATCTAATTAGCAGGAGAAAATCACCTGTCTGATGACATGAGTAGGAATTCGTGTTATCGTTCTTGAACTTAAAATTCCTACCCAGCACAAAGTGTCGGTAGCCCTCCTTAGAGCCGAGAGAAGTATAACGGAAGCGCAACATTGTCTTGAGTTATGCTCATTAGTATATAATTATTCAAAAGATTATCTACTTAGACTTGACAACGCTGCTGTATTTTATTTTTTTAAGACTATCTGTCCAGATCTAAAACCAATGGTCACATCACTCTTTGGCCTTTTTAAGAATCGTTTCTGACTCTAGTATCTGTATTTGTTCGCTAAATCTATAGCTGTTGACTGTGTTCTGTTCATTGTAATGTTTTTCCACGTGGCGATGTAGGTGTGTGGGATAAAATCTTGGAGCCTGTTGCTTCTGTTAGAAAAGAGTCTGAAATGCTCCAGCTATTTCCTGGATATTTGAAGGGTGAAGACCTCTTTGGTTTGACAGCCTCTGCAGTGGCAAGAATCGCTGAATCAGTGAGTCATTGCCACCATTCCTGCCTGTTATTTTACTTAAATTAAATATTAACATTTTACAACAATGTAGAACATCTCTGATGGAAATGCTACATTTGTCACGCACGTATTTGTGTAAATGTTAAGAAGTAGATTAGCTCCTACTTTGTAGTGACTTTACCATTTGAAAGCCGGTCAAAGGCCCCTGGAATGGAAAGTCTACTGGGGGGGACATGAAAAGCAGTTAATCCTTTTCTACCTGGGGATACTCCAAACTTCAGGCAGCATTGGGAACTGCTTGGAGAAAAAGGCGGACAGTGATAAGATGATTGGGTGAAACCTCAGTCAACAGGTCCAGTCGCTGGGAACTGGAGAAGCTGCTGTCTTTAGTATAACTGCTGAGAGAGAGAAGAGGAGAAAACTAGGCTGCATTTCCCCTAAGGCAAGGGTTCCCACACTGTGGTACACGTACCCTGTGGGCGCACAAGGCATCTCTGGTGGGTACATGGAGAAATTTGTGTAACGGCAGATTTAATTTTTGTTATAATAATAATTGGCGTATCAGCAGTTAAAATATACAACGTATGCTGGTAGGGGATACACGGGCAGCTGGTAAATCTGGAAGGGGGTACGCAATAAGGAAAAGTTTGGGAACCTCCGCCCTAAGGAATAAGGAGGCGTCCTTCGTGCAGAGAGGTGCTACGTGAATCACTGTAGGTAGTGATGCTCCCTCCATTTAAAGCGGTTTTCTTCCTTTTGAGGATAGGGTCAGTTGTACCTAATGGATATGCTGCACGCGCACAGCGTTTTGGGACAAACCTCACACACGCTGGAAAGGGAAACAACAAGATGTGAAAAACTAGGTTCCCTCTATGCATTTTATATAATTTTTCAGAAAAAATCTTGCAAATCCTAAAACTTTTTGTTAAAACAGTAAAGCAGGTTTTGCTTTCAGATCTTTGCTGGAAAAGCTGGCTTTTTAAATTTCCTCCTTTATAAGTAAGAAAATTTACTCTTAATTCTTAAAGACTTTTAAGCTTGGGTTAGACAACACCTGGCAGGCATGCTCCTAGGTACAGCTGATGTTCTAGGTACCTGATCCTATCTCTGAGCACAAGCTTGACAAGATACCTCCATTTCAGTGATACCAAATACAGTGCATTTGTGGGCAGGTATCTGACATGATGGACACACTTGCAGTCTCAGGCACCCACCATGTATTTTTGGTGGGAAGTTGGCCAGCGGAACAGGCAGCCTTGCTTAAAATGCAATTTATCTGTATATATTTGCATATACAAACTAATCTTATAGTGTAGAGAAGAAGAATTTTTGTCAAAGAAAATGCTACAGAAGACTTGCCCAAAAACAAGTCCACTAAGTTTAAGTCTGAGCTATTCAGATTGTTTTATGGGAACCAGGGTTTTAGAAGACATTCATGTGTAATTGTTGATTTTTCAATCTATTAACATGTGACTACTTGATCTCTTCCAGCTTCCTGGGGTTGAGGCCTGTGAAAATTACACTTTCCGATACGGCCGCAACCCTTTAATGGAACTTCCTCTTGCCATCAACCCCACGGGCTGTGCCCGTGCCGAGCCTAAAATGAGTACCCATGTCAAGAGGTTTGTGTTAAGGTATTTTGTTTTAATTTCACATAGTACAGCCCAGGGTTTCTAGGCCGCCTAGGGTTATTTGTGCTTTTGTCTGCTGCTTACAAACCCTGTTGTCTTTGGCTGTGTACGTGCATGCCCGAACAAAGGGGAGCGCTTTGTTGTCTACGCTAGCTGGCTTTAAGTGTGTGTTTGTCTGAAAGAAATTTTAATGCAATTTGATTTGTGGTTGTATTCAGAGAAATCTTCAGTTTGTCTTGTATTCTTTCCTGTTATATGCCCAACTCCCACAGGCCTCACACCTTGAATAGCACCAGCACATCCAAGTCATTTCAGAGCACAGTTACAGGAGAGCTGAATGCGCCTTACAGTAAGCAGTTTGTCCATTCCAAGTCCTCTCAGTACCGGAAGATGAAGACAGAATGGAAGTCCAACGTGTACCTGGCTCGCTCTCGGATTCAGGTCAGTCGCAACATCACTTCATTTTTCAAATGCATCAGAACGTATTTGATTTTGTATACATTTCCCTGAAGGGTGCACGTAGCATGTGTATGGTGAACTGTTTCTACAGACGGTCTATAACAGATTTGCTTTTCATTTAATTTTTGATGCACTATCTTGGAAAATTGAATTCCAATATTTTCTCTCTGGGCCCACTTAACTACTTTCTCAAAA